>NW_022145603.1:24784587-25384587 GCF_000002235.5 Strongylocentrotus purpuratus | reverse complement strand
ACATAAAATAGATATTGTTTCATAAAAAGAAATGATTATATTAATTGATAAGGTAATTATCAGATTATTATTTAAATGCAAAGCAGAACCCGAAATAGAGTGGTCAGTGAAATTTTGACAGACCCGTTTATTTTTAAGACTTCACTGTCAGGCACTATACCCCATTAATCATATTTCATTTACACACAGAGACGTCAGTCACGTTTCAAAACGTTCAGAGTGTTTTCGATTATGCATGAAAACAGCTCATATGCGTGTCCACACGAAACGATTGATTCAATGTCTGTGAGTATTCATCTATAATAGGGACTTTTAGATTTGCGTGGACTGATACGTGTGACGTCCATTCAAGGCAGTGCACTAAAAGGACGTCGATCGTAGCAATCCACGTTGTTGTTGTGCAAATCTAAAAGTCCCTAATCATGGAGCTGTCACGTTCACCTTTATTTCGCTATGAAAGACACTTTATTTCTCCTGCAAAGTCAAGGACATATGTGTAGATAGATTATAATTTCTTTTAAATACAAGATCTTATTTTAATGTGGCGACCAGTGAGTTGAAGAAGGCACGGTTGATAATTGGTAAAGCAGTGTTCTTGTAACCGGGAGTTCTCGGGCTCAAAACCAAGTCAATGCGCTAGTGCCCTTTGGTAATACATTAATTATCATTACTAAGTCTCTTGGAGAGGATGTAAAGCCATCGGTCCCATTGTTGATTATCTACTAGCATATACATGCTTTCTTACCTATCAGGTTAAACAAACAAATAAACCAATGAATGTTATGCTTCTAAAAGAAGTCTGTGAGTTTTGCAATTTTTTGTTTAGCCAAATGAACAATTCAATATCATATTGAAAATGCATACGGGCTTCATTATTCTGTTTTGACCTTGTAACTTAAAATTTCTTCCACACATAGATGTATCTAGAAAAACAGAACCAATATGCCCTTTTACCCTACTCATAAAGATCAATGTCAATTCAAAAAATTCCGTTGTCTTTCTAAGCATTTTTTAGTGAAGACATATCTCTATACTTTCACCCATTAATAGATTAAGCCCTTTCAATTAAACACATTCAATCTTGAGCTAAAAGGAATCCAACTACTGTATTACAAGCCCAAACACTGAAAATGCCATGACAAAGAAATTATTGTACAGGGCATTAGCGTAAAAAATCCATTAGTAAAGGAGGTTTACAAATTACCGATGTTACATGTAATATCACGTAATTATACATGCATTAAGAGGATACGACTTTCTACAGCGACAAAATAAGCGCCATTAGTGAAAATCATTGAGTGGGTCATCCTAGTTAAAAGCCTAACAAATTACCATCAAGGAGAATAAAGGCAATGTTTAATTTATGGGCTTTTTTGTTGGCATTATAACATGAATGCTTCCATGTTCAGAGAGAAAAAAAACGTATACAAAAATCGGCTACGATTTGTTGGTTAATTAATAAAAAATGGGTCTTATTTTCCTTGATAGTGCGTCTTTTCTTGCGGATCGTCTGCCATGCACCTAGCACTCCTGGGTGGAGTGTTGCAAGTCTAGATTAATGTCTTGACAGCAGACGTTGGTGCGTGGCTGGGATTTGAACCCCAGCCCTTGAATTGAGAGTCAAGAGAATGAACCACTATAATACACCTTAATTTTAGGAACCCATTTTATAATTAGTCAGTTGGAAACGTTACCTGTGTGTCTTAATAAATGAATTCAAATCGAATTCGAGTTGTGTATGTGAATATGGGTAAGATAATGCAAAGTTGTTCATAAAATCATGTAAAGTTTAACTTGAATTCCTGGCTATACTCCACATAAATTTAATAGCAGAGCGGAATATAAAATCTAAACTTCATTCGGACAACTTAATGGAAAATCAGTAATACAAAAATATATCAGCAGTTGTCATTTCGATGAAAATACTGGCAAAAACTTAATTATTCATAACACTTGTCAATTTAGTGTTTATGGTGTTTTTCGCTACTCACAAATAAAATGTGGACTGGTTGGATTGTGGCCTTTGGTAAATAGTCTAACATTTACGCTTTAAAATGTCACTTACTAAAGAAAAATAAATCGGGACAATAAATTTGTTTCACAAACATAAGCATATTACAAAAACGGTAAGGGTATTAATACTTTGGTTGTTAACTGTATATATATATATATATATATATGGACATGTAAGCACGCACGTATGTATGTCTACATGCATTACACTCAAAAAGTGTACCAATAGCTTTCGTGCTATTCATTGTCACTGTCTAATATCAAACTTTTTTTTTGGCGAATAGGAGTAGATTTAGTCTGAGATCAATCATTATAGTTCCTCTTCAGTATGGCGCTTTTTGAAATGACTTATTCAAAGTGACCTATTTCTTTAGTAGCATATTTTTCGCCATTAACAAAGCGTTAGTTTAAAATGTAATGGAAAATGGAAAGACCAAGACAATTGCAGCATTTCGTTTGAATGAGCTCTTTGCCGATATTTATAACTGTGAATGCTTACCCCTCCCCCCTCCCCCTTCTCTCATTATCTCTCTCTCTCTCTCTCTCTCTCTTTCTCTCCACTTGTTTTCCTTATATTTATCTTGTCATTGAAATTCGCTTAGTTTCTTTCAATAGGTTTTTTTTTTTCTATCATGGAGCAACATTTCACCAATTTCATGTCTTCGACGACCGTAAGTGATTTCTTTGTCACTCCCAACAGTTCACTAAAAAGAAATGTAGCTACCCAAACGAAATTTTTACAGAAATACACTCTTGTGTAGTATAACTCAGTCACATTTATCTTTTTATCATTTTAAATCCGTTGACGAATATATTTCTGCTGACGAGTGACATGCCCTCAAAATCTCAAAGTTCTTTAAGTATGCTTCATATAATAGAAATAAGAAAGCAGGAAATGAATCCAATATACTGGGGAACGATGTCACTTATAATTATAATGAAACGTCAAGAAACACATCAAATATCACCTGTTGAGTCACTCGTTGATTGATGAAATGATGGGACGGAACTGCAACCTCTTATTTGCTGTAGTCGAGCGCCTATTATGTTTGCTCTATTTCTTCTGTTAACCCGTTTGAAATTCAAATTAATGGTTCAGTTTCAATAAATCCTACTTTATCACAGAAAATGTCAATGTAGTTACTAACATCGGGATCAATATTTATATTGGCTAAAGCATAAAAGGAACTCCGTGATTTATTCGCCATTAGACGTAAAGTGATTGACATTGAGTGATTTTATTAATTTGAACTTAATTGTGTACCCAGTTTCACGATAGTTCTTCAAATATACTGCCACTTATGATATTCACGCCATTAATTTTAATTTCAGCGGGCAGACAAGCATTGCAACACTGCACATGCGCAGGACAGATATGGAAACTTAAAGTGCATGTACAGGTGGAAGTGCTATATTATATCTATAAGTGAACCCACAAAAGCTTTTTTAAATTAGTACATGTTTATCGTCTTAAATTGTTGTTGGAAAACAAATTGCCACTTTTTGTTGAAAAGAAAAAGTTAAAATCTCCCCCGAAAATGAATGCTCTTCAATTCCCCTCGTTTACAATATACTATGGGAAATTGGTTAACAAGTTTAGTCAAAACGTTCATGCCGCATATGTTTGTGCGTGTGTGTTTGTGTGTGTTTGTGTGCAGTCCCATATCAACATTGTTGCGTGTAGTGCATTTGACTTCCAGCAAGGTCGAGTCGATTTTGATAATTCTGATGATTTCAAATATTATATTATTCATGTCCACTGTATTATGTGATCAGCCTCTCCAAAGAATTTGTAAAATGTATCTCCGACGATGATATCAATTTGACACATTAAAGATATTATGTCCCATTTGTAGCCAACATCAAATTATGTAGAACCTTGCAGGAGTTATGAATATGTCACGTATGTCCTATCTGTAAAATTTAAACGTTAGCAGGGTCCTAGAATTTAAATTATGCAAGAAATCCGTTTAATCTCAAGACTTCACTGTCAGACACAATTGAGTAAGTGACTGACTTCTTTTTTTCATGGGTAATAACATACATAAAATGACCTGTAAAGGGTTCATGAGCATTTGTCTACGCCAATAACCCACTTCTTGTAACGACCAAAAACTGATTGAATATTTGCCCAGCACAAAACGTATGATCATTTGGTACAAGGGTCTAACAAAAAAAAAACTATTTACATGTAGTAAAAGGACTGCAATCCTTAAAGTTGATTCGACAACTAACGGTCATTAGTTTCCCACTAAAAGACATTTCCAAGCCCTTTTGTCTTGAGAGATGTTTTGAATTAGCCGTATCTTTTAAATTCCGTTAGAATTTAACATTCTCATTTCGTTGGCATGCAAATGGGACATAGTACCTTTAAGGGTTGACTTCTTGTAATAAGCACGGGCCATTTAATTGTTAACGTGAAGCGCTTTTGAAACTGCAATATAAAAGGCGATATATCAAATACCTTGTCGATTGGTTAATCAGCTGGCCATTCTTGTATAACGCATACCACATTATGCGCATTTAAAGGACTTAGATATTACTTCAAGTCAGCTTGTTTTGTGGGGTGTTTTTTGGTAAACAAGATAACAACTCTCTTTCGAAAAACTCAACCTGAGGCACTTTCAATAGCTTTGTGCATTACCTAGTTAAGTGTGCGAACATGACGATGACGTATTACGTAATTCTAACATGATTACCATGAATTGAACAATAGAGTATTAAAATTACCCTTTAATTTATTATTTTTTCTCGAAAGAAGTTGAAACAGTGTTTTGCTTTCAGAGCGCAGCGCTTTGTAACTGCTAAATAAAGAGGCGCCATTACTTTGTCGATTGGATTATTGATTCTTCTTCAGCAAAATTCATGATGTTTTTAGGTTTTATTGTATACCATTTTTCGCAGCCCATGGACAGTATGACTGCTACAACATACTCAAGCCAACCGAGTGGTATGGTACCCAGAATACGTTCTGCTTGTGGGATAATAACTGTGACACTTGCCCGACCGCCGGTGATTCAGATTATGGCAGTGAGATCATCTCGTATTTCTATGAAGATTATCTCTACAACCATACAGGTGAGATATACATAAATATATATATTTATATAACCCTACATATTGTATTGACAGGACATCTCTATATAACCATGAATTTTACTTTTAAGGACATCATAAAAACTGGTATACCCCAACCATAACCCTAACCTTAACCCTAACCCTAAATTCAAAACATTATAACTAACTAATTGAAGCAATGACTAATGATTAAACCTATTGTTTCTTGGGAGGCCTTTAATCTCCTCTGCCTGTAACGTACCTAGCCAGAGGGCTGTAAATCTATTGTTCAATCGTTAAAGATAAAGGTGAGTTTTTTTTTTTTAAATATATATATATATATATATATATATATATATACATCTTTCTGTCTACAGTGCTTGTTACTTTACCAAGACTGGGCCAAATTTATTATGATTTTGATGACTCCAGAACTTTGCAGTACACACCAATACTTACATGCTACATGATCAACTTTTTCTGATCCATTCCACACCTTTTCTTTCACAGTGCAATCGGATGACCAGAATTCACTTTTATCTTTAACAGGACACGGAAATGTCCTGCTAATGACCCTGTCTACCTAATGACTATTTTTTTTCACTACATATGTCCGTCCAATAATGCTGAGTATACATGTATATATAAATATATATATATATATATATAAAAGAGCTAAACCTTTTTCTTCACACCTATATATATATATATATATATATATATATATTATATAATTAAAACAGTTGAATTAAAGATCGTTGAAAATTGTAATAGTAAATTGAAACACTGAAGGATCTTAAACTCATTTTACTTTTTTAATTATTATTTCAATAACTAAGACGGAGGAATGTATATATTTAAATTGTTATAAACATGTATATACAACTATATATACGCTCGTTTGCGGGGTGCGTGTTTGCACATAGGTGCGTTTTAAGTGCGTGTGTATGTGTGTGAATGTGGGTGTACGCCTTTGCGTGTGTATGTAATGTTTTATGTATGTATATGTGTATATCACTGTGTCATAATGTCCTTTCTATATGGAGATTATCTTTTTACGGTACATCCATGCAGATGTGATTGCTAAAAAATGCATTAAAATGAAAAGTATTATGACAGAGGTATACTTTTATATTTCTGTTGGTATAATCTTTACAGCCATACAGGTAAGGTTGACAATATGCATGAATTAAACTTATCGGCTGGTATTCTTCTAAAATTCAAACCCGGCACTAGGCTTTATTTTATTTTGTTACAATCGGTTTTATGATGTAGTTAGTCTATTCCTACGACGTGATCTTAGACCTAGACTTGTGTTGAACTAAATAGAATGCACACCATTAGATTCATAAAACAGAAATTACATCGTATTCATATGAAGATTTAACACTTTTTAAACTGAGCCTTAGTTTTATTCATCTAATAAAATTACTTATGTCTTGATAATCTTTGAAATTGATGAACATTTATTATCAGTTAATGAACAAAACATATGATAGCATAAAGTATGTTAATCCTGAAGTCGCTATGCTTTTCATTACGTCTTATGTTTAAGTATTAACAAATATGACTATATTATCTTTATAGAATGGAAACGAACCCACACGCATGCATTTCACATTTTGTGGCTTGGCTCAGTAACATCTGACTTAGAGCTCATTAAATATGTACCAGGAGGGTGTTTCACAAAGATCCTAAGTTGAACTTATCTCTAAGTTGGACTTAAAAATTATGGAAAGCCGTTAGCATCTTTGAAAATATTTTGTAAAAGTTTTTTTAAGAGGCATAAAATGTTGATTCAAATCATTCATAATTTTCTATTATCAAGGAGAATTCATGTTCTTGATGTGGAATTTATAAAAAGTCTAAAATACTTGAATTTTCGCTTTGAACATATTTTATTTTAAGGCTACAAATGGCTCTCCATAATATTTAAGTCCAACTTAGAGTTAAGTTTGACTTAGGATCTTTGTGAAACACCCCCCCCCCCCTGATTCATGAAATCAAAGGCCTCAAAATCAGTGTACACATTATGACCCGTTTATGTTGCTTGATCATATTGCATTTGACGCTAGGAAAAAAAGTCATTACTTCTAAGCCATTTTTGCATTTTGTATTCTTTTGTGTATGTTATATAATAATAATAATAATAATAATGATCGTTATTTGTATAGCGCATATCACGGCATAAAGAAAGTCCCTATGCGCTTAAAGAAGAAGTAGATAGAGATATAGACCCAGAAACAAGAAGTGGAGTTCTTTTATAATTCAATGTTTGTTTTTGTTTTCATTTTTGTTTACTAACAGATATAGAAGGTCAAGTGTGTAAATTGGTGATGAAGCCGGGCATTCTTCCACAGTGTAGATATTTTGGCTTCTACGTCTCTTGCGAGGTTCGTTACTGTAATGGTGAGTTACTTGATGATGATAACGATAGTGATAATAAGGGTGTTGGAGTTTGTAGTGGTGGTGTTGATTGTGATGATAGTGGTTATAATGATGATTATGGAGGTAATATTGCTACTGGTTATCATGATAATGGTGGCGATGATAATGGTGGCGATGATGATGATGATGATGAAGATAATGATGACGATGGAGATGGTGATGGTGATGGTGATGATGATGATGATGATGGAGATGATGATGATGATAAAGATGATGATGATGATAAAGATGATGATGGTGATTATGATGATGATGATATTAAATCTTAAATTGAGACCCTTCCATCGTACCTTCCTAAACAATAATCATGTATACGGGTATATGAATATCCATGTATTTGACCTTTCAGTGTGCTATGAGGTGACACCAAATGTCTAATGAACCTAATATTAGAACAGGGGGGTGTTTCATGAAACAAATTAGTCGATGTTTTTCACCGTCCAATACCATCTTCACCAACAATTTTATTGTCACCAACAGTGGTCGGTGGACAAATGTTGATGGAACGCCTCCCAGAATCACACATAGTATAACACATTACAAACACATCAATTACCTTCGCATACAGAACATGCCGGATGTTACCACAATGAAACCAATGGATCGGACTACAGAGGATTAGCCAGGTTCACAGAGAGTGGATACAGTTGTATAAATTGGTCAGAGGCCGATCATGAGTTCAATGAAACTGACAAAAGTAAGATAATATAACAATTTCTATATAAATAATCAATCTAAAAATGTTGTAAACTGAAACATTTCAATGCACATTAATTTCTTATTCTAACCGATTTTATTCAGACTTTCTCTAACCCCATTCCATTTTGCTTAGTGTACGCTATTTCATTTACATTTATTTCTTTCATTTTTCATCACATTGAGAAATCAAACCTTTTTTACAATTTGTTTCTAATTGTTTCTGGAATACGTTCAGTTTTCTGGTGCCGTATGATATTGCAACGGTCGTGTCTCAATTTTCATTTGAAAAAGTAATGCAATAAACATTGGTTTTTGTCTTCTTATTTTTCTGTTTTTTTTTCAAGCAACATGAAATTAAAACAAAAATTTAAGGCATTATTAGAACAAAGCCTTTTTCAATTGAATAAATCAAAATAGTGTTATCGTTTTAGAAATGTATCAACGCCTGTATTGGGTTTAAACCCGGACGGCCCGACTTTCGAATGAGAGCCTACTTCATTGGGTCTTGAGTTATTGATACTTTAAGAAAAGTGGCCTCGTTACATTGTTCATGATATTGGTCAAAGTCGATTGTATATGTCATGCGGGATAATACCAGGGAGAGTCCATTGTAACGCGCTGCTCTAGTTAGTCTAACAATCGCCCCGGCAACGGAAAATCAATTGAATTTAAAATGAGCCATGGTGCACTTACAATTGGGCTTCACTGATTAAGACATTAAGCTCTCGCCTTTCAGAATAGATATTTATTTTAATCACCGTAATTATTTGATTTCATGAAGCTGACAAACACTATGAATATGAAGGACAAAGAAAGGGGACAAATATACAGTTCCTCATTCTACCCTCAACAATTGCTGTGGTAGACAAAGAAACATCCCTTCACCGCTATTATGTAAAAATGTGTAGAACAGGTGAATATGCATATGATACCTGTTCTACACATTTTTACATAATAGCAGTGAAGAGATGTCCCTTTGTCTACAATAGCAAATTTTTGAGGGTGGAATGAGGAACTGTATATGTTGTCCTCTTTCTTTGTCCGTCATGTTCATAGTGAAAACAATACAAAAAGTATCGGGAACTAGTCATATCGTGTTCATATGTTACACTTGAGAAAAGTCTATATTGTCCTATACTCCCCGAAACAGGAAATTCATCCACTTATTACGAAGAAACAACTAATTTTCAGGCCACATAACCGATCAGATTAATCTTCAAAGTGACATTGATAGTCTAGACTCTATACAATGGTGTTTACTAGTAATTAATTCTTTCACTTACCAGGTTTGGATGCAAACCATTGTAGAAACCCCGACGGTCGAGAGAGACCATGGTGCTACTACTACCGAAACCAAACAATGGAGACAGACTTCTGCCTCCTACCCCAATGTAAGAAACCTTTTCTCTTTCTGCAAATTCATGGTACTTTTCCGGACATATCATGTACTTGTTTGATTTGCAATATCTGATTTCTTTAATTCATTTCAATAACACGCCAGTCCACTTTCTATTATGGTCTGCATATATAGATTGATTTATTGATATTTTTTGTAGTTAAGTTTTAAGAACGCTCTACAGACGAAGACAAATCCTTTTCAATGTAATTTTAAAAAAAAATTGCTCATGTATGTCACGTACATATAAATCTTCTACTCAGATATTTAACGGTTTCAATCGTGTTTAATATTAACATCATTATATTGTGCAGTAGTATTCTTACCACTTTCAATAATACCATTATACTATTATTACTATTAGTACAAGTTTACTTCCTGAAATCACTACCAGTAATATAAATAGTAGAAGTAGTAGAAGAAGTTTTAATAGTAGTAGTAATTGTAGTAGTAGTATTAGTAGTAGTAGTAGAAGTAATAGTTATAGTGGTAGTAGAAGTAGTAGTAATAGTGGTAGTAGCAGAAGTAGTAGTAATATTTAGTGGTAGTAGAAGTAGTAGTAAGAGTAGTAGTAGAAGTAGTAGTAGTAGTAGTAGTAGTAGTAGTAGTAGTAGTAGAAGCACCCTCGGTAGAAGTAATAGAAGTATTATTAGTAGAAGAATTATCATTTGTAATCATTATCAGTAATACATATAGTAGCAGTAGAAGTAGTAGTAGTAGTAGTAGTAGCAGTAGTAATAATAATAATAGTAGCAGAAGTAGAAGTAGTAGCAGAATCATCATTATTAGAAGTAATAGAGATTGCAGATGAAGTAGTAGTAGTAGTATTAGTATTAGTAGTAGTAGCCCAATCATTAACCACCGACATCACCATTACCATTTAATTGAAGGCACAACGAATGTTCTATCTGGCTTCAGACGAAAAAAAGACACGTATCCCGCCAATGGCATGGTTATGACGTCATACTACGACCTGGGATTGCTTGTTCTGGATATAGAAGAGAAATGCGCTCAGGTATAATACGAATGTCATAACAAAAAAGTCTTTGGCCCAAATTCATTAAGGAGGTTTTAAATAAAACCTTGATTTAAAACCATACTTTTTAATTATATTGGAGGTTCATAGGATATTGATATTCCTTTGCTTCACTAAAGGAGGTTTAAATTAGTGTTTAAGAAAAACACCCAACTGAATTCGTTCCGGCTTTCTTTCCTATTCGTTTTATGTTCGTGTGTGGGGGTAAACTGTTATAGAAAAATTATATAAGAGTGCAAAATAACTCCCACATATATGGTCTTTTCCCATTTTTCCCGTATAGGTATTTTAATTAGACAAAAAGCATAAGACTATTGAAAACGTTGAGAACAAACCAAATCGAGTCAGTCATGCTCCTGCAACAATGGCTTCGTGATCAATTTCTGCACAAACCGAATTAATAACTTAAACAGTGGACCCAACATTACGCCTAACCCTTAACGCTGTTACCTCGACCTTTAAACCAACCTGTAAACCCTGATCTCAACCTAGTAGTTTTAACGGGAAAAACACAGAGCAATTGCCACAGGTACAAACTTAATGTTTGGTTACCTTGTTCTTGCTCGTGACAGCTATTAATCGTTTTTTGGGTGATCATTACTATTAACTATCACAGAAGTGCATCGAAGAGGCAGGCTTTGAGTGCAGGAGTTTCTTTGTTGGGCCCTCTGGTTTCTGCCTGCTCTCAGCTGCAGGTGCCATCCATGATGGAAAAGATACTGAAGAGTGGCAGAACTCGGGAGGCGATCTTTTCTATCGGCAGTCTACCCGTACGTAAAAGCAAGCTCCCACTTAGCCGAGTTGGAGCCTCGAGTTGTGGCGAGCTGGCGCGATCTTATGGCAAGCAGTTTTATCATTATATATATATATAATGGTTTATTTATTCAAAAATCACGTTGCAGCCCAAAGGCTGAATTGCACGATTTTTTACAAATCTTTGACATAAAAACAGATTATAATGAACATTGTTAAAAGCATTACACAAAATAATAACTGCATACAAAATTATTAACGCAATAATATTCAACTAATATTGTTTTACATTTTAAACCGAAATAGCTAGGATTACCAGATGGTATAAAGGCACATAGATTAATAGATGATCAGGTTAAGAGAGGGAGAGAGATAATCAAGAAGGGAGAGAAAAAAGGTGGGAGTCAGAGAGGAAGAACTAGTGTTGGAAGAAAAAATACCATAAGGTAAAAACTAAGAGTCAGGAATAACGAAAGCCAGAAATAAGGCTCTAGGTATGTGTTTTTGAATGCTTCATCGTCAGATGAGAGAGCAAACCAGGTACAAGGAATACATGATATATTGATATGTGAATATTGTTAAATTAAAATACAATTCATCATTTAAAAAGGTTGTATGCTTAAAATAATACTTAAAAGTGAAATTAGATAAATTATACTTGTACACTATACAGAGTCCAAATAGATACAATTAGGCTATTATTTACATTTAAAACATCATATATCTATATGTAGAATGTAGGATGCGAGGAATTAGGCAATACAACAGCAAAGGCAGATGTGTATATCATAATATGTATATGAAGTGGGAGAGCGAGAGAGAGAGGGTGAGGAATAAGATAGAAAAGGTAGTATGTGAGTGAAGGAATAACAGAAGGAGAGAAAGAGTAATATAGTAAAAGAGAGAAAATGTAAGGAGGTGAAAGAAAAAGTCAAGATTCATCAATATCCAAATCTAAGGTATGTGTAAACCGAACATCATCCCTAATAACTATATTCATCGATAACAGTGTTCACCAATATCCACAATCTTGATAATATCAATGAATTTGTTTTTAACAAAACAAATTCATCTAAGGCAATCATATGATTATTAGACTTTTCATGAGGTATTGTTTAGTATGTCAATCAAGAAGGGGATGGGGCTTTTTCTGTACCTTTCTGTCCTACAGCGCATTTGTTGGTAGTGGGTTTTATTTCTAAGTGATCGGGAACCTTCATGTTGTCTCCTAAGGGGTAACCAGCTATTGAAGTGGCTAGATTTCGTGAGGGCCTGGGCAAATTTCTTACAAAGAAGATCCCTTCTAACTTCGAGTTTCTCAAGACGTGTGTGGTCCAGCGCTTCATCGTAAGATGAATAAGCTGAACCCATGATCAAACGAAGGGCACGTTTTTGCACTCTCTCAATTTGACTAGTTTGGAAAGAGGTAAGACCTGGGTGCCAAACGGGGGTAGCATACTCAACAAGGGGGCGAATGAAACCTGTATAAATGGTCAACAAATCACAGACTGGGATCCGAAACGGAAGTAAGGCGCTTAACATATACATTCTCTTGTTTGCTTTACGCACCATTTCTTGAACATGTTCTCCCCATTTCAAATCTGATTGTACCGTGACCCCAAGTATTTTCACTGATTTAACCTGGTTCAGGGAGTGATCTGCAAGTGTTAGGCTTAAGGGTGGTAGGTCAGTCTTACCAAAGTACACCCTCATGGTGTGACATTTCTTCACATTCAGACGCATGTTATTTTCATCACACCACTGCACCAGATTATCGAGTGTAGGTTGTACCTCACTGATCGCGCCCCGTGTGATAGATTCAGCGATTGTCATGTCATCCACGTATTTCCAGTGGGCCAGGCCGGATGATGTAAGAGCGTCATTGATCAAAATGAGAAAAAGAACTGGGCCCAGCTTAGTTCCTTGGGGGACTCCAGCTTTGATAGGAGTCCATTCTGACAGACAACCACGATATCTAACACACTGGGTGCGGTCACTGAGGAAGTCAACAATCCATGGCACAACACTGGAGGAGGGACACATTTCACAGAGTTTGGCTATAATTACTGAATGATCTACCCTATCGAAAGCTTTTGTAAAGTCGGTAACAATTACCGTTGTAACAGACCCTAACCTATCTGCATTCTTCGTTAGAAAGTTTATGATATCAACCAGGCAATGGCTGGTGGACATGCCTGATCTACTACCAAACTGTTTAGAGTCAAGATTGGGGTTCACATCTTCGAGAAGGCTCTTTACTATGAAATGTTCAGCAATTTTGGCGAAGTGATCAGTCAACGCTATGGGACGTAGGCTCTCGATAGATGCCGGTTGCTCTTTTGGTATTGGAGCTACAATAGCTTTCTTCCACTGCTTCGGTACCACATGCTCTGCGAATGAGCTGTTGAGAACCTGACATAATGGCGTACTGAGTTCAATGGCAAACAACTTTACAACTTTTGCAGGGATTCCGTCAGGACCGCTTGATTTTCCGGACTGAACTTTAGCAAGCTCTTTAAAAACCTCCCAAGGTTGAACTTTGAGTGGTTGCTTGCAAGGTTGGTACGACGGAAGTTGTGCCACATTAAGAGGGGCGATGTCACTCGCGACTTTCGCGAATTTGGTGTTGATAGCATTTGCAATAGAATGTGACTGGGTCTGATCGATTCCAGGAACCAATATGACTTGGTCAGTTCGTGATGATGACGTCATCACCTTGATGTTCTGGTACCACGACGCCGGATCATCGCGTTTGAGGCGTAGTACACGGTCACGATAGAATTGCCTCTTTGCGAGATTGATGCTACGGATAATCTTGTTTCTACTCTGTTTACGCTTGACATTCTCACCTTGATTGAAAAACTTCTGGCGATCTGCTATCTCCTTTTTTATCACAGAAGTGATCCAAGGTTTATCTTTATGGTGCATTTTTACGGTTTTAGTTGGAAAATGTCGGTCGACTGATAACTTTAGGGTAGAGTAGAAGGCATCACACTTTTCCGATGTGGACTTTGCCTCGGTGACCTCTGACCAGTTGTGATCAGTAATCCACCTGCCGAAACTTCGGGTGTCCGAGTCGCGAATCGGGCGAACAACGCGCTTTGTACTTGTGTTCGAATTGCGCGGAATATGCTGTTTCGGTGACCACAGGACTGCATTGTGGTCACTCATTCCAACAGGGGACATTATCTGTGGGCTGTTGTAATACTTGGCCAAGCTGGTTAGAATCTTGTCTAATATGGCGTTTTCTCTCGTTGGCTTGTCGACAACCTGTTTGAGACTGCAGTTTCGACTGATCTGTGCTGTATCGAGTTTGTTAAAATCGCCGAGCACAATAAATCCTGCAAAGGGATGTTTGGATTTGAGCTGATCAATGGTGTCTATCACGTGATCTATGAGCAAGGCATCAGAGGTGCTGTTTGGTGGTGAGTATACCGCTGCGACATACAGTCCCGAGACCTGACGTGGCAATCTCTTTGGCCTTAGGTGCAACCATAATATCTCCATTGCATCTGGAACTATGACATGCCGTACCGGTGTGGGATTGAGATCATCTTTAGCATAAACAAGAACACCACCACCCCTGCGGCCATCGCGACACTTGGAGAACTGAGTATAGCCCTCAAACGAGTAGCAATCAACATTGTCATTTGTCAGCCAGGATTCTGTGACAGCACAAACATCAACATTCAATTCGCGCATGATAATTTCTAGCTCATCCTGCTTCTTGTTAATCGATCTAAGATTCGCCAGGTAAAATACCGGAAAATTGTACGATTGACTAGGTATATAGTTACCATTGGTGGTAGCACTCCGAGGAATTTGAACAAGGTTGTTATGATTGACAGTTTCACATGGGGTTGGTCGATTGAATCGTTGCGATATTTGGACACTGATTTGGCGGTTTTTCCGAGTACCTGCACGGCATCCTCTGTATCTTAGGATACCAGCGTCCTTAGCAACGGAGAGAACGCTGGAGTGTGGTGTCGCTCGAGTGTTACGTAACCTGTACAGTTGGTTGAGCGAGTACTTGATTCTTGGTAGCGAACTCATTGTGTTCGTTCTATTCACGTTTCGGTCAAGCATGTATACTCGATCTTTTGTGAAGTGACCTTGTAACTCGGTCAATGTCACAGGTGAAAGCGGTGCTACAAAATGGTGGTAAGGGGTCAGAGTTTGTGTGCGGTATCTGACTGCAGGTGTATACAGATGTAGTGCGTGTAGGCATAGAAGCCCAAATAGCGCACTGTTTAGAAAAACAATAAACTGACGGACATCCATGACTCAATTGTTCAAATAGTTCACACAATCATGATTACTGAAACCAAAGGCACTCACATTACACAGTCATATAAAATCAAAACTCACGAAATCATGCAAATAACGGAGAAAATCAGAGCACAACTATGTCTGTTTGGCGGCCAAAAAGCGCCCTCTATCGATATTTTATCATTAAAACATACTTCTTGATATCAAGAATTAAATTCTTGATATCACGAAATCGAATTCTTGATATCAAGAATTACCATTGCTTTACAAGATAGAATTATTTCTTGATATCAAGAATTGATTTCTTTATATAAATTAATAATAAAACGGCTTGCCATAAAATCGCGACAGGTCGCCACAACTCGAGATTTCAACTTGGCTTAGTAGGAGCCCTGCTTTAAGGCTCTTAGCATTACCGGAGCTCTTACCTCACACACTGATTATACTTGCATGCATTTTGATATACGTAATATATAGGGAAAGCGATTTATCCAAAGATATATTTGGAAATAACGTAGGAAAAAAAAATTGAAAATAAATATTCTTTTCGCGTTATTCCAAAATGAAAGAGCTCTAGCAAATGAGGTTTCCAATGGTAATAATTTGCTGCTATTACTTCTTTATATTGATTTTGAAATAATAATTACTATTATAATGATTATCATTATTATAGTCACTGTTATAGGATTTCCCGGCCAAATTCGCGTGTTTGTCATTCGAATTCATTTACTTTGCATTTAAGTTAGCGCAGATCGGCTTTGCCATGCCAGTTATCATTCGATTTTCCAGTTTTTGTATTTAATTTAGGATTTTGGTCGAAGGGTTTCATAGATCTGTCATTCAATTTAGAAACTGCCCAACTAGCATTCAAATTAATATTCACTTGTCGAAGCGTAATTTTTATCATTCAAATTAACACCTGTCATTCGTATTCGTAATATTTTTATTCAAGTTAGGAATGTTAGGGGGAAGAATTGCAACAAACTTTTACAGTTTTTAAATGATGCAGTTAAAATGCATGATTTGCCATTGGGGTCTAAGCTGTTATTCCATTTATTTATTTTCAGGACAATGCATATGGGTGTAGTCAGACATGAAGTAAAGAAGGGGCGAAATCAAGGGATATGGCATTTCTGCACGGACATGTTGAAGAAAGGTGGGGGTACCCTCAATCGCCCCTTTTTACTACAGACTTGGAATTTTACAAAAATAATTCACATCGTCTCTTATACCCAGCACACCCATCTGTTTTTCTTAAAGAGATATATAGTTTACTTGCCCGCCAGCAGATCGATGGCTAAAGACATGGCTAAATAATGAATCATGTTCAAACTGTTGACTCTAGTCCCTACCCCAGTCACAATATTGTACCCTTCTTCCATAATGAAATTATGATAAATTTATGATGAAACATAAGACAAACAACTTCCTTGCATGAACATTTACAAATATACTGAGACCATCAGGTCCGTAGATGCAAGTCGTTTTTTTCTTCTTAACAATCAAACTTAAATACCGATGAATATCAGATAAATCTAATAAGTATAAGTGTATAAATGCAAGAAAATAAAATATGATGAAATACACATGAAAAAACAATCTTGAAAGAAAAGGAATGAGCTATAAAAAGCGTGTAATAAACGAGAAATGTATATTGACCATCAATTGAAGTGCACAAAGTGTTAATTTGAATGCTACAAATGAATTAGAATGCTAAAAGTACACCGTCGCGTTGCCAGAAAATCGTGTTGCGCCAAATCGAATGACCAAATAGCGAAAGAAGCACATTGTTCATTAATTTGAATGAAACATACGTAGATACTAACGAAAATTTCATAGATTTAAAAACTAGAAATGGAAATACCTGACTGAGATATACCTGACTGCACTAAAACCGTCGAATTTGAACGCAAGACAAATTAATTTGTATGACAAACTCGCGAATTTGGCCGGGAAATCCTATATTATTATTACTAGTAGCATCGTTGTTGTTATCAACATTATTAATCGTATTCGAACTGCACTAGACTTATGCTATGTTATATGGGTACCCGATAGGATGCGACCGTCATTGTTGGTCAAACAATTTTTGAGCGTCAAGTAAAGCCTGGCTAGAAAGCTCCCAAGGAAGTGGAGATCGTGTACACAGTGTGTGCAGGCGAGTATTGAATCCGATGACCTAGGTAATAGTATATCTTCAAAGAGCGTAGAGACATTGTAGATGTATTGAGCGCTATATAAAAGCGGATATTATTATTATCATCATTATACCATTAAGATATATACTCTTGCCGTTTTAATGAGAAGCTCCATTAATGTCTCTATTTTTCCATTTATCAGGATGTCACGAGGTTATCCCCCTTAAATATCCAGGTGAGAAATGTCAAAAGTCCTTACATCTATATATATATATATATATATAAATTATTCAAAATATAACTTTCATTTCTTCCTAAAGTCCTATAAGACTCTTAATATTACTACTTGGTTGTTGTATAAGCAAGGACACATTACGAGGAAAGATCACCCTTTTCATTCTAGGGTGTGATGCATAAACTGTTTAGGATGTGCTTAACAAATAACAGCTAAATGTCAAACGGAAAGCTACACGTTCCTGAAAATCTTAGCATATTTAAAAAGCTAAAATATAACATTCTGGATGAATAATGGTGAAAGTAGTAAAGGAATACTTAACTGTATGTCCAGGGGGTGTTTCACAAAGATCCTAAGTTGAACTTATCTCAAAGTTGGACTTCACAATTATGGAATGCCGTTAGCATCTATGAAAATATTTTGTACATGTTATTTTTAAAGGCATAAAATGTTGATTCGAATCATTAATGTTTTTGAATTAATAAAAAATCTAAAATACTTGATGTTTCGCTTTTGAATATAATTTTGTAAAGGCTACAAATGGCTCTCCGTACATTTTAAAAGTCCAATTTAGAGTTAAGTTCGACAAAGGAATTTTGTAAAACACCCGTGGTATATTTGTAACGCAACGTGCACTGGCTTTGACTCTTGATCCCCCAGACCACTGTATGCTGCCTCTGGGAATGGAAGGTAAATGGATTGAGGACAATCAGATTAGGGTTAGCAGCGAGATAGACATGGATCATGGTGCCAGCCACGCCAGACTACACGGTCCTTCAGCTTGGGTTCCTAATACTAACGATCCCCAACCAGCAATAACGGTAAGTTTATTTTAATACGTTTTGTTATGCATAACTCATGGGTTGTAGTGCCCTAGTGGGCTAATTGCTGTTCTTCCAATGGGTCCAAAGTAATAAGTAGTAAGTAATATTTAATAACAATCCAATTCAGACCACTCTATGATGTCTATCCGGGCGCTTTGCCAAAGGAAAGCTTAAAATTGTGCCTTCAATAACACTAAACGTTATTAATTATAGCCATTTATAATATAATATATGTCTTAGAAGATTTATGGAATCAACTGTCGGAATTCACAACCTATCCGGACACAAAACGTCGTGGTATGCGACAACCAATATTTTGAAAAGTTACATTAAGTTACCTTATCAATACAATTCGTTCATTATGCACTGGATAACTGGACAGAGAAAATAAAAATCGAACTTTCCAAAACATTGACTTTAGATTCGATCTATCTTTGAATTTATTTATATATTTCAGTCTTCTTTATACAGGATTGCCTTTCAATATCGAGTATTGATCTTCCAAGGGCCATATCTGAATAATAACGCATACAAATGTTACATACAAAACATGAGTTTAATAACAGAATCCCCTTTTTTAAGAAGGCAAATGTATATATACAAGTAAGAACAAAAACAGTAACATCATAGTTCCTTAAACCATGTTCACAAAATATGACAATGCAATTTAATACCTATAACAGCAATAAAATCACGTCGGTGGTCGTATTTCTTATTTCAGATAACTTTTTTCGGTAGAACTATCGTAACTGGAGTGGTCTTACAAACAGGAAGCCACAAAGATCACAGTATCAACCTGGTTCACAACTTCACGATCGACTTCGATCCACGTCCTGAATACGCTGCCGACCCTCAAATACCGTACATGGGTGTGGACAGTTCCCCTAAGGCAAGTAACTAAGTACACGTAGAAAAAACAGCGTCCTGAAGACTTTAGCAGTTCTCAAATTGCCATTCCTTTAGAAAATAAGTAACCCTCAAATAGAATGCATTGGTTAGGAGAATTTACCAACAAAGTTGGTACAGAAGCACTTTCTTTTCATTAATTCAGAATTCACTCCCTCAATATTTTAGCAATCCTCAAATAACTGTCCCGCAAAATAATTTTATTTTGAGTGTCCGTAATATAATGAAATTTCCGTTATAATAATTTGCCACAATTACTGCAATACACATGTAGGTTGTTATATAAATACCAATATAAATATAAGCAGCATAGATTTACATGACGAAAATTATCTATTCGTAAGTAACTTAAATGCCTTACGACATAACACCCTCAATACTCTTCTAATCTTCAAATCTTGTAGATGGACCTTAGTCTTTAAAATGTTCCAATAATATGGATTAGGAACATACCTCCCTCCCCCCCCCCCCACAAAGTACCTAAACACTTCCAATACCCAAGAAGTCAGTATAATATACCAAGTTCAGTTAGGTTAAGTGATAAACTTGTTATAACGATTCTGTTTACTAATTATTTTCTTAGGTTTTACCAGGGATCTTTTACAGTGAGTGCCCTCAACCCGTTTTCCTTGATCCACCTGTTTGGACGTTTGGCCTTCGAATCAAACCTGTTTCGGATTCAAACGACCCATTTAGTCTCAGGCTCGAAATCCTAGGATGTCAAGATAATGGTTAGTTTATGATGGTATCATGCGAGTTATATCATAATGATAGAGGCTTAGGGTTAGGGGACCTGGGATCTAGCATTCATTTCTACATTTGCCTTGCTTAAATTCATTTATGATTGAGCATTTCCCTTGAACCACTACCTGGTTATTTTAACTGGCATATTTTGTTAAAATATTATTTTTAAGAATTGACACTTTGGATACGGTATATAAAAAACAAATATTGACTGCTTATTTTTTTTGTTCGTAATAAAATAAAAATAAAACCATTATTCCCGTTGATATCGGGACTGCACCGGGCCCCTTGAATTCGTCTCGGGGCACAGTTCAGTTTCGAGCTCACCTTCGGAAAAAAGTAAAGAGAAGATTAATTTTCTCGTATTGCTCTTCTGTATTTCATGTAGAGAGGGAGTTTAATTTATGTGTAGGGATTTTTCTGGGGTGGGGTCCGAGATACTTGTAAATGAGTAATTGTCCTAAGGAACGTCGTTTAATAGGGTAAGCTGTCCGTGAAATTTGTCCATGGTTAATTGCTTCAGAGGGTAGTTTACCAGAGGTAAACCAGAGGTAAATGTCTGTGACAATAGTTCCAATGGTTGTCCATATAAAATATACTAATAGCACAGAGGAATTGGGGTATACTATGAACATGATGAGATGTCGCAATCTTCGATATGTCTCACAAGAAATTGTCTAAATGTTGCTGGAAATCTATTGCATTGTAATTTGGGTATGGGATTACACATTCATGTGGCGTGGAAGGTTGTTTATACTTTTCAGCTTTTTCATTGATATACATCGAAAAATGCTCCCCTTTTAACGGCTATTCCTTCTGTGGGATTCTTCCCAACTGACACAAAAGGGTTGAGGAAGTATACAAATTACTTTTCAGCCTTACAGGAAACTTATCGTTCTAAAACTGTTAACCAATTCAAAGCTTGTCTTAAGACACATTTATTCAAAGTTGTTTTTGATGATTAACTTACTCTATATATTTCATATTTATTGTAATTTGTAGGTTTATCTGCACTTTTTGGTTTTGTTTAATATGTATTATGTTTATCATTGAATCTTGGTGGTTAAAGCACATAGAGACCTCGGTGGTAAGCGCTTTATAAGCACCGTTTTTATTTATTTATTTATGTAATAGTATGGCACAATGTTTGCTGTGTATTTTTTCGTAGATTGTGATAGCGAATTTGGAACCATGCGAGGGAGGGTGGAAGGTGTATCGGTCAAGGAATCAGATGATGGGGGAACATCTGGGTCAGTATTAGCTGCCCTAAGAGCATTTGATTATTACACCACCGGTTGGATTCCAAAGACACCGAATGGCTGGGTTCAGGTAAGTTATAATTGTTTATTTTGAGCATCGTTAATTAGAGTATAAAATTGATAGTCAGTTTTGTTTGAGGATTGCCGAAGGGTTTTGGGGGGATCGTACGTATCATCTCCTGATTTCGTCAAGATTGTTATTTATTCATTTATTTATTATACGAGTTCGTGTTGGTGCTCTATTTGGGTTTTACAGACGCGTATCTTTTTCTGTTTTGTTTGTTTTAGCTGACTGCTAGGACTGAGGTATACAGCTTACGAGACGTTTTTGACAAACTTAAAATCGATTGTTTTGGAATTAATAGAGTAATACCATATATGATAAATGTCCATAACATTTCTATTGTCATCCTATGGATATTCCCGACAGATATCAGTCAGTGAGCCTTTTCGAATGTCAGCCCTTATTCTTCGAAAGTGCATTGACCCCGGTACCCGGATAGACTCATTCCGACTCTGGTTTGGATCAAATAAGATGATAGAGGCTGGCGAACTTAACTTAACCCAGATTGTAAGTAATGAATACGTTTTTGAGAAAACGTTTTGGTCGCACCTCAACGATCACAATCGCAAAGATGTTTAAGTTATCAACTCGAGGGCTATTTAAATACTCAAGTTCATTACCTATAGTAATGATGTACAAATTACGTAAGATGTCATTGTGGTGCTCACATATTTTTTAAAAAAAAGCTGATGGGCAGGACTACTGAAAAAGACCTCGGCTTGTTATTTTTCTTCTAAAGTCTTTCGCAATCATGTTGTGTAATGTAAACTAACGATAATGATAAAAGTGGTGACAATTTCAGATTTTGATGACCAAAATGGTTGCTTCTGTAAAACAGTATGGGTACTACCTGTATTAACTAACGTCACATCTATCACACAAATAACAAATAAACTACGTTTTTTTACTTTGTATTCATAACACGTTTTTTGAATAACACTTTATAGCATCGTTTAAACCGTCAACTTTGTTTTCAAGTCTATTACAAATGATCCGAATCGTTTTTGATTGTTTGTTGTTTTTTTGTCTTCAGTTTTACGCCGAATACCACAACACAAGCATCTCACGGGTTAATTTTACAGTACCCTTTGAGCTGGTAGATTTAGCCCGCTTCTACCCCATGAGTACATCTACACACATCTGCCTCAGAATGGAGCTTATTGGATGTAACTTTTCAAGTAAGTATGATCCCTTGAACCTATCATAATCTCTACACATTAGACTGGGAGTAGTTTTTTTTGTGAAAGGAGGGTGGCAAAATTTTTCCTAAGATATTAATTGATTGGGGTAAGGGTCGTGTTGATTTACTTTTCCAGTATTATAATTCGTCAAACGTTCACGAACCCCCCCCCCCCCTCCTTCCCCTTACCCCCATATGACTGAATTTTAAAATATGGTACGGGCCCGTTTCGTTGAATTTGTGTTGTAAAACCTTTCAAGTAAGTATGATTTGTCAAACGTTCATGACCTTTAGTTATTTCAAGGGTGCATAAAGTATTTTATAAAAGGGAAGTGGCAAAATCTAGAAAGGGAAAACTTTAAAAGAGACACTTTAAGGGGTCAACATTTTCCGATGATGTACATAAGATGTTCGTGATTTGTTTTTAGAACAAAAAACGGGTTATTTGCCGCCGCCCCCCCCCCCCCCCAGGAAAGAAAGAGAAATCCGCTATTGGATATCTTTCATACAACATATAATAATGGTATAGCAGACAAGAGTCTTCACCCATTCCTAAAACTAGTTAACTTTTCTCTTGTACGTGGTAACATTAGTGACAAGGCCTTTGGAGATTGATAGGATATTGGAATTTGCTTCAGGGAACACAACAAATCGTTATTTTTCTTTTCGAATGATTAAAATGATTAAAAGATCATCCTGAAAACGGAAATTCAATTTCTTCGTCTAGGATGCAGCGAACGACTGGGTATGGAATCTAGGACTATAGACAGAAAACAACTAACGTGCAAAGGGTGCAATGAAACAACCATCGATCAAGCTCGGCTTCATCACTTCGACTCTACAGGTAGCCGCTTAAACCTAACCCCGCCCCGTTGTCTCTCATTGCGTATTGAACAGGGAGTGTATCCAACGCTCCAAGAATGAAATGTGGACTCGTTGAATTAGGGCCTTAGTTGAATACTTTTAGATGTTAGCTTTAATAAGTAGCATAAATTGCTATTTCTATTTCCCCCTGCAAGCATACTGCGACACTCAAGGATATTGGGCAAAACAAGGCCCTGGATTATCAACCGTGTAATCAATAACAGGTTACCATTCATGTTATAATTTACTGACTACATTGCATTTTATTTGGTAAGAGTAGTTTCGCTGTAAATCTTTATCACTAAATTGTTATTGCTAACAAATTTTATAAACATGATAAAACGGGGCCCCAAATTTGTTTCGCACCTATGTTACTCAATACCTACATACATCACACCACTAGCTATGTTCATTAGGTTATTCCAAAATTCTGAATGTCTGCTTCATAGGTTTCACTGGATGTGTACTCCCGACGACTAAGGACCATGATATCTGGTTCCAGTTTGCTTTTAAAGACGTCCAAGTTTTCCATGCTATCATGAGTCAAGGAGGTTTTGTTAACGGCGGGCCGACTTTCATTACCAGGTTCAAAGTGAAGTATAAACTGCTACACTCAGGGAAGTCACTGTGGAGAGAGTACAAAAATGGCATTGGAGAAACAATGGTAAAATCACATATATTAAAATAATAGGCAGTATGTATTGTACCGACATCGCTACCACTGCCGTATTTTCAATAGCGCTATCATTCGCTGAAGGTAAACATAGAGCGATTTCCGGTTCATGTATGCAAGCATCATCACGCATGCATTGTGGGACATCGCTGTTGACACATCGTGGCATTGCAAGCAGTAGAAGCCGGTATACGTAAATCTGAAATAGTGCCAGTAGAGTACCCTGCCTTTAAGTTGCGTTCACATATATCGGGCAAAATTAGCGTTGTGCGCTTTACATTTCTGTCACTTCTGAGACACAAATAAAGGCTCTTTCTTCTTTCTTCGCGGTTAACCGTCACTTAAATCTTGCGCATATTTCACTTTAATAGCTAAAGATACAGAAATATAAAACTTTACGTCATCTTATACAACCGCGGTTTACTGCTCAATACTGAACAAGGCTGAGGTGGCGTGTTTGACTATTATTTTCATCCCCATTTGCAATTCACATACAAGTTGTTTTTTTGTAATGCAGCGTCCAACCACGTCATATGCAAATGAGCATTTGTATTTAGTCATTATCATGTTTATGATCACATAAAGAAGTTTTTTCTCGCTTGTTTGACACGCCTTTCATTTTGTTAAACCATTTAGTGAGAAGAGTTTTTGTTTTCATTTTCATTTCATTTCATTTCTTTATTGTGTCCATTTAGGATAATTGTTTATATGCACATGAACAATCTTGCATCAAGATATGAACATAGGAACAACATTTAATTGACATTCATAGGGCCCTGTTTTAGTATACATTTGATATAATATACATGGTCATGATGAATATACAAAAATATACATTTAAATACTCTTTTTTCTTCTTCTTCTTCTTCTTCTTCTTCTTCTTCTTCTTCTTCTTCTCTCTTTCTTCTTACATACCCTCCATTTTGTTTAAATTCTTATATGCTCTAATCTGAAGTAGGTATTTCGTGTTAAAAATTATTTCTTGATATGGTATAACAGTAGGGGTGTGAATATTATTATTCATTATTTCATCAATTTTGTCTTCTTTCTATATTCATTTCTTTCTTGATATTTCATTTTTTGAAAAAAAATTAGTGAGTAAAGTTTTTGTTTGAATATTATTACTCATTATTTCATCAATTTTGTCTTCTTTTATTTCTTGATCTTTTATTTATCAAATAATCATACGCGGAAAAGAGAACAATAGTCAGTTTTCAATGAGGTTATACCATATACGATATTATTTGTATTACTTTTCCAGTACTTCGAGAATGTGCCTGACCCCTACACTGTATCGACACATCGTTTCGAGAGGGCGTTCTTCAGTCGGACTGTGCGAGTCTGTCCTGATTCCGATATGACAAAGCCGAGAGTTATACGACTTGAACTTGTGGGCTGCCGATTGGATGGTGAGTTAATAATGGTATTTATAGTGATAATGATAATCATAATAATAATATTAAAAAGAACAATAATAATGATAGTAATAATATAAAAAAAACAATCATCGTAATAATATCAATAATAATAACAATAGTAAATATAATAATTATAATTAAAAATCGATTATCGTAATAATTTCAATAATAATAACACTAATATCTATAAAGATTATAAAAACCAAAATAATAAAATAAATTCATCATAAACAAAAAAGATAAACGATGTTTGTTATTGTACATCAACATTAGGGTAATGCGTGCTAAACCGACCGTGATAAAACGGTATGTTTGCCTTTTTTCTGTCTTCCAGTTGTACCACTTAATTTATATTTAATTATTTATATAGTTCATGACAAGCCTTTGATAGGCCTTTGGCCTTCGTTTGTCCCCCCATATTTTGATACTTCTGTTCTGTTGTGTTATTTCTTGGAATCGACTTTGTATTGTAAATGTTTGTTGTTGTGATTTCTATCAAAATGTGAAAATAAAATGATTTAAATCGAATAATTAAGTTAGTGGCTCATTACATAATCCGAACTTTATTTCGATACGATATACATGTTAAATACTGAGAATGCCCTTCAGTTCACTTTTTGAACATCGTGTGAAAATAAGATATTTTCTCCATGATTTCTGCAGGCGTGATTCCAGAGTATTTTTTTCACTTGTTTGAGGGGGCATTAGTCCCCTCTAGAATCTAACAAATCTAGCTACATCAATCATGTTAATTGCATTATTTTCTTATAAGACGCCGATAAAGTATGTGGCGACAGAGAGTTTCTACACCAAGGTTTCTGTTATGGTGTAGTGGACGAAGAAAGCCCTTCAGCATGCGACCAGATCTTTATTCCTGGCAGTCACCCTGCCGACATCAAAACCTCATCAATTCAGGTGAGATGAGAGTCATGTGATGTGTGGGTGCACTCAAGAGTGTAAGTGTGCGTGTGTATGTGTGTGTGTGTGTGAGAGAGAGAGAGAGAGAGAGAGAGAGCCATCCCCGTATTTTACAACAGATCCCTCGATAAATAATATGGAGACATGGTATTTCTGCATGAAGGTTTCTGTGAACAAATCCCGGGAACAAATCTTTCCCGCTGGAAATCCTCCCGCTAACATCAAGTCTTATTCAATTTCTGAGCTACATATTTTTCTATTTATTGATTTCTAAGCATACTTTGTTCATGTTATATTGTAAAACAGCATCTGAGGAACTTACACTTCAACAAGCTCTGCTTCAAGTTAGTTCCTCTTTTCTCGTGCTTTTTCTATAATTTTTGTCGTTTCATTGCACACTTTTTGTGAAATGATTATTCTTGTATTATGTTTTGCATGAGAAATAAAATCATTTGAATCATATGAGGGGCGTCACTAAGAAAGTGTGTGTGTGTGTGTGTGTGTGTGTGCGTGTTTTTTTTTTTCATGAGTGTGTTGATGAGACGCCACTTCCATATAAAGGTGGCTCCTAATTTAAGTCTTAAACAATTTGTATCACCATTCAAGTTGATATCCCACGAGGTACCTGAAAATACCAAACCATTTCTTCTTTTTTAGCCTCCTTACTAGGGATTCGTAAAGTAAAATTGGTTACTTAAGATATAGCATTATTAATAATATTGCAATCGTGATTATTTCATATCTTGTTCTTTCTTTAGGGTTTCATAACAAGTAAGAGTGAAACACTGCTTCATGACAAAGATGACCGTTTTGTGATTGGACTTGATGTGAGTATTCAACCATAGTATCTCATATTTGTCCGTTCAGAGGCAGAAGGAAATTAACTTAATATATCATCTACCACATAGTTAACGGGTTATCGCCGTTCGATCTACACCCAGTCCGTCTACTTTTCACACGTTCTAATAATTATTTCGTCTACAGATCATTTGGTCTAATTATTAAGTCTACTACCCATTTTGGTCTATTGCTTATTTAGTCTTATTTCCTATCGGCCTAATTACCAGCTTGTGCAATACACATATAGTTTATTGTCCTATGGTCTATTAATAATTTAATCATAAATGATGATAATCCTCACATGACGTTAAGACCGTGTGGAAGTTAGACGAAATGAGTACAGGACTAATTGGGACTTAGACTATGAGCAATAGACCAAATGGGTACAGGACTAATTGGAGATGGAGAAAAATTGGGATATGCACCGTGACATAGGAATAATAATTTGAATGGCACTTAGAAGTTTAAGAGGTAACCTGCTTATCATGATTGATAGCAATTCAAGGCATATCTGCAATCGCATACTTTGTTTTCACCCGTTTTGATAACAGAGGGAAATAGGAGGAGAGTTCAAATGGACCGACGGAACACCTTTAGACTATTCACAATTGGCTCTAAATGGTTCCGTTGATGAACTACCAAATGGCCGAGTATGTGTGTACATGGATGCCTATGCCTGCTTCGATTGGAAGACATATGACTGCATGCCACAAAAGAGAGCCATCATTTGTCAATACGGTATGTATTGTGTCTGCTACATTGGCTCCGAGTCCAATCACGCATAATTTCCAAACTACCGTTACTGACTTACCACTGTCTTAATTCAATGATCCCGGAATATCTTAAAGCCCCACTATATTACTTGTAGCTCTTTGGAAGCGCGTAGAGATGTTATTTCATAACGTATTATGCGCTATTCAAGAACTGAACTATTAATTTTATTATTATTATAGAAAACAATGCCAAATCGGTGACCATTGGTCCCCCATGATCCTCTTTTCCTTATGTTAATTGAGAGCTGAATTGGTGAGATAGCCGCGTGTCAGTGAACACCCTGGGTGGTCTAATCCCTCCTTGTCAAACTAGTACAGACGGCCTTTAAAGCCTTACTTTACTAGAAGCACTACCTCGAAATTCCCTGTAGCGCCATCTCAGGTCAGCTATAGCAGTATGGTCCCATAACTCGCTGCTTATCTAGCTGTGCTGTTGGTTCTCGCATCCAGTCCTCTGTCTGCGCAGTGGAAATTAGGTTAGTTACGCACTATTGGCGGGTTGACTATGGGATGAATTCGGGCGAGAAGCATAACGCTAGGGCAGATCGTGTATCAATTTGGTATCGCTTTTATAGTCCGTAATTTTTGTATTAGTCTAAACGCTGCACTCTTGGGCCCTCCAGAGCCTAAAAGTGTGTTGCTGTATTTGCTATACCTTTTTTCTTCAGTTTTAAAGTTTTCTGGGAGGGACGTGTCCCCCGTCCCCCCTCCCCCCCCCCCCCCCCCCCCCCCCCCCCCCCAAAGATCGCCGCCCATGATATGCGGCATAAAAGTACTGTATTATTATTATTATCATTATTGTCAAAATTCGTTGTCAGCATTATTTTTAATATTATTACTATTATTATTGTTATTAATATTCGTATCATTATCTTCCCATTTAACCTAGACATAAATGAATGCCTAGGTACTCATCATGGATGTACCTACGAGTGTAGCAACACACCAGGAAGCTACTATTGTGTTTGTCAGTCTAGATTTAGGAGAGACACTGGAAATAACTGCATAGGTAATTGTCATATAAATCTTTAAAACTGTTCATGTTATTGTTGTTCCTGTTTGTGTGGTTTTTTTTTTTTTGTAAGCGCGTGTTTTCATACACGTCTGTAATGAAATCGATGACCTTAATATACATTAGTAAATACAGGTTTGAAGGCACTTACATTTGTAGGAATATTACATCCCGAAGATTTGAAAAATGACTGCATAACCATAACGGAGGGCCTAATTTTCCGTGCAAATGTAGCACCTAAAAAAATGTACCCTTATGAGAACGGCATCAAATTTTGAATAATTTACAGGGTTTTCAAACTGAGGACGTCCTCGTTGTTTACACTGGTCGTGAAGGTGAAGGTAGAGTTCTTTATACGAGTGTCCCTGGTTTGTGACAGTACATGTGTACGTGTATCGTCGTTTGCGTGTGTTATGTGGGCGTGCGTGCCGGTGTGAAGCAGAAATACAGTATACTTATAATTCAAATAAAACATAGGATTCTGTTAGTTGGGAATACTGTATTCAAACTAATTGCAAAGAAACATACTTCTTTCCTTGGTTATACAAATATGATTTACCTATCTCATGAATTGTATGTTCTCTTCAAATTTATATTTTCTGTAAGCGCTTTGGTACTCTTTGTTTTAGCGCTCCAAAATAATACATTATATTTAACGTAAAGAATGTTATCAAAATTAAAGTTATTTACATTCAAAATGAAACACCTTTGAAATATTTTGTCATCTCCGTCATCATAATATATATGCCGTATGACAAGCGGAACCGCTGTTTATTTGAGAGGAAACTCTTGCCTATGCACTAGTCAGGAAGTAATAGTGAATTGTTAACATGGACTTAAGCCAGCCAACTATGTAATGGTTAGAACAAACGTTATTAATGTAAATTATTGTTATTACAAATATTATTAAAATATTTCGTTTTCACTACCTATCAAACAGATATCTGCAGTACGACAAGCGCAACCGCTATTCATTTGAGAGAAAACTATGGCCTATGCGTCAGTCCGTGGGTTGGTGAGAGGTTAACATGGGATAAAGCGAACCAAGAATGCCTTAATCAGAATAAACATCTTCTAGGAAACCAACTCACTGTCGGGTATAGTGCATTGGTAAGTAAGGGGCGATGGATCCAATAATATCTTAAGGGGCACAGTAAGCACAAAACAAGAGGGTTTAACATCTTACGATGGCAGATCCAGGGATTTTGAAAACGGGGATGGCACAATTTCAATAAATCTCTGGCAAGCTTAAAGTAGGGTTATCCGATCTTACAGGTGCAAACTTAGTCAAACAAAATTTCAAAAAAAAAACATAACAAACACAAAACAATTTTTAAACGAAATTGGGGGAAACATACAACTTTTTCGGGTAAGACAAGAACACACAGGAGAGATGGCAATAACTGCAGGATTGAGTCCCTACAACAACGATTTCATTGTCTTTATTAATTTCCATTCAAAGGCAGATCATGAAGCCGACCAAATTACCCAAGGTTTTAGTTGAAATTCTATTTAAATATGGATCTGTCTCTAAGAACCAAGTGGAAGAGCAATTTAAACAAATATCTTCAGATTATTGCTTAAAACTTGTTCAACATTTTAAAACGGTTCCCATGAAGAATTAGTTTAAGGATGTTTTCAGGTTAATTTCAACGCAAATTGAATTAAGAGCATCATATACATGTATTTAATCATATCACAAAATATTTAGAATAGAATTTCATGTGTGTCATCTGCATTTTTTCCTCATAGATTGCTCACTTACAATCAGCTAATTTATCAAGCTGGCCACTCATCTGGCTCAGGAACGAATCTCGAGGCCCTAGTCCACAATGCCACGTTGCCAATTTGACGACTGTTAATCATATCCAAGTCATCCAAGAACCATGTGACAAAAAGTTTTCGTTCGTCTGTGTCACAGGTATTTCAAATTCTATTGCTCTTTTTCTCAAATATTACAAATGGAGAAAAAAATTGAGAAAATAGTCACACAATATTGTCATAAAGGTCACAACATAACAAAAATCAACCAAAAATACTGTGGTAAATATTATCTACACTTAATATATTTCTTTTTCCTATTTTCTCTCAAATTTCAGAATATGAGCTATTTAATCTGGATGATGTGTGGGAGGCGAATGGCCTTGAAGCTGTAGATACGTTGATACAAGAGATCAACTCGCCCTATGGATACATTGAGTTCTTTGGTTACGCGCCGTGGTACGGCACCGACAAAGCAGCACCAACACGGATTCGCATCCAGTCTGATAGAGTCAACACAAGCATCAGGCATGAATTTTTTGTTTAAAGTGGAAGTCCACCCTGAAATTAAGTTAGTTTTAATAGGAGTAGAAAAATGAGAGAAACAAGTCAGTGAAAGTTTGAGCAAATTCCGATTAAAAATAAGGAAGTTAGGATTTTTGAAGTTGTGATCAATCAAACACAAATTGGCAACTCTATGACGTATCATGCGAGCTCAACTTCCATTTGCTCAGTACTAAAATCTAAAATTTTCATTTTCCCTCAAGAAAAATTTCAACCATACATGCCCCCTAAATATAATAATTCAAATATGTTTCTATACTCCCCCTGCAAGGAACAAATATATATTCCGTCATCAATAACGAAGAAAACATGATTTTATGGAATATTATGCACAAAGCTAATGAAGGAGAGCTCGTATAATAAGTCACAGAGTTGCCAATTTGTATTTGATTGATCACAACTTCAATAATTCATAACTTTCTTATTTTCATTCAGAATTTGCTCAAACTTTCACTCACCTTATTTTCTTATTATTCTGCCTCTATCGAAACAAACTTATTTTCCCTTTAATTCATGAATTACCATGATTAGTTGTGTTAATTTTGTTTAAAGCGCGTAATCCATAGATGCAATTTTGTATTCATAAATTCTTTTTAAATGAACTATTACTGTTGCGTCGTGATCTGATTAAAAGTAACGTAGCAAGAATGATATTGATTGAATTTTTGTCGGGTAGAATGAACGCGGCATAAAATTTAAAAACAATAATAGCATCTTTAAAGATTTATAAAAACATTTGCTGTGTACACAGACATGTAGATTTAGTTACGTCCTGATGAATACATACATGTATATAAAGCAAGAAGTGTTCGATGTCGATGGCACAGTGTTTGAGCAAGAGACTTCTAACCGGGAGATCCCGGGTTCCAAACTATGTCGATGCGCTAGTGCCCGTTGGTATGGCACTGATCCTAATTACCAAGTCTATCGGTGAGGACTTAGAGCCATCGGTCTCCTGACTGTTTATTTACAAGCAAGTACATGCTTTCTTAGCAGTCGGGTCAAACAATCATCATCATTGAAATGTGTTTTTCTCAAAGCTTGTGTCATCAGATTACTTTTTTTTTAATTTTCTGGATTATTTATAATATATTTATAATTCTCTCATTAATGGGCGTTGCCCTGTTCTAGTATCTTCGTTAAAACAAGATTGATATATGATATCATCAAATTCGAATGTTACAATTTAGATTGAAACTGCTTTTATTCGTACATGTCCTCATTTGAATCCAATTGTAATAAAAACAATTTATTTGGTTTTATGCACAGGCTTTCCTTCCACCATATAATTCTGCGACAGAAGAATAATGTGTGCGTAGACAAACTCGAGATTTATCTGGGTAGTGACAGAGGAAACTGGAGTGAGATATGTGGAAAGGTGGAAAAGGAATTGGTTCTAATACCCACCGGAAACGTGGTGGAAATGTTCATCCGTCTTGGAAAACTAAGCAGTGATATGGAAAAGGAGATCGGCTTTAGTCTTACCTATGAGGCAATCGGTGAGTCACAACAATTATATTTTATTTTATATAGTTAGACAGTTCAAAACAAAAGATGTTCTGACTGTAGACAATTGTAAGAAAAATCACACTGAATTGTAAGTAAAATTTCCAGGGTAACACGATGAAATTCTTTCTAAGGGACAACAGTTCTGAAGAAAAAAGCATTAGTGAGCTCCGGTAAGAGCCATCGGTTCCTGAAGTTTCGATCTGTTTGCTCTTATCGTCTCCAAAAGAAGACGGAGCAGTAGATGTGTTGAAGTCTCAACTTTTTCCGTCTGAAATAAAGATTTTTAAATTGATCTACTAGATTGTAGAGCACAACTTCAGTTTAAGGGTGTGTGTGTGTGTGTGGGTGGGTGTGTTTTGTAATGCCCATTCGTGCTCTTCCCTACTGACTTAGATTAGTGCATGGGTTAGATGGGGTGAAATCGACCGGACTTTATTGTTCTGTTCCCGATTGCTATGGTTAGGCTGACAAACATTTTGTCATTGACATGGATGATCTAAGCATCTTTGAGGGGTCTGGGCAACTTTAAGGGATAAGATATTATGGGTGAAATGGGGTGTCTACTTCGGGACAGTAGCGTTTTCACCGTACTCTTTTAACGTTACTCTCTTTGCGACTCCAGATTGTTCCAATCACATCTGTTCCACGGGCTGCGGGGAGATTACACTGATAGCGGTCGGGAATGACAGTCTACAGACCTCGCCGTTTCCATCTAGTTTCCAGCCATACAGCTATTGTTTTTATAAGATCACACCACCTTCCGACAGGGATCTGAGGTTATATGTAGTTTTGGAGTTTGTTGATTACCGTGTAAGTATTGAGATAATATTAACAGATATCTGTATTCGCTTTTCACAAGGCATATTCTTTACTTCATGCACTTTGGAGTTATTGGCAGGCTGGGATGGATCGGGAGGGGGTCACAGGGGCTGTCTTCCTCCTTTTCTGCTAGTCATAGTTGTTTGTGGTTGTAACCCCGCCCCCTCCCCCTCTAACGTTTTTTTTTTTTTTTTGCGTACAGAAAATGTTGATGCCCGTTCTACACAGTGCAAAGAATGACGTCAAAAACACGCAAGACAAAAACATTTATGAACAACACGTCATCATCTTCAGCCAATATGATAATTGGCATTTTAAAAAATTAAAAAAATAACAAAATCTTCGGAATTTACCAAAATGGTGTTAACAGATATATTCCCTTCGCCCATTTAATGCTCATAATCAACAGGGAGGATCGGACCCCCACTCCATTCTTCCCCCTTTAATATCCCTTATCACGATCGACCAAAAAGGCCGAGTTGTTATGATGGTTAAGGTTTACTTAGTACTTGTTTGTCTCTGTGCTTGTATGTATATGTTGAAAACATCTAGTATAAGCCTATAGACAAATCATAGGATTACCTGCCATATGCCTATTCCACAGATAACTAAGTACCATGGAAGCTGCGATGACTCGGTGACTCTTGAGGGCACATCATTAATTGACCTTTCTGACGCGCGACGGGTCTTCGATTGTGACGTCACACCATCCCTACAGGTCACATCTTGGAATAGCATGACAGTGATTGTGTCGAGTGGATTGCAGTCAAGTTCTGAAGGATTCATAGCCAAATATAGCTTTTCAGGTGAAATTGTGTTTTTTCCCGTTTACTCCAGTTGTTCATGTCTATATCACATTTAAGCAAGATGTGATTAATGTCGATGGCTCATTGTTAGAGTCTTTGTAGAATATTTGATACTTCATGCCACCATTTGTTTTATGTTTGCTCTGAATCTCACTTGAAGGATTCATAAAAAATATGGATTTAAAAAGGTAACTCAATTTACTTATTTAACCTATATATCTTGCTTTCGGTTTTACGACACATTTCGTGCTGACCATTGCATCAAGGATTATAAGGGACTGAGTCAAATTTCCTATGCCTAGCACATACCATGCCTTTACCTCAGCCCTTACCATAGAACCAACATTAAACCCTAAAGCTAACCCAACTCCAAATATTCCAGCAAAATGCTGGCGTGGAATATGTCATCTCAACCTGCATACCCGGAAACTATTATCACTTATATCATTATCAATAGCATATACGTATCTATTTTCATTATTCTAGAAAAGCCCGGATGTAGTGTTGGATACCCAATTAAACAAGCTTCGGAGGAGGAGGGGGAGGAGCGTGTGATCTTCTGCACGGCGCCGTCAGGTGTAATAGCCTCACTGAACTACCCCTCCTATATAGCCTTAACCAACGATTGGGCTATCATTACGGGAAATAACACCTACATCAAGGTCGACAACATTCTTCTAAACTTGACGGAAACCTCGAGCAGTGACGAAGGATGCAGAAGCTTTCTGGAGATTAGGGAGGTAAGTCTATGTTCCAACCTTCTTTAGGGTGTACATGTGCGACACGTGCTCCTGCTACTATTGCTCTTTGAGCCAGTGAACCTTGAACCCTGAACCTTGAAATCAGCAACTCTTTCAGTATGGGACGATGATATGCTGTGCGTCAGTGTGAGGTGTGTGGTGAAGTGAATAATAGCACACTGACCATGTGGAAGGCATACTCCCCAGGGAGCGGAGATTGTGCACATTGCTTGAATGAATCCGATGACCGGGGTAATAATATATATATATATGAAAAGCGCTTAGAGACTGTTTTTCGTATGAAGCGCTATATAAATCCAGATTATTATTATTCATCCGATATGAGTGCAATAACATGTAAGAGTGCACCTTGCGAGTCTAAAAAACCCTCATCATCTGTCTCATATAAGTTATAGAATGTTGGACCCGACACGAGGCTTTTCCAATCGGGTGTGCAAAATCCCTGAAAGCGGATGGGTTGGTTTTTTGGACAACTGGTCCCGATCAATTTCCAACCCTGAGTTACAACTTTAACCTGGAACCTAAGACAATGCAATCGTAAACGGGGCTCACTTTTTCAGAAACATAAATCTCACAATCTTGAGGTTCAGTGATGACTGATAACAATAGTAAAATACGATATGGAACTATCAATTGATTTGGCATGGAAAAAAATCATGACTTACTGCCAAGTCTTGTTGCTTTGGGTTTTTATGAATTTACATTCAAAACTGTGGAAAAAGACTTGATCTTTTTGTTACCATCAACTGTTATTATAAATGTGTACATTTCTTTTTGCAACAGGGAGACGACAACGGTGGCACTAAAACTTATGAATATTGCCCAGGCGGAAACCCTATACCAGAAAAGTTCTTGAGCAAAAGAAATCGACTTGATATCAAGATGACTTTCCATGAAGGAGCCCTGGGAAGGTTTTATGCAGAATACCAAAGCCTAACATTCCGCTCCGTTCAAAATAACTCCGCCCCAGGTAATCCAAATGACAGGGTCGAATTTGGGCCCGGGAAATCAGTTTTGGAATTTCGGTGCGACCGGCCTACTCAATAAAATCTTGAAGATAAATATCAACCTGGCCTCAGATCACAAAACGACCGCCCCTCAGGCCAGAATACGAAGAGACACGTGGGGGAAAACTCCTCTGACTCCCAATGGCCAGTCCGCCCTAGGTGAAAGGGATATTAGAAATATTATCCTTAAGAAGGGTGATCCTAATATCTGCATTGCTCTTTTTCTTCATCCTTTTAAAACGCGGGTGCAGGCTGGGTTTAATCAATTGCCTACTGAAGCCTGGTGGCCCAAGTATTAACCCTATGTAAATAAATGAGTTTAGTAGTCAACAGATTAAACGGATGATCATTCCCCTATAATCAAAGGATTGCATACGAATGTTTAATCACTTGACTCGGAATGCAAAGCGCGTCGGTTCGAGGCACAGGACATGTTCGTTTCAGTGGATTACATTATGGTATAATTTTTTTCAAACATGGAATATTCCTTAATTTATTTCTGTTTTTCATGTTGTATATAAGTATTATACAGTAATTGTTTTATTTTGTCTAATGTATCTTTGTATTTATATGTATATTTGCACTTGTAGTGGACCCCAGTAAAAAACAATTTTTATTAAATCGGCAATCCTTTTTTAATATGTGAAATGAGTAAAATAAAAAATAAATAGATGAATGTGCAGACTTTAATTCCTTTTGTCAATGACAAATGACAAAAATCAGTGACAAATCTGCTGATAACTAACCAGAACCAAGGATTTGAGTAGTTTATAACAAAAAATGTAAATTTTTTTCACTGATGACAAGTTTTGTGAAACACACCCCAGGTTACACTTGCCCTGAGGACTGGGAGATGTACTTGAACTTCTGCTACCAATTATTCTCCAACGACAAACGTATAACGTGGCATGAGGCAGAAGCTGCCTGTCAAGTAAAGGGGGCGGAGTCTCATCTGGTCAGCGTCAAGGGTACGGGAGCAATGGACTATGTTCATCATAAGCTCACCTCTGATTGGCTTTTGGAGGAGAAGGATAACACATTATACATAGGTAAGATAAAGAAAGATTACTTTAGATTTTAATTGACCACGAGCGTAAAAATCAACCCAATGCACTGTTATGTATGGCTAAGTGGGGCTTTTCTCCAAATGGAAATCTCACAGCACCTCGTCATTTCAAAGGAACTACACCCCCAAAGAATAAGCGTAACTATTCTGAAAAATGAGATGTATTTTAGCACTTTGACGTAAAATATTCCTTACGAAAATGTAGAGAGATATATAAACGAAGATATGCTTGGTATGACGTTGGCGCAGCCTTTTTTTTTAATGTGACGTACCAGTTGAAGTTGTTCATCATGCACCAAGCTTTAGTTGGAAAAACTTTTTAAATCAATTTAAAAAACCTTTACTTTTCAAAGAGGAAGAATCATAGCTTAAAAGATAGAAATTATATTTATTACATGTATATATACAACAGGGAACAATTGTGACTATTTCATATACAAATACTAAAATATAGCAGTTGACTAATCTATATCTTTTCTGAGAAATGCACACCCCGGAAGATAATAGCAGATGAATGAAGTACTTCACCATCACACACACCTAGGAATAAAGCATCCATTTATCCGAATTTCGAATACATTTAGTCGATAAACGACTTCACATAGAATTTCACGTTATCAAGAAAATGGCGATTCCCATGTCATGCTGAGAAACAGTACATTATTTTGAGTATATGGCTCTCTCATACGATATGGAAAGGGGATCTTGTAGATTAATGGGCAAGAATATAATCAATCTCTAAGAATAAGTATACATTTTTCTTGGGGTGTGGTTTCCTTTTCTTTTAAATCAGTTCATTAATATGCGAAATTTGTGAAGTTGTTATCATACTGAAACTCAATTTGAAAATGTATTACCATCAATTAAAGTTTTTAAAGTAAGAATTTGATGAAATAATCTATATTTTCCATTTCATACCTTCTTGAATAATTTCAAAATGTCCGTGACACGGAATCTGAGTTTGCAGCTGATAGCAAACGGATTATTTAACCAAAGATACTTGTTTATATAACAGGACTGCAACGAAGCAAGGATAATGGTAACTTTCGTTGGTCTGATGATTCCCCTATATCGTTTACCTCGTGGTATCGGTCGTAAGTATTGTTGTATCAGTCGTAAGTATTACTCTTTGTGACTAGACTCTCGCTAGCATGTGCAATTATCAATCTGTTTATGTTTCAGGGCAGTAGGTTGTAATATTTAGCACATTTTCCGAGAAAAGGCACGAGGAACAGATAAATAGTATAATTTTATCAGTAGGCAATGTTCCTTTTTTACGGGCCTTACACAATAAAGATCGTTGCGATCGTTATCTACTGTAAATATCGAAATAGTTAAAGCCCCTCTAAAGTGTTGAGAGCCCCACAAATTTGAAGGCTCAATTTTACTTTAACCGTAATTATATGAAAGAGGAAGCCGCTTAAGACACAATTCTGCAAGGATTTTCAAAACAAATGTGTTTGAAGTCGAATATTGATAAAAGCATACATCAGAAAACCCAAGTTATATATTCTCTTGTCAATATTTGTCTTCACACTAATTTTGGGGTGAAGAAGTCTAAAGTCTGAAATGTGTCTGAAATGACATCCTCGTTTACATTATGATAGTTTCGGTGAAATATTGCCATCAATTTCTTGGCGAATTCGGGGCTCACTTAAGAGTACTATGCTATCGTTATCTACTAAAGATATTAAAATAGTCAACCTGTGCGATTGTTGTCTACTGAAGATATTGAAATAGTCAACCTGTGCCATCGTTATCTACTGAAGATATTGAATTAGTCGTATTATGCGATCGTTATCTACTGAAGAAATCGAAATAGTCAACCTGTGCCATCGTTATCTACTGAAGATATTGAATTAGTCGTACTATGCGATTTTTATCTACTGAAGAAATTAAAACAGTCAACCTGTGCGATCATTATCTAGTGAAGATATTTAATTAGTCGTTTTATGCGATTGTTATCTACTGAAGAAATTTAAAAAAGTCAATCTGTGCGATCATTATCTAGTCAAGATATTGAATTAGTCGAACTGTGCCATCGTTATCTACTGAAGATATTGAATTAGTCGTATAATGCGATTGTTACCTACAGAAGCAATCGAAATAGTCAACCTGCGCCATCGTTATCTACTGAAGATATTGAATTAGTCGTACTATGCTATCGTAATCTAGTGAATATATTGAATTAGTCGTACTATGCGATTGTTATCTACTGTACATATTGAAATAGTCCACCTGTGGGATCGTTATCTACTGAAGACATTGAATTAGTCGACCTGTGTGGTCGCTATCTACTGAAGACATTAAAATAGTCAACCTGTGCGATCGTTATCTACTGAAGACATTGAAATAGTCAACCTGTGCGATCGTTATCTACTGAAGATATTGAATTAGTTGTACTATGCGATTGTTACCATAGATTGCAATTTTTGCTTTGATCCTCGTATTTCTTACATTTGTTATTTGCAATGTTTTTCTCTTTCATTTATGTAATCCCTGCAACCTATCATCTGTAGTAAAACATACTGCATCTCTTTTGATTATGACTCTAACAAGTGATTGCTACCCTAGATATGTTTGCATGCACTTTTCTATTTAATCGCTTTAATTCCATATTCTGTTTAAATCATAACCTTATCATTTGATTTCGCCCAATGCATTTTTCTATCTTTTTTATAGGCCGGACGTGGGTTATTGTCAGCCGAATGGGAGTTCACTGATGGAATGCACAATGATTATCATGACACAGATAAATTCCATCGCCCAGTGGCATGATGTTCCCTGCTCCCGACCTAGCGCTAAAAAATACATCTGCAAGCAACCTGCCATTTCTATGGGTAAATATGAGATGAAGGTGTCATGGTAGAGTGGTTAAAATTTTAGTATTGGGGTTCGATCCCTGACGTGGGACTCGTGTAGGTTTCCTATATCATATTAACAATATATAATGAAAAATTTAAATAAATAAACATACATATTACACATCGAATTCCTGATTAAAACGGAGATGAAACTGTGAAACAGATTGTAGAAATTATCCAAAGAAGGGTCGCCCAAAAGGAAATAAACAATGAAATCGAACGCCCCATTCCCATCATTTTCGAGATCCCTCCCGATATCAATACGACCCACCCACCTCCCAAGCTCACTAAGCTAACATTCCACAACCCTCCCACATCGATCCGACCCACCCCCCCCCCTCCATGCCCACGTTCACTGAGCTAATATTCCAGACCACTCCCACATCAATCCGCCACACCCATCTCAATGCCCAAGCTCACTGAGTTAGCCAGAAGTCAGAGTGAACCTTAACTAATAAACAGAACGGCATGAAGAAAGCAGGTTGGGAAACATGTGAAACATTCATGGTGTTGAATGTAATATACATATTTAGTATAAAATGTAAATTCGCATAGAATGTACTACATCATCGAGAAATACATGTTATATTTACATTTTAAACTTGTGATAAAATCTAATAGAACACGTGCTTTTGTGCCTGTTTATGATAATAAAGCCTAAATATTTCGTAACGTATGCCATAGAAAAGTACGAAATACCTTGAATTTATTATAAACCTGTGGTTTAGCTGTAATCCCTTAAAATCTGTTAAACCTTCACAGAAACGGGCGAACCTTTTAATACGGATGATCATCCAGTGGAATATCATCCCCCAAGTAAGTTGTATACGGGATATTTTCAAAATGTCCGTCAAGTATGACTAATTATCACAACTTCATTACATTGTATTCCAAATGAAAGAGGGAATATAATATCCTTTTGAGATATATTGAGACCAATTAGGTCTGTTCGTTTGTGTGTTTGTTTTTAATAAAATACTAAACCAGATATTTGTTATGGTCCTACAGAAGCCTACTCCTGCAAAAGCATTTAATTTGCGTAAATTGTTCACGTTTTCTATCCTTATTTCGCATGTCGTATCTTTATCCTGTGAAATCTACCGCTTATTTCCTGCACGTGATGATGAATTCAAGATGTTAAATTGCAATGTTTTGTAGCTTATTCATCAAATTAGATGTATACGAATCGCAAAGTCTTGTTAAAAATGTGGAGCTAATTAAATTCTACTCCGAATTCAACTTAAATTTCATTCATTCATGTGTTTATTCATTTATCTATCTATTCGTTCATTAATTATTCGTTATCATTTATCCTTTATTCTTGTTGTTCTCTTAGATGAGATCGCTCCTTGCGCAGAGTCACTGTTCCAGTGTATATCAGGCGAATGCATCCAGAAGATTTTCGTTTGTGATAAAATAAAGCACTGCTCTAACGGTTCAGATGAATCAGATTGCCCAACACGTAAGTCCTAGCCTTATACCAAGCCGTACTTGTCTGTCCTCATTCATTGAACGCTGTATATGAGATATCCATTAATTCCTTAAACGGCTCAGCGCTAGCCTTCGTAGTGCATACGAGATGTACGGGCCAGTGGTCATCGGTTGGTGGAGTATTGGCGTGCACGTTCGATGTACGAAAGCAGCCACAAGCGCCTTGATCAAATCCAATGTATTGCAATGCAAAGTTTCTTTACAATGATAATTTTGTGGCAGTTAGTCATATATTTTAAGTACTTTGTATATCAATAAAATAAAAGGTTAAAGTGTACTCTGATCATTTGCTTAATGAAACTATATAGAAATAGATAAATAAAATGAAATAAATATCAGTTACGACTAAGCATTCATTTCATTGTAGGGGATAGATCATATTGATGTCCATCTTAAGACAACGTTTATGTTTAGCAATGTGGGGATAAAAGAAAGACTCTCATATAAATATATTACCTAGTTCTTCATTTCAAGGCCCATTTCCATTTATTCCAAAAGTTTGCTATAACTAGATATACTTTAGATATTAAACTCTAAAATCTCAAGATTTGAATGGGCCAGAGTGATTTTTTTCTTCAAAATTGCTAGTCTTAAGAGATACCCGGAAAAGTTGATTTAGCATAAAATATGGATTTTTAGTGTAAATGGTGTATTTAGTAGGCTTCTTTCAATTTCATTTGTATTATTTAGACGAGGGAGGATGCCCAGAGAACTTTTACAAGTGTACCGAAGGACAGTGTATATCGGCTTCATTCCTGTGTGATAATATCAACCATTGTGAAGACAACTCAGATGAAAGGGGATGCCGTAAGATCAAGCACTTTCACACTTATAAAATGAATGTCAAACATAAATATTATTTTCCCTTCAACACTACGAAAATCTCCATAATTTCTCATTTATGTTGCCGTTTCCAGCATTTATGTTCATCTCTTTCCTGTTCATTTACATGTGCATGGCGCCTATGGGTTGATTTCACAGATTACTCACCTTGCCGAAACGATGAAGTCCCATGTGCCAGTGATCCTAATGTGTGCATACCACTCTCTAGGACCTGTGACCTCATAGATGACTGCCCCATGGGATCCGATGAAACAGACTGCGGTAAGTTAAGGCTTGTGCCCCTATGCCGCGGTAAATCGTAGCGTTTTACCGCTTGTGTTCTTTTTCCCTTTTATTTTTGAACCGTGATAGCTTGCTGCATTGAACTTTTTAAGTATTTTTTTGCACACTGATGAATCCGTAATGAGTCATCACTTCTATTCAATTAATTGTAAATCTAAGCATATCAGGATCTCTTGTAGCGCAGTAGAATATATACTAAATGTTGGGCAGTTTTTGCGCTCTTTAAATGTATTATTATTATTATTATTGTTAACATAACAAATCGCCGCGGTTTACCGTTTCATATCTGGATGAGACTTTCCCAAAGAGAAGAAAAACAGTGATTCCTTATGATTAAAAGTATAGAATAATTGTTTTGGGTCATTGCATTGTTTTAACCCATTCAACAACAAATGAATGGCGGTACAAGATAGTGTTATTGGTAGCCGGTAGGATGTGACAGCCAATGTAGTATGCTTAGCAATTCGAGCCTCGTAGCTCTTGCTTGAATGCTCCCCAGGGAGTGGAGCAAGTGCATACATTATGTGCGGGCAAGCCAGAATCCGATGACCGGGGCAATAACATATTTGTAAAGCGCTTAGAAACTCTGACATTGCCGAATGGATGTATTAAGCGCTATAAAAGCAGAAATGTTTTTATTATTTTAGTTATTCGTCAAATTATCAACATATTCACTGATACCCTTTTTTCATCTCCTGCTGATACTGTTTCTATAATGTTGATTACAAAGAAGACATCTTGTTTATAATTCCTTTTTAAGATGATAGTCACAACCTGTTCCCATGCTACTCGGGGAATATGCTCCCTCCCCATGCTCGCTGTGATGGTATGATAGACTGTATTGGATCATCATATGAAGATGAAAAAAATTGCGGTAAGTTTTCCTGTTTTTTGGCGGGGGCGAGCTTAGAAATGTCGAGGTATTCATTGTTATTGAGTTACAGGCCTCCATAAATTTAGATTAGTCGTTTATAATTTCGGCCAATACATGAATACCAAATTATATATTTTGTTATTACCCTCATATTTGAGTGCGTTGTAATTGGCTATCATAATTGTGTTGTTTATGTTTTAAGCTAGATATAGCCAGAGAAATTGTGTAACTGTTTTATTTATCACTATTATTATATTAGTAGTAGTAGTAGTACTGTAAGTAGTAGTAAGAGTAGTAGTTAAGTATTAGTAGGAGGAGTAATATTTGTATTACTATTATCACAATATTATTTGAATCATTGTCGCTATTACAATCATCATTTTCACCCTTTTGTTACCCTTACTATTGTCATTAGGATTATTTGAGTAAAAAACATAATCATGAAACGAATTGAAAAACAATTGCTAGCCACATGTTGTACTGTATTTTAGGTTTAGATTTCAACTTACATATATATATATATATATATATACAATGTGAGTCCAAAAAAAGTTTACACCTAGAAAGTTGCTAGTTATTAAAAAAATATACATATTAACAGTAAATTATTATACATCTCATGAAAGAGTATTTTATCCCAATTCATTTGGTATCATTTTTGTGTGGTATGTGATTATTATTATTATTATTATTATCATTATTATGTGTTCATGCTTGGATGAACAGGTGGCATTGTTTGCGAGAGTGCAAAAATCGACTTGCGCCAAAGTTGCATACGTGATGTTTGAATAAAACTATTGGGATTTTGGTATTAATTCGGTCTTTGCAGATCCAAATAACATCCCTAACAAAATTAATCAAGCCACACATATCAAATATCAAATATCAACAACATTTGTGCGCGTGTGTGTGTGTGTGACTTTCCTTCTGCAAAAAAGTATATGCAATGCATTTCATTTTGCATTTCAATCAGTTCAGTCTCTCATCCGCTAATCCCAGCATAATGCATATTGTAGGCATCACTTTGGCGCAAGTCGATTTTTGCACTCTAGCAAACAATGCCCCCTGTCTATCCAGGCGTGAACACATACCACAAAAAATGATACCAAATGATTTGGGATAAAACACTCTTTCATAAGATGTATAATAATTTACTGTTAATATGTATATTTTTTTAATAACTAGCAACTTTCTAGGTGTAAACTTTTTTTGACTCACAAGGTATATCTCTACATCCGTTCTGACAGATTTGTTTTAATGAATGTTTTAATGATAATTTTTGCATAACGGTGTGGTGTTCCTCTCCTTGCTGCTCTCCAGACTACCAGTCAGAGAACTACACTTGTAACGATGACACAGAACTACAATGTGATAATGGAAAGTGCGTTGACCTGTCTACGAAATGTATGTATGACGTCGACAGGTTAAGGTTCATCATTGGTTGCAGAGATGCGTTTCATCTTCGCAATTGCGGTAATTATACTTTTAAAGTAATAGCTTTTCAAAATAATGAAGGCCTATCATGGGTAGTACAAACAATTAATTCTGTATTATTTTGCTTAGTTAAAGTAGGATCGTCCGAATCATTATATACATTATAAACTAAATTCTGTCAGCTATAGACAACAAAGTGTGATTTGATTACTTTTCTCCACTTCACCAAGTTAGGATAGTGATATTTCATTAAATGCACTGAATTGGGTCAGTCAAGATCACTAGCATAATAATGATAAAGACTACAGTGTGTGTCTCAAAAAAGTTCACTGTTGGAAAAAAGGTCTCTCGAAATTAGTATGTCAAACTATTTTCTGGAAATTTGTCATACCCGTGGATAGCTTATGGTCTCTTCTAGAAGAAAAAAAAGTGGAAAAAAAGAAATGACGATATTTCATGCTGGAGTGAGCAAAAGCCACTTTTGTGAAAGAATGCAAAATCCTAACTTCATCAGAATTGGTGGGTTTATTTATACGATTTCATCCACAGACATGCACATTTCCTTTAAAAAAATTGAAATATTAATTGATGAGATTTTCCAACTATAAGTTTCTTTGTTAACGCACTATAAAGTATTGTAAGCTTCTTTTTTCTTCTCTCTGTCTGTCTCTCTCTCATTTTGCATCCGCAGATAACTTCCAGTGCCCTCCGTATACCTTCCTCTGCCCACTATCCTACTGTATTCCACTGCGCATGCGCTGTGACGGGATCAAGGATTGTCCGAACGGTCAGGATGAGCTGGAATGCAATGAAGGTTTGGATGTTATCATATAGTTTTCATGTAGACATATATACATACAGACAAGGCGTATTACAAACGTTCACTATAATGTGTGCGTGTGCGTGTACGTGTGTGCAGGCGCGGATCCAGGATTTCTTAGGGGTGGGGGCCCAAATTTGAAATCAATTTGAAATTTAGTAAGCTGAAATATGAAAATCGTGCCGGCCAATATTTTGTTCAGTGGGGGGGGGGGGGGGGCATCTCCAAAGAAATGGTAAAATTAACGTTAACAAATGTAGAAATAAAACACTTTTTCGCCCCCCCCCCCTCCCCCTGGATCCGCAACTGCGTGTGTGAATGTAGAAGACTTTTGTATGAGTCACTGCAATGCGGAATACCAGGTTCAAGTCTCTGCCATAGAATTAATGTCATTTGGCAAAAATTAAAACTACATTTCCTACATTCGACGTTCGTGAGGTAATCGGGTACTTGGTAAGATTATTACTTGAAATGAAATCGGTTGCCAGAGCTCAAAGCCTTAGCGAAAATAGATTACCGACGTTAATGGTAATGGGTTGTATTCCGATAGCGCGTACTAAGTTAAGCCTTGCTTAACTTAGTTCACACTTGTATGGAGTGCCTGTTGACAAATCATTTACCCTGTACAGAATATTTTAATCCTGCAATGAAAAGTGTCCAGAAAAATAATTTTGCAATGAAATGGGACTATGAACTGACTTTTAAACGCCTTTTTTTTGCAGGCGAATTCCAATGCCCACCTTCGAGTTTTGCGTGCCAGCCATCAAATGGCAGGAGCATATGCATTGCCCCTGATCAGATCTGCGATAGACAAAAACAGTGTCCTGGAGGAGATGATGAATTATATTGCGGTCAGTACAAAATAGTTTAAGAAAGAAATTATTACTAGTTAATCAACTGATTTTAAATATGAAATAATTGACTCGAATGTACTTATTAAAGCATTCCCTTTAGTCCCTATCAATACATTTTGCACAATATTTTCTATTTCCATTTTTAAACACAATTTACATATACGATTTATTCTTACAAGAGGAAGGTTGAGCATTGAAAGATGAGTTAAATTAATATAAGAGGATACAAATCAGTTGCAAGTGTATATGTGTATATATATATATATATATGGTCGAAAGGGAAACATGAGGTTGAATCCGATTCTGTATACAGTGAGCATATGTTTATCTGTTTGATTTTTTGGTAAAGTTGTGTCGTTTTCCTAGTTTTTTTTTTTTTTTTTTTTTTTTTGGGGGGGGGCTCAGTTATAAAGAGGCCTTGAATAAACTTTGATCTGAGCATGATAGATTGATGCAGGCCAGTATAGAATATCTGATAGGGTAGTGCTTGTCATTTTCTGAAAGTATTTTTTAATCTAATTAGATTTCACCTGCCCGGTTAACTGCACCTGTGTTGGTTTATCTGTCACGTGTGAAAGCCCCTCATGGCAGAGCGATAACCCACCTATCTTTCACAGAGACATACGAATATTGTAAGTATACCATTTTACATCTGGAAGTTATAACTACCGAATACCTGATGTTGTCTTTGAGAATATAGTTTTTTTTTTCTTCCACGCAAGCATGTTTAGTTAAAATGTTAACAGAAAACCTACTCTGGGTTATTTGTGCCTTTGACCTTGGTTATAATAACAGTCTCTAATTGTATTTGAAATGAAATAGTTTTATTTCTTGCTTCTTCTATCGATAAATTTTGACTGCCCGCCGTTTTCCTCTTCCCATTTAGAATGAACACGTGAAGAACTTTTTAACAAGTGAAAGTTTGAGATTGATCATTGCAGATTACAAAATACACGTACCTGAATTATGTAATAGTATGAGAGAGGGGTGACTTTAATTGCCCCGCCCACCCCTGGAAAATCGTGATCCGCCCCTGATCAAGACTTACCCTTTGACGTTGTTCTTTTATTTGTTTTTTGGCTTTTGAAAAAAAAAATTGACAGACGTATTTCATATGTGCCACTGGTATTGGAACCCGTTGATGAGAATACACTCTATGGAGATAATAATTCAACCACGTCAGAGGAAGATCGCCGCATCTCAATCCAGTTGTCTGAACTACCATACCTCGCTGAATTGTAAGTATCTAATTTTTTGAAATCGGAAAGAAAGTGTAACTATTGAATCACAGAAAAATATTGTTGCTGGGCACTTTCTGTTTATGTACTATGACAGTAACGTTTTATTGTATTGCTTTTGTAGTGAACACATTATATAAACACTAGACTATTTTCGTCATCATGATAATGTAATCAAATTTAATGCATACAACTTTCTGAAGTACCTCGATACGAGATATTTACCTCATCTGTCATTTATACTTGTATCTCAGTATTTCAGAATGCGATTTGCATTCATTGGTAGTTATTAGGTAGAACAAGCTATAATGTTTGTTTTACCTAACCATACGTAGTATTTACAATTTGCTTCCTGAGTATTGCAATACAGTTATTCAAAACAGGTTAATGATATAACTCGTATTGAGGCACTGCATGTAGCGTATGTATTAAATGTGGATAACATTACGAAGGTGGCACATTTAAATATATTTGTTATCTTCACTTAAAACGATCACAAATACTCTTGAAAAATCAACCAAAAACAATTTCAATTGCCTTATCTATCACTAAGCAAAATGGTGGCACTCTATTTTGGTGTATTTCCTAATCCGAATATGATTTTTGTTTATACATAGCGTATTATAATTGATGAACTTGAGTTGATTTCCAGAAAGTTTTAGCGATCGTATTATTGGCATTTTAATGATGATATAGGGAATTAGAACAATGCAATTTATTGATACTTAACTTTTATTCATAGACAAAATATCAATGCAACAGGACAAAACAAAACGTTTCCACCTTACTCTGGTAAATAGTTTTGAAAAGAAAGCATTTTTGTTTGTTTCTCGCAGGGAGTTGATATGTACTAGACTTGTCCATCTTGATTCCAATGTCTTCATGAATAACACAAATCTTTATAAGATGTAAGTATGGACTTCGACTGTTATTTTAACCGATGGATTAATCTGTGTACAAACAACAAAACTCGCATTGATGTAGAGGGTTCTTCGGGGCTTCTGGTAGTAAATGAAAACGAGAGAGCAAAGAGAGTCGGAAGCTGGAAACTATAATTTGAACATAATTGTAAAGACCTTCAAAAAATCAACGCAGGGCAGTTTTGTTATAGTTTATCACAGGGAAAATATGTATACATTATATACTTTTTTCAATGATATAATCACACATTTTATTGGATGATGGACAAGCCTGAATGCCGGAGGGTAATTTTTCGAAATTCTTTGCGATTGGCTTTGCTCAGATTACATTTACCTGCTTAATTAAATAATTGGTTCGAGATAATAAAAACCCAGAAGATGCAAACGAATTACGTTTATTTTCAAACTTAAAGTCGATGAAAGGTATGCGCATCTTTTCATGTTACCACTGTTCGTAGATTGTCTTCTTGTTGAATGTATATCATTTTACTAGTGATATACTACACTACATATACGGTAGTTATGTTTTGTTTAGTGTATTATATCTAGTTTTAAATATACTATTTTGATGGGGTGTTCACTAGGACTTTCAGCTTAAAAAATGTATTGATCTTTTAACTTGTATCAACCATTAAAAAAAAATGGGGGATGTGCTGTTAGGATTAAACAAAGATTATGACTCAAATCATAATGATTTAAATACCTCGTCGGTTACAATTTTATTGACTTTGTCATTCTTTCTCTCTTTTCATGCAGGAATCTCTCAGGCAATGCATTGACAGATATCGAGCAAGGGACCCTCGGTCGTCTTAAAAATCTTCGAGAACTGTAAGTTTGATATTCACCCCTACAACCCTAGCGGTTTCGCTTCATATCCCAAGGTGTATAACAAATGTATGTTAGCGGAGTCGAAAATGACATCCTTTTTTACATAGTTCCTAGAACATTTTCTTTCAAGTATGACCCATGTTTTAAAGTAATATTAGATTCGGGTTGGACTTCAAACATCATGAAAATATATTTCTCCTTGAAATTTCATGACCTTCTCGTTCTTTCAAGGAATAACCCTTTTCAAATGTGCAAACATTTGAAGGTTGGCGAAAGCCCCCCCCCCCCCCCTCCAATTACACCTTTTTTTAAACTATTTTTCATACACACAGTCAATATTAAGTGATAATACCGGTCTTATAACGCACTGCCTTCGAAATGGTCTACACATAGCTACTTAAGAGAGATAGTTACGTCATCAGAGATTGCTTCTGATTGCTTACGTATTTCATGAAACTCCAAATAGTTACCTCTAATAGAGATTATACTTGGGAGCAAACTATTTGGAGCAACATAATTCAAGTTAACACCCATCTCGCGTACGCGTAGATGTCACCGAGTCTGCACTCCGTCGACTAGCTGGAAGGGATGGCGTCAATAGTTCTCAGGTCTTGTCTACGAAAGGGCTATTTCTATTAATACGCTACGAGTTGATCCTTCTGAAAGGTTTCTAGGGCACTGACTATTGTGGCCATTAAGGTCCGAATACTCTGTCTGGCAAACTGTCTATATGATTGGATCAGTCTTAGACATACATATGAATTCATTCAGTTTGACAATACAAAACAAAGCATGACAGTGAATTTAGTATCTTTTATCCCTGTTTGGTGTCCGATGACACCACGTCATCTGATAGGACACAAAAGGGCATTAACTAGTAAAGTTTCAACTTAGAGTTAACGCCCTTCTGGCTCTGAATGAATGACATGATGTATGAATCTTACTTACATTTGTATTTATTTTCATGGGGCTACTAATTAATGAGATTTATACTATACAAATGATGCACGGGTTTGAGTGCGTCGGTAGGGATTGTGTGCACAAGGTACCTTTGAATGGTTTTAGACCAAATTCAAAGGTAACGCGTGCACACAATTCCACCGACCCACGAATTAAACCTGTGCATCATCTGTTTTATAAGATGGGGCCCCAAAAATTGTCAAAAATACAAAATTTTGTTATTTTACAGATTTACCGGATGCATGGCAAAATCATGCGTCCGGTAATTTGTTTTACCGGACGCATGATTGTTAACTGATCATGAAATTTAAATAAAAATTTAAAAAATTGTCAGTGCACATTAAACTGTAAACTTAAAAAAAAAATATATATATAGAGAGAGATTTTTTTTAAATTTTTTTAAACAGATTATAATTATCAAAAAACACGAAAAAAAGAATAATTATCACCAACAAAAAATTATCAAAAAAATAATTTAAAAAAAAAAGGATATCGGTAGTATCGATCGCCGATATCGCGTGCATCCAGAGTCAAATTAAAAAGAATGTAGAAACAAACTCGGCAGGCGGCAATTTAATGACACTTTACAATATTCCAAGAAAAGAAGTAGAAAAGATATATGTTCAACCAAGGATGTGTACCTTAAGTAGTAAACTGCGAGAATTTCAGTTCAAAATATTGCATAATATTTTATATACAAATCATCATTTACATAGATTCAGGTTCCATGAAAATGGTTTGTGCTCATTTTGCAAAAATTTTGAAGAAACTTATCAACATATATTCTTTGAATGTAATACAATAAAGGAAGTCTGGGGGAAATGTGGAGATAGACTTAATTTACCAATTTTGAAGAAATTATCCTGGAAAGAAATTCATATAGGAATAGATGACACTACATTTAAAACAGAGCAATTATTGAACCACATTTTAATTTTGATTAAATATATGATTTTCCACAGTAGAGAGAAGGGAAACCCTCCAAAAGCAAAAGAAATAGAATATAGATTGTTGGAAAATAGAAATGAAGAGAAAAAACTTTCAATGGAAAGAGACACACTTTCAATTCATTTAAGGAAATGGGAAGCTTTGGAAAGTTTAGAATAAATGTTTTCAGTTTTTTTTTTTTTTTTTTTTTTTCTCTTATACAACTTCCTGACCCTCCCTCTCTTCTCTTTTTTTTTTTTTTTTTTTTTTTTTTTTTTTTTTTTTTTTTGCTCGTTCTATGTTAGCGTGTTTTTTGTATACTGTTGTACATGTTATGTGTTTAAATGTTGTGTGGGGTGGGGGGGTAGTAGGTGTTTTGTAGCTTTTTCCCTTTTTTTATATATATATAATTTTTTTTTTTTGTGTCTCCAAAGGAAAATGAAGAGGTGTAACTTTTGTATGTAAATGTAAAAGATCATTGGTAAATTTATAAAGACCTATGTTAAATTATTTTGTTATTTTGTATCCAATGTATTATGTTATAAATGTACAATTTTCTTTGAGAGAAACGAATAAAAACCTATGAAAACAAAAAATCCAGTAAAAATAATTACATGGTAATTGACCAATCGGATTGCAGGGATTCTTCTACCCATCTTATAATATTAGTTCAACAGTATCCTTGATATTCCGCAATAGGCTTCATTGCACTTATGCTTTATAATTGTCTTTCCTTCATATGTTTATGTGTCCTATCTCTATAGAGATATCACCAACACTTCGGTAGATCCTGGACCTGACAACAAAGATCTCTTCATTGAAGTCAACGATACTCTGACAAAATTGTGAGTAGGAAGTAATTCCTCAAAATCCTCGAGTGCTGTTATGGCAGCAGTACGTACTAAGGCCGATGAAATGATAATGAAGCGCCCGGTGGTGTTTCACAAAGACTAAGATTGACTTTAAGTTGGACATAACTATGACAAGCCGTTCCTGCCACTAGTTCCTCTAACCATTCCTTGCATTGGTTTATCAAGGAACGTGCAAATCGTGGTCACAAATCTACAGAATCTACCTTTGTTGATAGTTCATTATTGAAGGAAAAAATATCATCTAAAGATCATAATGAGAGATCAGTGGTGAGAGCAACCAGTGGCATGAACAGCCTGCCACAATTAAGTCCAACTTAAAATCGATCTCAGTCTTTGTGAAACACCCCCAAGAGTGGCAGTATGCTAGATATGATAGCTAAACAAGGCCTAAACAATTGGATGATCTTTTGTAGGCATTAATCCTCGTTACCACGCCTCTCGGAGGCGACTTAAAGACGTCAGTCCCGTAGTTGTTTAGCGTCCGGGGACCTTACCATTAGCGTCTTCTTCCGGAAGCGGAAAGTCAGTTTCAAATATCAGTCCATCAGACTGGCCAGAGTCTGTGTTTACCAAGTGCTAATGATCTGCTTTAATAGCCTTCTAGACCAAATCTTTTTTTCTCTACAAGAGCATTTTCTTTATCTATTTTGCAGGTACGCTGACAATTTTGTGTTCTGCTGCCTTCTTGACGATAGCGTGGATTGCCAAACAGAGAAAGACCGCTTCTCATCCTGCGACAACCTCCTTCAGAATCAGCTGCTACGTATCCTCATGTGGATCTTAGGTATCAGTGCTCTTATCGGCAACTCCTTTGTGGTCTGCTATCGTATCCTGCAACGCAAACGAGTGGAGAATAGTCAGGTAGGAAGTGGTGATAGTATAGGTTTTAGTCTGGGTCCCGTCTTATGAAGAGTTGATATTAATCGCAAATAATTTGCGATTCAATCGCAACTTCGTACATAAAATAAAGGGGACTCAAACTTCCGATTATGAGATGCGAACCTAGTCATTATCAACTGAAGAGTTGATATTAATCGCAAATAATTTGTGATTCAATCGCAACTTCGTACATAAAATAAAGGGACTCAAACTTCCGATTATGAGATGCGAACCTGGTCATTATCAACTGAAGAGTTGATATTAATCGCAAATAATTTGCGATTCAATCGCAACTTCGTACATAAAATAAAGGGGACTCAAACTTCCGATTATGAGATGCGAACCTGGTCATTATCAACTGAAGAGTTGATATTAATCGCAAATAATTTTCGATTCGATCGCAACTTTGTATATAAAATATAGGGGACCTCAAACTTCCGATTATGAGATGCGAACCTGGTCATTTTATACATTAAAAAGTTTAAAACAAAACCCTTCTGATGGACTAAGCAAGGGGCGACGAAGACAACTTCCCTTAGCCCATCGCTCTATCACTGAGCTATGCCCTAAGGCAGTTAACGCCCTTATCCAATAAGATCGCGTTTGTCTTCCTCACAATATTTGATCTTCGCGACAGGCTGACTAGCTCTTTCGAAATTTGTAGAAGAAGCACCCACAACATAACGAGAATACACCCGACAGTGGCAGGATTTTATAAGAAGGTAAAGAAGACGAAGAGAAAAAGGAGAAGAATTCAATTCTCATTCATAAAGCATTCTCTCTGATAACGAGAGTATCAAATCCTCATTAGAGTTTAAAAGTACAGATGAGTGACCACTGTTTCAAAAAGGCAGATCTACGGGCAAAGGTTCTTATAGGAAGAAAGGTCCCTATTCCTCACCATCTTTAATATATCTTGCAAAATGGGGTAGGACTGCCTGAAGCTACGTTACGTTTGGATAACGTTGCTGCGTATCAAAACAATTATTCACGGTAATGACCGTTTGTAAAGGCCAAATATGGTAAAGTTTTATTGACCAAGGCCTTTTAAAATTTGTTTGACAAGCTAACAGTCATCGCTAAAATACCTCAAACTTCTGTCATTCTACATTTCAAGAAACTATGTCATCATTGATCTGTTCCAAATATTTGAAATGATTTTACCAGCAAATGAATATGTGTTTTTATTTCCTCATTGTCTTCTATTTCCAGGTTCAATCCCACTTGATCTCAAATCTTGCGGTTTCTGATCTCATGATGGGTGTCTACATGATGATCATTGCTTCAACAGACGAGTTTTACCGCGGTCAATACTACCTCCACTCTGAGTACTGGAGAGGTGGTCTACTCTGCAGTGCGGCAGGGTTCATATCAATGCTGTCCAGTGAGGTCTCTGTGTTTCTTGTCATGATCATCAGCTTGGATCGTCTCTTCTGCGTCGTCTTTCCTTTTCGGCAGAGTCTCCACCTGACTCCTAGGAAGTCTTTGATCGTTATCGTCGCGACCTGGATCTTTTCGTTCTTGCTTAGTCTAGTCCCGCTTCTGGTCCCATCCTACGTTGGACATTTCTACGGGCAGTCTAGCGTGTGCTTGGCCCTGCCCCTGACCTCAGACACACTACCCGGTTGGGAGTACTCGGTCTTTATCTTCTTGGGCATCAACTTCTTCAGCTTCGCGGTGACTCTCGCCTGTTATGTCGCCATTTTCGCTGAGGTGTATCGGTCGTCTGCGCGCATGGCTGGGCGGAAGCAGCAAACCTCACAAAGCAGACGGATGAACGGTCAGATCAAGTTAGCATCCAAGATGGCGCTGATTGTGGGCACTGATTTCTGTTGTTGGATGCCCGTCATTATCATGGGTAACTTATTCATTTACAGTTTATTGATTGCAAATAGATGAATGATGGCTCAATCAAGCGCTCAATATTAACCCTGTTCAAAGGCAGAGTCAATTATTGAATGTTTAATTCCAAAGATCCTTTCAAAACATTTCTAATTTTTCAAGCTTAAATCTGATTCATAGTAGACATCGAGAAACAATTCCTAAGGTAGAATATGGAGGATTATAAATCAAAGTAAGCATTAATGAGACTTTAGTTTATTGGCCCAGTTAAGAAGGATAAGAAATTCACCATCTTAAGGTTCATAGTAAAAAATAAGTGCGTTTATATAGCGCATGTATTTTAACTATTCCTTCTTCTTTTTAACGAAATTCACTTTGATGATTAGACACATTTTCGTATTTTATGGGTGTTTCTCAATATCTCATTCTCAGGTTTCCTCGCGAAGTCCGGTGCTGCCCAGATCCCAGCTGACATGTATGTCTGGTCTGCCGTGATCCTACTCCCTATCAACTCGGCCATCAATCCCTATCTCTACACGCTCTCTAGCCTTCAGCAGCGCAGGAAGCAGAGACTCAGAACCAAGGCACTGGCAACAAACATGAGCATGCAAGACGTCAATACAAGTAATGATTATACAACAATACACAGCAGTGGAGCAGTAAGAATTACCCACACAAGGTACCTTTGGAACATTCTAACACGCCCGATCGAGGCGATAGCCGGGGTGTGTTTGGACCGTTTTTAAGGTACCGCGAATGTGGCTAATTTTACTAATGCCCGAACAAAATGATGTGTATTATTGTTTTATAAGATTATGTTTCGTTTGTTCTATGAAATGATGTTTTATAACTAGATTTTACTAATGTCCAGTCATTAGCATTTTATAATGACCGGTTATTATCAAAATTACGTGTTAGGCAAAAAAAATGCCTGGTCACGTGTTCGCTCTCAACCAATCATTTAATAAGGATCCACGTCATCATCTTATAATATATATTATACAGACATTGACTGGTAGGGTGTGTAATATGATATTCTTTGGCTCACCGAAGGGAGATATATTTTCCAAAAGGGGTTATATTTTTGAGAAACGCGCAGAGGACTTATAATGATTTACTACACATAATATACTTGAGTATTGTCTCCAAGGGAGAAGGCACTTGGGAGAAAATTCTAAATTAATGTTAAACGCGGGGAGATTTGTCCGTTTTGTTTTTCTTATTATTGGTCAGAAATACTTCATACAAATGAACTTATTACAAGGGTAAGATTGCCCTTTAAGTTGGCTAGGGACAGTAGTGTTAATTAGGCTCGTGTTCCTAGAGGTACTTGTCCTGGGATTAACGTTTTTACTGGTTGATTGACTTGACCTATTTATGTGTTTCCTGTCTGAGGTATACGATTGTAACAATTAGGACATTAAGATTTATACAATGTTAGAAAATCAATTAATTTCAAGTACACAGATTCTCATCTCAGGCTACATTTGGCATGCTTAGTCCGCATATACTTCGTATTTTCGTGCATGATCTGTACTACAGCCAGAAGCCAAGACCAGCGCTAACCGTTACCTCTTAAGCCTCTATCATCAAGACTTCCATTTGATTCTTGGTCCATTCAGAAACCGAGATCTCCATCGATCAGAATCTGGACGACAGTAGTTCCGACGAATCCGGTCAACGAAACATAAACCCTCTGTATGCCAGTCTAGCCAAACACTGCGTACTGACTCCCTTTACCCAGCTTGGTACAAGCACCCACATCCAAACCCTCACTGAGTACATCAACCAGCGTGGGACCATGCCTTCAATGGTGGACAGCGCCCTCATACGACGGGATGTCACGAAGGCCTTGTCATACTTGAAGTCCAAGGGCGTGGTCGATTTAGAGCCAGCTGAGGAGAAGATAGCCGTGCAGTTGGTAAATACATATTTACAGGAGAAATATATATGACCTACCTTCTTTGACTATAGTATATTATATTTTGTTTAATATAATGATAACACTTTGAAGTTATATGGACTATATGTTTCTCTAAAGCAAAATGCAAACATTTTAAGGTAAGGAACTCTTCTTATTCTTTCGTATAAGACAAAGGAAAGTACAAAGAATTAACACATATATAAAGAAACTTACTATCTCTAATGGTCGTGGTGTCCCCCCCCCCCCCCCCCCCCAACAAAAAATCCCTGACTGGGCGTACCGTTCACCAACATTATAGGCCACGACCAAATCATGAACTCGATTATTTTGACTAGCCAACTGCAGTTGATATGGGCACTCTACAAAGTCCCATATTGTATCAGGTATATTTAAGCATGACATAAAGTCTATGGAGGTCCCTTTCGTATTGAAAAGATCCATCTCACTTACTTCAACACAGGAGTTTTACAATTAAACAGAAGCGTCAGGGAATTCATTCATCTCGAGAGTTCAGTGACACAACTCCACCCAACACCCCATTGAAGTCAATGGCTAGTGAAACATAGACTTAACTCCTAAAGGCCCAAGTGCTCAATGACACATAAACCACTTTTTTTCTCAAAATGCCAAAAATGGAGTTACGTCTTTGTGTCACTGACCCCTCGATCTGTTGTTTACTTTTGCTCATATTCAGAGTTCTGGAGGGGATGTCCGCCAGGCCTTCTTTGTGGTCTACAACGCCAAGGATGTCCAGCGGTTGCTGCAACCAAGCAACAAATCCTCTAACCTCAACAACCACCTGTCCGATCAGCGGGAGTTTGTGAAGACTATGCTGGATGACCTGAAGGAGAAAGACGAGAATCTGAAAACCAAGGACGACAATCTTAAAGCCCATTTGCACTAGTTAGGCCAGGAGGGATTAGATCTCCCTGCATGGTCACCGACAGGTGGTTATCTCATCACATCAGCTCTCAATTACCATAAGACAGAGGGATCATGTAGGACCAATGGTCACCGATTAGGCATTGTTTGCTATATAGAGGGCGCAAATATCTATTAGTAGTGCAGTGGGACTTTAAAGCCTCTCAGATGCGAGATTGGGAGCTTAGATTTGTGTAAGATTGTTCAAGCATTAATGAAAAGACGAGAATATGAAAACCTCTCAGGTGCCAGATTAGGAGCTTAGATTTGTGTTACATTGTTTAAGCATGATTTAACGACAAGTAGAATCACTATAAATCATTTTTATCCACATTAAAGACCCGATATAAAGTCATGGATAGTTACTTTACAGTTGATATGTACCAACAAAAAATGTGTTACTGTTGGAAATCAAATGATATCTCTTAATTCATACAGATATTATAAAAACTCTAACGGCAGGAAGGAAGAGGAAGAGACATTACAATAATACATATATCATTATAATGATATGCTGTTTATACCGTCTTTTTAATAGACCTTCTGTCTAGCGATAATTCTTTTTCTTGTATATAAACTACTCTCGGACCATTGTAGAAGATGTATTTTACTATATTCTTGAAAGAAATATATATATTTATAATCAAGTTTGTTGATTGAAATAACATTACATGAAGATAATTGATAGTTTTTGTATGAATCATATATAATTCAAATCATTTGTACATTTAATATTTGTTATTGCTATACAGTGTGTATCAAAAAAAGTTTAACCCAACTTGTGTAGCTTCTAAGTAAAAAAAATATATAACCTGTGTGACCTTGAATCATATATTTTATTGTAAAGGAAACTAGTGTCGTGTCTAATTAAACCATTTTCAAAATTGTGCTCCAAGTATGACTGAACAGCAGGATTTTCAAAAAGTATTGTCAAAATCCTTTTGTACCAAGTTTGGGCTGAGGCAATGAATGTGGGTCAAGGGCCATTACGATTGTGTTATCTCATTCCCAAAAAAATTGCTATGTTATTTGCATTGACTATTAGGCAGTTGGAAAAAAAAGTGTTAACATCAGCTTAAACTCAAAGAATCAAATTGATGATATTATTTTCGTTATGATGATTGACTTCATTCTTATCCCTTGTTTAAGGGAACCTTCTTTGATTTGAGTTATACAAAAAGGATTAAAAACATTTTGGGATGTATTTTTTAAAATAAAAGTCTGCTGTCAAAAATTTAAATAGTTATCATCATAAATGATCTTTCTTGCATTTGGGTGAAGTAACCTTTGAGCTTTCGATCGCTATTCTATATAGACACATTATGCTCCTTACGCGTTTAAAATGGTGCGGTGTCAGGTGAGCAGAGAGAACTTAGAAATCATGAGACAGGGTATCCTGTCGATTGAAACAAGGTTCTGTTAAAGCCTAGTTACATTGCATCATTTTAAATAATGAAGCACTAAAGCAAGAGGCATAATTCCCCTTTTAAAAGGAATTAAGACCAAAGAAGCACATGCGTATGGCCTGACCCACTTTGGCCCAAACTTCGAACATTTTGACAACACTTTTTAAAGACCCAATAAATCCATTTAGTCCCTTTCGGATATGTAAATATATAGCATCTGCGCGCAATAAAAGTCCTGTATATCCCTCTGTGTTTAAAAATACAGAATGGGAATTACGCCATCACACAAAAAAAAAATCATATCTAAACAAGCCTTTACTTGCAATTTAGAAAAGATTATTGTATTCATATCGATATTAATTGGTGTTTTGTGTTGATTGTAACTGTTTCTCCGAATAAATATGTTCGAAGGTTAATTCCCAAGCCAAAATTATGACCGCGGGACCATTGCAGCCGATCGATCTTTTTCATTAAAAAAAAATGTGTTATGGTTCACAAGACCAAATACCTACATGTCTAGACTAAATATTCAAGAACTGATTAGTTTTAGGTCAAATGGAACATATGACATTTGGCCGAAACTTTCACAAAGGGTCAGTACAGCCCTAACAACCACAATCCCGGTCTTAACCCGCTACCGATTGACACTTTAATAGGTCACTTGGACTCCCATACAACTAGTTGGAAAGTCATGAGACGGATTAACGTGCACGATCATGGAACCAATTTTCGGTTAAAGGTAAAGACCAGTATTGGAAACGCTCCAATTAAAAAAAAAATGAAATGGAAGCTCTTATTACCAATCATGTGAAACAGTATGTTTTGACTAATACATGATGAAAACATTTTTGCCGGGAAACCGCCTATTAATTGATATATTTGGTAAATTGGTTTATCTATTGGTGTATGAGAGATAAACGCACGTGTCGCGCACGTGTGCGTATAGTCCCATATACATTTTTCTGTGTACAGTGCTTGTAACTTTACGACGACTGGGCCAATTTTTTTATCATTTTGATGATTCCAGAACCTTGCAGTAGACACCAATACTTATATGCTAGATGGTCAACCTTTTCTCATCGATTCCACAAGGGTTTCTTTCACAATGCAATCGCATGACCATAACTAGTCTTTATCTTTAAGAGTTTTGTGATTTTCTTATGAAATTGTTATATTAAATTGAATTGTTTACTTCGAATCCATCAAGCCTTTCCTAGGTTTCAACTGTTTTGCTTTGGTTACAAGGTGACTAGTGAACGAGGGTGGGGTGGGGTGAAAGGTGATCTATAACACAACCTCCTGCGACAATTAATCCGGGACGATTTCCTTCACAAACCGAATTCCTAACTTGAACTCTTTACCTAATAGTGTACCTAACCCTGACACTAAAACTAACGTGAAACGGAGCCCTTTAGCCCTAACTCAATGATTTTAACGAAATAGAGTCCCGAGCAATAGGTCGCCAGAGCAAATAAGAGACATATGGTAAGAGCGGGAGAGAGGGACAGATGAACGGGAAGCAAGTCTTGCTTAGAGTGGAAAGAAAGTAGAATAATTCACGCCTATCAGGGTTTGAAAGGATGGAGACTTTAGTTTTAGTGAGAAATAAAATAGATTGAGTGACTAAGAAAGAGAGAGAGAGAGAGAAAGACGGGGATTAAAACTTTTCATTAGAAAAAATATATTTTAGGAGGAAAAGTGATCAGGGAATAGAAATATAATGAAGACGCCTGGATTACCTTCCCAACCCCAATCAGCAGCCTTGTTAAAAATTTTCGAATAAGACCGGTGCCCATTCCCCCTCCCGATATAATTTATTCTTGATTGGCAAAGTTCTTATCTTTTCAGAACTTAATAAAATTACCATAATGGGTCATACAGATTGATCTGTACTGTTCTAAGAAGATGTAACTTTATCTATCAAGAATAATTCATACTATCAAAATCATTTCATGAAAAGAAGTAAGAAAGGTTTGTTTCAACTCTATGGGAAACAGTGAACATCACAATCTCGTACTTTGTGTGAATGACTATTTTGTAGAGAAAGTATTTGATATGATATGAATAAAATGGAGGAAAAAAAGGGGGGGGTATTTTACACAATTATCATAAGTAGTCCGAAAGTGATGGAGGTACACGTACTTTCAAAAAAAGTAAACCTCAGCCAAAAAAAAACGTACTGAGGCCTTATATACATTTCCTATAATGATTATCGTTATCATGGACAAAGAAGGGAAATTCCCAGGAGAACCCGAATATTTATCATCTTCGATCTGGCCTTGCCTTTGGATTAATTTGTATATAATTTGACGTTGAATTGGCAGCAATGTGTTTCCCCTGAACCTTCCTGTTATTGAGCGATGTAAAGGAAGTATTATTGTTTCGAATTGATAGACTGGTAAAGTTCAAATAACTGCCTTTCCTGCATGCCCTCTACTTGACTCCTGTCATCGGTGATTGCGGGCGGGGGTGTTCTCTCATTTAATAGAGGGGGCGGGGTAGGTAGACTGAAGAAAATTGCTTTTTCCATATATTTCCCCTTTCGACCTCTTGAAGACCTATGACTTTTTTAAAGCCAATATCATCAATGGGTTAACTCCTGATTTGTTGGGGTTAAACCCACTCCCCCCTCAAATGTTTGTATTATTTTGTTAAATTAAAATAAGAAATGTGTGTGCTAAAGGAGGCCTAAAAAAAGTGTGTTCCCCCAACCCCAAGCCACTGAACGAAATATCTGAAAACGTAATTTTCCACAAAACAAAGAACGAAAAAAAAGGTGCTCCCCGCCCCCCCCCCCCCCCCCCAGCGGCTGGATGAGTCGTTGCGAAATTTTCGGCCCGATTTTCAAATTTTCAAACACCCCCTTTGAATTAATCCTGCGTACGCTACTGGATGAACGAATACAAAACTTGGGTTTTGTGTTGTATGGAGATGTATAGTATTCTTTCATCAATAATCGTATTCTTGCACATTTATTTTGAAAATCCTTTCAGAAGTCAGTGTTAAATGACACTCTCTTTCACTTCATTATATGAATGAATTTAATGTTTGCTATCAAATTTGTTGGGCTCCCACCACTTCAGAGAGGCTTCAATACAAATCATGGTATTACCCCAGCTGTAGCTGAGCTGCCATAATAAGGCGCTAAAGCATTCAAGGAATTTCCTCTAACCAGATACCCATTTAATTCACCTGGGTGGAGAGTGACAAATGTAGATTAATGTCTAACCAAAGGAAATTAGTTTCGTGGCGGGACTCGAACAGCGAACCATGTGGTCCACAGTAGTCCGGTGACATATCTGCTAGACCACGACACCTATATTATATTATATTACAGCTATATGCCTTTCAGCAACTTTTCAGATGATTCATAGGCAAGACTAAAATGGCCCACGAAACGGATAATTTACAACAGGCCTATTCGCCAATATTTTTTTTATTTTTTTTGTCGGTCTCCTGGAGCTTTGCCACTTTCCACCAATGTATATTTCCTCATAGTTTTGCTTTGTTTGCAGGTCTTGAGTGAACCTTTATGAACTTTTCGATGTCAGTCTTGTGGATAATCGGTTCTACTCCCTCTCTCTCTCTCTCTCTCTCTATCTCTCCCTCCCCTCTCCCTCTCTCTCTCTTTTCCTCTATCCCTGTACTAGCTATCCGAAATATTGGAATGTGTCCCGCATCTATTCGCTGCTGAATATGCATTTTGATGCAAAAGGTCCCACCCCTATCTCTATTCTATATCTCCCTTAGTCCCTCCTTCTCTCATCTCTCTCTCTCTCTCTTTCTTTCTCTCTGTTTGTATCTGTCCCCTTTCTGCCACTCTCTTCATCCCCCAACTTCCACTTTCTAATCATAATTGTTGGTACCTCTCTATTAATTGTTAATTCATGAAAAATGTGTTAGTGGGCTTCAAAACAAGTTGACTGAAATCTCGTACGTTACAGTAGACTCAAATCAAACCACGATTCAATTCAATTCATTTTATTTCACGCATTCATGGAAGAAAGGTTCAACTGAATGTACAAAGAGTAAAATAATTAAAGGGTAGAACAAAAATAATGATAAACAATTGAAAACCGGTTGTAGTGACGAGTGCGAAACTACAAGGCTACTCAATAAGGGGAGAATGTCGGAGTTGGTCCAGGTGTCTTCCTTCCTCGCCCTTATCCCCCTCTCGATCACTCTCCCTTTCATTCTTTTCTTTTCACTACTCGATAGGGGCGGCATGCATTTAGTTACGCCATTACGGAAATGTTTTACGAATTATCAGGCTATACGCCATATAAATAGCCTGTTTCCTTCTTGGAATTTATTTTGATAATGAAATGGAGTTTCAATGATTCTGGAGTGGCTATAACTAAACAATAGGCTTATAGATTAGACCGGAGTTTATGTTAGACTTGGACACAGATTCATTGGAAGCAAGAGAACGATTATTGATTGAGATCTCTAAAGTCAATTAGGAACTATATAAACACACATAAACCCAAGCAATGTTTATATAATATAACAACTACAATAATATGATCGTGCTTGTTCCAGTTTTCTTTGCATCATCAGAAGCAAGTATTATTGTAGTTGCATATTTAAGACGAACGGTTTAAATGGTACACACAGCACATGTGAGCTCATAGCCGTTCACATATGGGCCACACTGTATCCCTCCTGCAGAGCACCGAGCTTCTACCATGTAGAAAAGGGCCCCATGCTGATTGCCAGTCGTTCCAGGAACTCCCATGGCATCTTCGTCCATGCAGACGAAATCGGTCCTGGTCGTTTGCGTGTATAAACTCGACATGAGGTACCCCTTGTATTCCAGACGCCATTTTGAAGATGGGCATTCGTTACGACCGGGAATCATGAGCTTCGTGAGGCGGGTTGGTGGGGCACGGCAGACGGCACAGGCTGGTGTTTGGTCGTGGAGGCTCTGCAGGGCTGGAGCCGTGCTTGTTTCGAATTCAGCAGCGTAAAGCAGGGATCTAGTCGCGTGGGTGGATGTCTCAATGTCACTGTAGATGGGCTCGTGGGGGAGACAAAGATAATTGACACCACCGCCGGTGTGAGAGTAGTAGGCACCCGTAGCCATACCTGTGTTTTAATCAAACAAATTTAATGTAAAGTACGTGACATAAAAGGATCAGAGCGATCCTAGAATAGTCTTGAGTAAAAAATAAATTTCTTGTAAGTGTTCATTCACTCAAAAAAACATGAACTATTGTGGACGTTTGCATGGCCACTTTACCGTTGGTCTCTGGAACATTCGCTTCATTAACCCTCGGTCCATGAATCTATATGGATGTGAGATCCTTCCTAAAGTAACTTTTGGTCTCATGACACCTCGGTCCATGACAAACTCATCTTGAAAACCTGAACTTTTGGTCTCGGTTATCTTCGCAACTTAATGCCTTTGAATTTGGGAACCTTTGTGACTTGATCTGTTGGTCTCGAAGGAACCTTTGGAACGTGAACCATTGGTCTCAAGAGCCTCCGCCCGACGGGGGACAGAGGCTCTGGGAAACGTGCCCCTCTTTATTTATGCCTTTTAATGATGTGATACATGTATGCAGACCTACCTGTATAGACCAGTTCGGATCCATTGACACAGTCGTCTCTTCCCCAGTGCGTATAGACCGCGCCCCCTATAAGAAAATAATGACATGAAGATAAAGGCTTTTTCGCATTCAATTTTAATAAAGAGAAAAATTGAATCTATTAGCAAACCCCAATGTGCCGCCTCTATTTCATTATCCCATTTCTTCTCTATAATTGGCCTATTAGGTGTAGTTACAGATAACTTATTATATTTAGAACATATTATGGGTAACATTTTGGCAGAAGATGAAACGAATTTTTAAAACCGAATCGTTTAGCCTTTCCTCTTTCTTAGCTAGGTCGCTCGGAATGTTTAGGTGAAGGAAATGAAGAAAGATGGTCATTGATAACCCATACCCCGTCTAAATTACGTATCCAGTTTAGAATTGCTGTTGCTATATGCCCGACAAGTAATGCCGATGGGGTGGTGCGGCTTAACCATTAAAAATACAATATTCCTGTATCCTTCGAAGAAAGAACGAACGAAAGAAAGAAAATAAGGAAAGAAAGAAAACGACCGTCTCACCATATGGTGGGTTCGTATAATAGGTGAGGAGAGTACTGATCAGGTCATCGGACGAAGCTACAGAACTGTTGGTCAAGGAGAGGGCGCTTTGTCTGTTTCGGAGCAAATATTTCGCAACAAAATCACGTACGTCTTGAGCATGCTGTTGCCTCCCAGTTTCGGATCCATCCTCGGTCGTAATGATGTGGTTCTGTGAAAGATTGAAGTACAACGAAAGTTACGATATTGATACAAAATATTTCAGATGCCTCTAAAAGGCAGGGTTTGATGAAGGGGCAACAAAAGTTGCTTCTAGTCGCTTTAAATTAGGGGGACTTTTTATGGTGAAGGAAAAGGGACAATTATCCAAAAGTAAAGGAGCATGTGTCAGTCTAGAAAAGGGGCAATTATGAACGGTGAAATTGGGGCACTTCTCGCACCTGAAAATGGGCACTCGTCAAAGATGTAAAAAGGCACTTATTAGAATGGAAAAGGGGAAGATATATTTAACATTTATCTAGTATTTATAGGAAATTTGTTATTAAGTGACAGTCACTTCAATCTGTATTTGTATGAAGACAAAATTGAGAGAAATGCAATGTAATAAAGTGAATCAAACATATGTAACTTTATGACTGTTTCCTTGTTATATTGACATTTTACGGAAAACTAAATAAACAAAATAGTAGATTAAGGAAATATTTTTCCCCCAAAAGCTGAATAAAGGCATTTGGAATAACTATCAAAATAATTACAATAGATGAGACTGACGAAATATTTACCTGAAGCAATGCGACAATATCCTTCAAATCAGCCAACTCCTTGCGAAAATCCTTCACCAAATCCTCTAAATTATGAATTCAAAATTAAAAAATAATCATTTAAACGTGAGGACTATAAACAGTGCGTCCCAGAAAAAAAAGAAATCGAGAATTATCGTTGTTTTATCATAACTTAATCACAACTAGAATTAATAAATGACACATATTTGGAAAGCTGAGATCCTCCTCTTTCATTTGATGCAACTCACATAATGTATATTTTACGCATGAGTGATAAAACTGAATTTGAAGAGAGGTAATCAAAAAGTCATTTGGCGGACGGTATCTGAATTTCAAAAAGAAAATCACATTTCTAGAAAGTTGAGTTTCTGCCCTTTCATATGACACCTCAATCACGAAAAATGAGTTAGGAATAACAAAGCTCTGTATGATTAAAGTAGTGCTTGCATTTCCATAATTTTATCAAACGAGATCGCGGCAAGCGAGGGGAGAAACATAGAGGGATAATGAGAGAGAGAGAGGGGGAGGCACAAATATATATTTAACGATAAATTAATAATGAGACCAGGCAAGAAATAGCATCATTATTATCAATGAGGCAACAAATTACTGACGCTCGAATAATTACCTGGAGCAATTGTTGTAGATGCCAGGGTAGATGGTGATACAACCGAGAACAGAAGTGGAGAAAAAAGGCAGATAAGCAAGTGTAATGCTGCCATGATGTCTAAACATGAATGCAAGACCGTCAGAAAATAACCAGCTTCTGGCCTGCTGTTGGGTCTAATGATAAGTTTGTGAAGATCGTCGTATCACTGCGTTCCACTTCTCTGCGAATATTCAAATCGAAATGGAATGACTTGATCCCTCGGTAGTGCGATTTGTATCAATATAACTTCTTCCTATCCCCTCCCCCCCCCCCCCATTAACACCACCACCACCACCACGTCCGGAACAATGGTGGAGGTGCGGATTGGAGTGCATGACGTCAGCAGTGACGGGATCCAATAGAAATACAGCATAGTTGAACATGCGCAGTGCCATTCGCATGGAGTTTGGGCAAATATGGAGGTGTGTGGCAGATATGTGATTGAGTGACGAGGGGAAAATGCTCCAACCCTCCCGTTCAAACAGAAACAAAAAGAAAGATAGAGACGGGGAAAGGGGAAACGGAACATTATTTTTTTTTAAATCCCCCTTCTCACTCCCCCCCCCCCCCTCTCTCTCTCTCTCTCTCTCTCTCTCTCCCCCTCTCTCTCTCTCGCTCTCTCTCTCTCTCTCTTCCCCTTTCTCTGTGTTACTCTCTGGCCTTCGACTCATTTTATTCTTTTAACAAACAATAAATATCAAGGATATATATTATATAAATACAGTTAACAAAACTTTCAGAGTACATGTGTGAAATTGCATTCATCAGAAAACAGAAATGGCCCCAAAAATTACATACGACCATGGGCCTCTTCTGGAGTATAATACACTGTTGCACACAAAGCTGGGACTATTCTCCTCTCTCCTTTTATCCCTCTTTTTTGTTCCTTTTTCTTTTCTTCTTTACCAACCCTACCCCCATGAGATGACCCCGACAATACGACCCGATTCCGACGGATACAGTTGAAATTATCCTGAAGCTTCATTAATCAATACAGCTTGATCGATAAAACCCCGGGAATCATTGCCAAGAAGTGTATCTAGATAATCCTACTTTGATATGTAGAGTATTACTTCAGTAGGGGAAGGGTGCATTTGCCTCTTTGCCCCCTACATATACACAGGACAGTGAATGCCTTAGATTGGCTGTCATAAATTAACGAGTATAATAAGAACGTCGGGTGTATCGCTTCCTACGGTTTCTTGTTATTCAATTATTGACAGGAAACATGGATACTGGTTTGTTTATTTAGGAGCAGCAAGTAAAGGTTATGGTATTCCCCTTTTTTATTTCCCTTTTTAAGGCGGCAGAGTAGTTTTGTGAAAGGGGGAGTGGTTATAGGGGAGACCGATTCTGGTTGTCAAGGCCCGTTCAGATATGGCGTGGTAAACCACCTCAAATAAAGCTGCCACGGGTTTTTTAACGTTTTAATGAACGTCAATCGCCAGCAACTAAGGTGCTGCGCGTATTCACTGAGCTCTGTGTTATATGAGCATATTACACTTAACGTCATCGTTTTTGTTTTGTTTTGTTTTTTGTTTTAAATAATTTCAAAAACGGAGTGGTTTTGCCACGTCACATCTGAATGAGGATTATCACGGGTAAGTTGTTACAGAAGCAATTTCTCTATAACTGCGCGAGAGAGGGAGCTATTGGCTATACCAGATCAGAGCCATCTATACACAGAGTTTGGCCAACCCGGTTTCGAGTCGGACACAATTTGGCGACTACTGCTTTAATGGACAAGCACAAAAATACAGAATATACGCCGTGAAACCAAGTTGGCCAAACTCTGTGTATAGATGCCTCTATACTTGCCAAATAAAAACGTGCAGTTTAACGATGGTGGCGCACCCGGGAATGGGGGTTGGTCACATGAACACCTTTTCACCTATCGTCGACTTTTCCTTCTTCTTCTTCTTCTTCTTCTTCTTCTTCTTTTTCTTCTTTTTCTTCTTCTCTCCTATCATTAATCTTCAGAGGGCTGTGCAGCCTTTCACGAAGATATCTGTAGAAAGATTACCAGTTGTGTATGCAGGCACACTAAACACCGAGTTGACACCCCACTCTTTGCGAGAAGTAAAGTGTATTAACGTGCAAATAGGCCTAGGGTGTGCCTCTCCTAAACGCGGTGCCTCCAGTTAACGTTCTAGTCCGAGGTACAGTAGGGACTTTTAGATTTGCACAACGACAACGGGGATTGCTGCGATCGACGTCCTTTCAATGGACGTCACACGTATCAGTCCACGCAAATCTAAAAGTCCCTAATGTGTCTTCCCCCGAACCCGAGCCCTCATCGAGAGCAGAGGGGAGTCTGATTCAATTTGTGATCAGTTCGATAATTACATATTGTACCAAAAGAGTTTCTAACCTTTGTGTATTCACCTAGTATCTAGTTAAGATAGCAGTATGATGGCTAGATTTTAAGTGCTTTTCATTTAATTTAATTTATTTAAATTAAAATTAAAATTAAAGATAAACTCAAGTTCTGGTAAAAAAAAAAAAATTCTCACAGAATCAAACGAAACTTACACTGAATGTTCAAGATTACAAATAAATGACATGTGCCAAACAATTTTGGAAGAAAATGTAAACTGGTTGAGTATTGAGCATAGAAAGACAAGGAAATCAAGGTAGTACTAGCCCCGACACCATGTGCGTTGTCCCATATATAGCTTTCTGTGTACAGTGCTTGTTACTTTACCAAGACTCGGCCAAATTTATTATGATTTTGATGACTCCAGAACCTTGCAGTGCACACCAATACTTACATGCTACATGATCAACTGTTTCTGATCCATTCCACACCTTTTCTTTCACAATGCAATCGCATTACCAGAACTCAAGTTTATCTTTAAATCGGATTTCAGTGATGCAACATAGGCTATACAAAATATAACTATATTTGTTTAACGTGCACACATATAAATGATAAAAGAAATGCTGACATTAAGACAACATTTTGTGTTATAATTTCACGTTTTGTTTTTTATTCAGAACCACGCAGTTACGCTATGCGCTGACAAAGTCACTTCGTTCAGTTTCGTTTGTGAATTATTCTTAACTTTTTTCTGATCCATCTTGACAAGAGTGCTGTATTATAAAACTAGATGGAATTTTGACTGCGCGCAGTCGAAAACGATGCCTCCGCCATAGAGCAATTTAAACAAGTTTGGAGATATCATGATAACAATCTCAATGTATGGAATTTCATAAGTTGACCTCTGTGACCCTTGACCTTTGACCTACGTGCTCCAAAATCTAATCAGATTGTCTTCCTATGGTGATACACACTATCATTAAGTTTGAAGTTTAAATCTCCAGTGGTTCTTGAGATATTATGATATGGTGATACATACTATCATTAAGTTTGAAGTGAAAATTCTCCAGTGGTTCTTGAGATATCGCGATAACGATCTCAATGTATGGAATTTCATAAGTTGACCTCTGTGACCCTTGACCTTTGACCTACGTGCTCCAAAATCTAATCAGATTGTCTTCCTATGGTGATACACACTATCATTAAGTTTGAAGTTTAAATCTCCATTGGTTCTTGAGATATTATGATAACAATCTCAATGTATGGAATTTCATAAGTTGACCTCTGTGACCCTTGACCTTTGACTTACGTGCTCCAAAATCTAATCAGATCGTCTTCGTATGGTGATACATACTATCCTTAAGTTTGAAGTTTTTACATCTCCAGTGGTTCTTGAGATATCATGATAACAATCTCAATGTATGGAATTTCATAAGTTGACCTCTATGACCCTTGACCTTTGACCTACGTGCTCCAAAATGTAATCAGATTGTTTTCCTATAGTGATACACACTATCACTAAGTTTGAAGTTTAAATCTCCAGTGGTTCTTGAGATATCATGATAACAATCTCAATGTATGGAATTTCATAAGTTGACCTCTATGACCCTTGACCTTTGACCTACGTGCTCCAAAATGTAATCAGATTGTTTTCCTATAGTGATACACACTATCACTAAGTTTGAAGTTTAAATCTCCAGTGGTTCTTGAGATATCATGATAACAATCTCAATGTATGGAATTTCATAAGTTGACCTCTGTGACCCTTGACCTTTGACATACGTGCTCCAAAATCTAATCAGATCGTCTTCCTATAGTGATACATACTATCCTTAAGTTTGAAGTTTAAATCTCAAATGGTTCTTGAGATATCGCGCTAACAAACTCAATACAAGGAATTTCATAAGTTGACCTCTGTGACCTGTGACCTTTGACCTACGTACTCCAAAATCTAATCAGATCGTCTTCCTATGGTGATAAATACTATTCCCGAGTCTTAAGTTTAAATCTTAAATGGTTCTTGAGATATTGTGATAACGGTCAAACGGGACGGACGTACGGACGGACGTACGGACGGACAACCCGAAAACATGATGCCTCCGGCACCACCTTCGGTGGCGGAGGCATAAAAATATCACTATAAAGTAAACATTATTTGTGTCAAACAAAACACGCTTTCACTTCAAATCCATGCATATTTGTATATATGTACAAAACACTAAAAGAGCATTCACCTTTTTTTTTTTTTAAAGAATCTGTTCAATAGATCACTCATGAAATCTATTTCCAAACATTTGATTAAACACGATCGCTAAGCCTTTCGGAAAAAACAAACCTCAGACAATTCCAATAGCCTTCACTGCAATGTTTGTGAACTGTACAATGTCACTTAAAAAGAATATTATTTCCAAATGCGATACAACGTATTTTATTCCAAGTAACCAAGCGGTCCCTTCTTCGTTGAGGAAAATAATGAGAAGGGTGCATACTCATACACTCTAGATCCACTACGAATAAAAAAAACTAATATCATTAAACACACCAACAAAAAATTAACTCCCTAATTCTTTTGCTTGCTATTCATTGAATATGTATTTCAATCGTTCAATATATATTTCAGTATTATTTAACAAATTGTTGTAAATATGGTTTTGATTTCTACCCTGGGCTCTCCAAGATAACAATGCTACAATTGAAGAGGTGACCCTGATTAATTAAAACTGAAAATCAATCAATCAATCAATCTATATATCAATATATCATTCAATGCACAGTGAATCCTAGCTTGTTTAAATATCTGCTATCATATACCTTCTATGAATATTAATGATATTCTAAATACATGATTGGTCAATGAGTGCTCACATCATAAAATAAATAGCACTAGGAAAACAAATCGGCGCAAGTCACCGGCCCCGCGCTCTGCTCATAACCTCGCCGCCTGCAGTATCGGCGCAAGTCACCGGCCCCGTGCTCTGCTCATAACCTCGCCGCCTGCAGTATCGGCGCAAGTCACAGGCCCCGCGCCCTGCTCATAACCTCGCCGCCTGCAGTATCGGCGCAAGTCACCGGCCCCGTGCTCTGCTCATAACCTCGCCGCCTGCAGTATCGGGGCAAGTCACCGGCCCCGCGCCCTGCTCATAACCTCGCCGCCTGCAGTATCGGCGCAAGTCACCGGCCCCGCGCTCTGCTCATAACCTCGCCGCCTGCAGTATCGGCGCAAGTCACCGGCCCCGCGCTCTGCTCATAACCTTGCCGCCTGCAGTATCGGCGCAAGTCACCGGCAACGCGCTATATTGTCTTATGCTGAATTTTTGATCTCTTTTCTTTTATTAGTTGTAAATAAGAGATATAAAACAAATTTACCAAGCATTTAGTTCGAAAGTATAGTGGAATTATCTTTAGAGGGAATGGCAATAATGCTATGTCAGTCCCTCCAAAGATAAATAATTTCCACTATACTCTCCCACATCTTGGTATATTTGTAATGCACATTTGCACAAGCATATAAGTTACCAACTGAATACAGAATACTGGAAATTTATTGTTTTTTTGTTTTTCTTTTTCGTAACTCAAGAATGAAAGGTGGATTGGTCATTTGTTGAATGCGTTTAGATACCACATTCTCAAGAAATATAAATTTGGGGCAAATCAATTTGTTCACATACTTAAAAGACACTGATGCCCTATGGCAAGACATTAATCTACAGTTGCCACTCTCCACGCAGGAGCAGTAGATGTGACCTTGTAGGAAGAAATTCCCTAAATGCTGTAGCGCCTTATCACGGGAGCTCAGCTACTATGATAAGATAATACTTATTATTAAGCGCAGTACAGTATTTTCGTAGAGTTAGTGCGCTATGTATTTAAGGACGTATATATTATAAGTAGTATCATAACGGTACAAAGTTTGGCAAGAGTATTAATAAGTTAGTTGTTAACTGAATACGTCACCTTTCTTTGAAATGTATAAACTATTATGATCAAACGTGCTCTTTCGTCCCATTATTCCTTTGCTTACACCGTGGACATTCTGAAAGTTCTGCAAACATTGTAGAATCAATTATTAAAGGGCAATTCAACCTTTGTAATACCATTCGTATGAAAACAGAAAAATAAGAGCATCAGAATGACAAAGGTCTAAAATAAATCGGACCAGTAATAAGAGAGAGAGCCATCAATGTTTGGAATATGAAATCACTAAATTTATGCGAATCTCAAATTCGCAGTTTGGTCTGTAGATTGTGACATAGTCGTGGACAACTAACGTTGGCCGTGCACAAAGATGTCATTAAGTTCTGTGTTTCTCCTTAGCGCCTTCTTCTTTGGGGCACTACTGAAAATATATTTTGGATAGAATATAGGTACTGTAAAAATTAAAGGCTCTCCTGAGACTTGTATTCGGAAAATTGAAATTTTAGTCATTTTGTGGGTTGAAACCAATCGGAAAAGTTGTCCGCACAACATCACAGTGACTTTACCGAGTCATACAGTTTGAAGTGCCCATAGGTTTAGTGATTTCAAATTTAATTTCTTAACCTTTTCATTTTTTTGTCCGATTTCTTTCAATCTTGCACCAATATGCGTCTCCAATTTTTCTGCTTTCTTTTCGGGTAGTTACCTATTCAATTTCGATCTTTCATTCATGATGACAGACAGCAGGAAGTTTGCATATGAAGAATATTTCATTAGAACAATTAAGGTCATTCCAAGAAACTGTAGGCAAATACACATTTGCGCAGTCTTCGTTGTTATTACCATTATTTGGTTCACCCGATGTCCATGCGGTGTAGTTGACTGGTGTCCCGTCAGACCAAACAAATGGACCATTAGGGTCTGGCTGATACAGTCCGATCCAATGTCCTTCACCGTTGCAGGGAGGCTTTGAGAAAGGGCAACGAAAGTAATTTTTTTTTAAATATCAGTACTATGAATCGGTTTTTGCATGAATACGTACTAATATAAAAATAGAAACGACAATTTTGTGTAAGTTGCATGTTTTGTTTGATCAGAATTACGCAGCTGCACCTGGGCGTAGGTGAGTTGGCTCAGTCGGTAAAGTGTCTGCCTGACGGATGCCTGTCGAACCAAAGATCCCGGGTTCGAATCCCACCAAGGCGGATGACTGAATCCTGCGTCGTGTATTAACGTGCCCCTCCCCGTACTCGCCTTTCACGCTCTCGTAATTCATTCATCCCTAATTCCATACATGTGTATAATTCAACTGTGACGCGATAAATGTATACATAAGGCTACCTACCTATCCTTATAATCGTATATTTCCTACTGGATTCGAAATATATTTCCTACTGGATTTGAAATTGCTATTGTTGATTTTGAAAGCTGTCCGTTTGATTGCACTTCAGTAGCTGATATTGAAGTGCAATTAAACGGATAGCTGGAGACTCTGGATCGGGAGCTAGCGGATGGGGGGGGGGGGAGCTGACGGGAAATGAAATATCATATTATGAAACATTTTAATTTATGACGCATGTTATTTATTCATACGACTGTGCCGGTAAATTGTTAACTTAACTTTTTCAATCGTTAAGAGTTCATTTTACTGAAGAAGTGTTGCGTAATTATATCACGTATTTATAATTATGAAATCTGAATGTAAATGTATTTATTACTGTTATTTTTCTGCAAATCCAAACCATCTGTGGATCGGGAGCTAGCGGATGGGGGGGGGGTGGTGACGAGAAATACTATATCATATTACGAGACATTTTAATTTATGACGCATGCTAAATGTAGGCAATAGGAAATTGAGGGGCATATGCACACTATAAACAGTTATCCATATTTATGTACATAGTTTTCTATTGTTAAATGTTATATTGTATTTTCTATCATTTGTATTTTCACTGTCAAAAAAGCCATTGGAAGCAAAATTTCTATGTAATGTTTGCATACATGGACCAATAAAATAATCTTGAATCTTGAATCTTGAATCTGTTTTATATACGACGGCTTTGTTAAGTGGAAAACACTCCGTTCCCTCGGATGGGACGTTAAATAATATAATATTTTCAGGTTTAAACAATAACATATATTTATAATCTCATTTAGAATAATTCTGCCGGAACAGGGAGACTGTAAGAAAAGACAAAGAAAATAATGAAGGAAAATCCAACCGTAATACCAAATTTCTCTGAAAGAAAGCATAAATATTAAACAAGCAGGTACACAGGTGAAAGTTTGAACAAAATCGGACAAACAATAAGAAAGTTATGACATTTTAAAAATTGATATGAATATAAGTAAATGCATTTCGCATGGCTGAATCGGTAATGTCACTGTTATAGTGCGGTGCAGACAACTCTCCCATAATTGTTCAAACACACACAATTCCTTAACTGTAAATTACTTTGTTTTGATGTATGACTCAGGAGGGTCTTTTCCTTTTAGAGGACCTATACGAATTTGCTATCTACTACAATATATTTTGAGTAGTACCCCGACTAAGAAGGCACTTAGGAGAAATACATAAATCAATGACATTTTTGTACATGACAAACGGGAGAGTTGTCAGTGAATACCTTATAATCCACGCATTGCTCTAATGAACAAATTTTCAGAACATTGATAACCCTTTTTTATTATTGGTCCGATAACTTTCGCGATTCCATTTCTCTTATCGTTCTGCTTACATACAAATGAAATTATGACAACCATTGTATTGCTCTTTAACAGTTCAATTTCATTCGATTCAAATCGGGGTTTTATTCAAAATTATTAAATATCACATTCTGAAAGTGGTTATTTATTATTTCCCGTACTCAGAGAAGTAAAATAGACCAAGGAAAAACAAGACGTAAACAAAACCCAAAAAAGCTCTGTAGAAGAAGCTGGATGTTCATTGAAGAAAACAAATCATAAATGTTATGGAGTCCGAGTTAAGGATGGAATATTGTTCTGGAAATTGAGGCAACGCGAAGATATATTTCATGACCAGTAATCATAATTGATTAAAAACATAAAGCGAAGCATTTAAGTGGTGTTGCCCCCCTAAGCAAACAACAGTAGATTTGTGAAAGAGAAGGTTGATTTATGGGGAAATAAAAAGCTGATTGTGAGGTTCTTCTTTCCTTTTATGTCAGGTAAGATTATTCCTTAAAATGCACTGGGCGCTGTTAACGGCTGCCGGAGCTAAAGCTATGGTATTAATTTCCAAAGCTCTTTGGAATCGCTTCGGGACGTTATATCATAATGTATTATGCACTATATAAGAACGGATTAATCACATACATACTTGTTCTAGACAGAGACTGCCGATGAATTCCTGCTCTTCTACACTGTGAATAGAAACCAAGTCTGCATGGCATGACTGTTCGTTGGTCAGATCCCGACAGGTAGACAAGGCCTGCTGAAAGTTGATTTTATTGTCGAAGTATTTGTAGCAACTTCCTTGGAAATAGGTCCAAAAAGCATCCGGGCATTTCGCTGAAATAAATCCACCAGAGAAACATTAGGTGATGCAAAGCAATGTGTTTACTCAAATGTTTAAATAGGAGAATGGGCGATTTCGTGAAAAATATCTCCGTCTTTAAAAGGTATATGTTTTTGTATCCATTTATTTTATTCAATAATTAAAGAAAAGCAATTTCTGGAAATGACCACTGATTAATAATATTTTCTTTATCAATAGATTTTCATTTCTTAATAGGACAACAATGATAGAGTGACTATGTCGTATGGAACACATTGCACGAAATCGCCCTTTCCGATGATAGAAGTTGCAGCCACACACATACACACACACACATAAACTGAAACTGCAATATCGATATTTACATGTTGGGATTCTATATCCCACAGTTAGAGTCCACGCAAAACAGAAAGCTTTCTAAATAACTTACCGTGCTCGCAATGTATTCCGATGAATTCTTCGAGGCAGGAGCAGCTATACCCATCAAGCTCTTCAAAGCAAGTCGCTCCGTTAAGACAAGGATCAGAGTAGCATGCTTTATGAAACAGAAATCATATGTTAACAGTTAAAGTCAAACAGCAAAAAATACACTGTTGCTCATAAAGTTGGGATACTAACCTCTTTTACTGAAGTGGCTGTGATAATATGATTTATTCAGGATAGATTAGTTCATACCTTCTCAGAACTTTAAATGACCAATCACAGATTGGGGCGACGTGAAACGTTTAAACTCCTAAAAGGGAGACGTGACTTAAAGTATTTCAACTAATGTATCACTAGAAACTGGTAAGCTAACATATGGCCATCGTACAAGTTTTAGGTCAACTACATATCGGGTGATTTATAAAAATACAAATACAACCACCTCCATAGCAGCTGGGATATACGAGAGATTCGCCGGAAAAATAACGATGTTTTAATGACGTCACTATATGGACCAACACCGCCCAAGCAGACGACATCCCATAGAAAATAAACATAATTGCAAAGCTATTATTTCTCAAATTATAACGAGTTTAGTGTATATAAATGTAATGGCATGTCAAACAATTCAAAAGGGGATATGACCTGATTCTGATAACTAAAATCTTATGCTTGTAAATAAACAGAATAGGGGTTAATTAACAATCAAAGAAACCCGGTCCCCACTCCGAGAACGGATGGACCCCATGCGTGTTACCAAAATGTCCTTTTCGTAACAAAAGAAAAAGGTCGACCCGTATTGACTTTACACACCGGACTTTTGCTGAAAAGGGGGGGTCGCTTGGAACACGCATATGCGTACCCTAAATAACACTGAGTTGGGGGGGCCGGGCAAAGAAACCAGACTTTCTAATTGAAAAAAACCCGGAATTATATAAAGGACGGTATTGGTTCCCTCTTGAAACGCCGAACATACCCCGGAGTGTGCAGCTGAATATACAATGGCGTCTTATTTTGTTTACAAGCGACAGATTCCTTTAATTTTGTATCGCTGCATTTTTCATCAAAATAAAACCATGTGCGGGGTTTAGAGTGAGACAATAGTTTGTACATTTAGCCTGACGGTAGTGAAGTAAGAGAAAGAACTCGAGAGAAAATGAAAACACAGGCACTGAAAATGTGTGAGATGTCATGGGACATCGTCCGCTTGTGCAAGTCATGTCCATACTGTGATCTCACACATCTCAGCAGCGTTCGGAGAGCTCTTCAGGTGCTATGCCGAGGCTGTATTTAAGCGTTTTGTAATTGATAATAATCATTACTTCGAATGTTTCCAAGCATTGAATTTTGATAACCTTGTCGTATCAAAGTTTCAACTTTGCAATAATGAAAATAAAGTTAGTTTTTAAAATCAATGAATATCTACTTTAAAGAAAAGGTTTTAAAAAGCTGATTTGGTAGACTAAAGACTGGTGCCCCCATGACTGAGCCCATGCTACACTGCTTTCTACAAACATAAAAAGAACAATAACAACATCAACAAAAATATGTCTTATATCCGGGATCTTTTTTTTCACTGAGCTCTCACCAGATTTGCAACATAATTCTTTGCAATTATCTGCAGAGTTTAAAAACAAAATATTACTATAAGCGGGAGTAATCATCAATCTATCACGGGAGAGATAAGGGGGAATAAGGGTGGGAGTGAGATAGAGAGAGAGAGAGAGGAGGGAGTAGTTGGAGGGAGGGAGGGAGAGAGAAGGAGAGAAGGGAAACGAGAGGGAATAAATAATGTATCGTACCTGGATGAGCGCAGTACAAGTTTAGTTTGTCCCTCGCTTCTTCTGGCGTTCTGACGTCATATTCCGGATGATCACGTTTTAGATACTTTGGAGTAAACTTGACTGATTCCCCAGTATACTCAGAGATTCCATAAGGACAGATATCTGGCGGTATTGCAGGGCATATTCCACTACCAAATACGCCTGTTTGTTTAGCGTCAAGGAAAGAAGGACAAGAAGCAGAATAGGCAGAAGAAAAAGAAAAGGAACAAGGAGAGAACGAAAAAGAATCAGGAATATTATAACGTAGCAGTAATAGTATTAGAAGTAGAAGTAGAAGTAGAAGAAGAAGAAGAAGAGAAAAAGAACGATGATGATGAAGTTTTATATCGTTATGCGCATAAACTATGTGATGTAAATAAGCAACATTTATTTACCAATTTTGACAAGAACCCATTATATTTCACTTTTTATTATCATTGATATGCTTATTCGCATTGTTATTATTAATGTTATTATTATTATCACCATCATCATTATCATCATATTAATCCCCATCATCATTATGGTTATCATCATCATTATCGTTATCATGTTCATAATTACCGAGCACATGTGACCATTATTGTTATTACTCACCAATTTTATTGTTCTTGTTCTTATTATTATTATTATTATTAACATTATATTTATCATTGTTGTGGTAATGATCATTACGTATAATTATTTATCCTTCTCCTCCTCCTCCTCCTCCTCCTTCTACTACTGCTTCTGTTTAGGGGAATTTAGGGGGGGGGGTTTACACACACAAAATTATCAAAGGGGGGGTTTAACCCCCTAACCCCCCCCCCCCCCCCCCCCCCTGTGTACGCGCCTGCAATCAACCAATAACTGCGATGAATTACATTGATATTGAGTGAATCCCAAATAATTACAGTCAATAACTCACCCTTAAACTGTAGGCTGAGTACGAAGAATGAGACGATTGTGAGCTTCAAATACTGTTTAAAGAGAGTGAACATTCCGATAAACGATAGATGATACAAACCAGCTATGTTTTATTTAATAGACAATATGCTCTTTATACTAGATGTATATACAAGTTATTGGGAAACATTTGGTTATGAAGGATATGAGAGATAATCTTTGTAATGTGGGGTTTTGGATTCATAAAAAAAAAACAATCTGGCCTATACAAGAACTAATACTATACAAAGAAAATGTATATGAGAGTAGTTATACATCAGCATTTTAGAAGTGTTCTACTTATACTCTAAAGGGACATAGTCAGAAGGGTCCACCATGGAGAGAGGGGGCCGTTATTCATATTGTTTTGTCCTCCTCCGTTAATTCCGAATGTGAATTGGGAAACAAATTTACCGACGAATGAATGGACTTTTTTCGCGCGCCTCGTGTAAAAAAAAAATATTTATCGATTAAAAGGAGAGGAACTGGAAATGAAAAAGGCATAAATATTGGTACTTTCATTTACCATTACATAAGTCTACAGTTATAGAATAGAAGTCAGGCTCGTACGCAGGGTTTTTTCGAAGGGGGGATTTAACATTTTATAATCGCGCCGAAAATTTCGCAACGACTCAGCCAGCCGCTGAATAAGCGAAGGGGGGGGGGGTAAGAGGACATATATATTTTTGTTTTGCTCCCAAAAATCTCGCAACGACTCAGCCAACCGCTGAATAAGCGAAAGGGGGATGGGGGAGTAGGATTAGTAGAAGTGGTGGTAGTATTAGTAATGGAAGTAGTAGTAGTAGTAGTAGTAGTAGTAGCAGTAGTAGTAGTGTAGTTACATTTTAGAATGAAAATAACAATTGACCGGTATTCCAACTTACACTAGGCCAAAAAAGTGCGACGTCTTACTGGTCAATATGTCAAAGTTGCTGGTTCAAAAATGCTTTTGCGCTAAACATTGGCGTGGTGCTCACACCAGCCACAAACACTGAATTTGCCCTGTTTTAGCCTGTTGGTGAGTGATTTCACAATGAACCTTATGCACAGGCTTTGTTGATTGGAAGCAGAATCCTGAAGGACAAACAATATGATGTTAGTATTGCGGTACTCTATTGACTTCCCGTCTTAAAGAAAAGATATATAAAATTTGCTGGTTCAAAAATGTTTTGCGCTAACAAGTTGGCGTGGTGCTCACACCAGAAACAAACACTGAATTGGCCATACTCCAGCCCGTTGCTTGAACGATTCGTGATGAACCTTATGCACAGACTCTGTTGTTGGACCAGTAACCTTGACGACAATGAATATGACGGTAGCTTCGGGGTACTCTAAAAATCGACGTCCCGTCTTAAAGAAAAGTGATATAAAACACAGCAGATACATACCATTTTGTTTAACACTCACCGACCTCTGTACCAATATGAACAGACTACTGTTTAGGATACAAACGGTATGGATACAAACGCTATGGCAACAAAATTGATATTGCCATCTGAGTATAATGTGTAGCCAGCTTTCCTGCGTGCGGGGCTGGGGAGGGGGGGGGTACGGCAGGGAGCTTGGAAAAGGGATACATTAGTTCGCAGCATGCTAATATCACGGCAAAATAGCCCCCCCCCCCTCTCTCTCTCTCTCTCTCTCTCCTCCCTTTCTTTCTCTCTCTCTTTCTCTCTCTACAAAAAGGAGGAAGAACCCAGCCCCTCCTTCCACTTATTTACGCCAATGCATTATGCTCAAAGGTTTATTTTTAGGCTGATTTCATGGACAGCTCATATCCATCCAACCAATTTGTAATTTGTGCTAAATTCATTATTGCTTTAATAGTTCATTAAGGCATGTCATTTAGTATGATTAATCACATGAAGTGAAGCATAACAAGCATTGGATAATCATATTAGGGTGATCACACTGCCTGTGCAAACAGTCTACCCCGCGAACACACACACACAACAGCAGTCAGTTGGTAGAAATAGCAATGTTTGTAAATGTATTTTGAAAAAAACTAAACAATATTTTTGAATTTTTATTTCACATATATTTCAAGCATACCTGTAACTACATGAAACACAACAAGATGTATCGGATAATCATATCGACAATATTCAATAGCAGGGTTTTTATTTGTTAATGTTTTTTGGTTTTTGTTCGTTATTTTTGAAGTAGTATTAGTAAAGTAGTTATAGTAATAATGATAATAGTGGGAATGGAAAAATAATAGTAGTAGCAGTAATAGAAGTAGTAGAAGTAGTAGACGTGGTAGTAAGAAGAAGTAGTAGTAGTAGTAGTAGTAGTAGTAGTAAAAATACTACTAGTAGTAACAGGAGTACCTTGCATGTTAGAATGAAAATAATAATTGACCGGTATTCAGACTTTAACTAGACCAATAAAGACTGTGACTGAGGGTACAGCTTTATGTATTGTACGTAATGAGATCTTCCATGTTCATCACAATTATCGCTCGATTTGGCTGTAAAACGGTTTTACAAAAACTGTGAATCTGTAACCATGCAGACATACTCAATTTTTTTCTCGTATTTTAATAACACTTTGTCTCTCTCTATAAATTCCGTTCTTATCATTTAAGTGGCCATCGCGTTTCTCATACTCAATGAAACCATTACGGTGAGTTTTCATGGTTATATACTACATTAATAATCTGTTGGACAATATGAATGCAAAGTAGAGTTTTGTATATGCAAACTAGATGTGAAAGAAGCATCTGAGGGATGATGAGAGGTGGCGTGGTCTAGAGGTTTACATGGTTTGCGGTCCGAGTCCCACCAAGACACTAATGTGATTTAGCAAAATATTAATCTACAGTTGTTTACTATATGCGATTTTCAGCAAGGTTTATCAGTTTGGATGATTTCAAACCTCAAAAACAGGTCAGCCTCTATAGAATTTATACGGTTGAAAAGAGAGACAAAGTGGTATAAAAATACGAGAAAAAAGTGAGTATGTCTGCAAGCTAACATATTCACAGTTTTTGTATATAACTCCGTTTTACAGCCAAATCGAGCGATAATTGTGATGAACATGAAAGATCGTGAGCAATTAAGCTAATTAAATAAGCCTGTAAATTTGTTGATAATAATTAGATGAGAGGCCAAAACTTTTCATTTCATTTCATCTATTTTCTTATTTCTCATGTTACATATCCATTTCAAACTTAAGCACAATTTATTTTGTGTGTGATAAAATAACTATCAATAATACATAACATAAAGATAAATGGTCAATTCTATAGAGGCTGACCTGTTTTTGAGGTTTGAAATCATCCAAACTGATGAACCTTGCTGAAAATCGCATAAAGTAAACAACAATGCACACATAAATGGGTCACCTCGTTTTGTTTTCCTTTCTCTCTCTCTCTCTCTCTCTCTCTCTCTCTATATATATATATATATATATTTATATATATATATTGTTTTAATTTCACTATATGATTAAGTGTCAATCCTCTTCCAGAGCGTTGCTACGCTACTTTTAAGCAGCTTGCTCATTGTATGTAGAGAAGATGTCAACCGAAAACTAACGAAATGTTATCCAATTTACTCGCTCTGTATCCCCTCCTTATTACGAGAAGCGCCCCTTTTCACTTTTGATAAGCGCCCCCTTCACCTCTGATAATTACACTATTGAAATCTGAGAGGTGCCCCTTTTTCTTGGACAGGTGCCAATTCTTCTGCCTCCTGATAAGTGCTCATTTCATCTTCAATAACTGCCCGTTTTATCTTGACATGTGCCCCCTTTTCCTTCCTAATAAGTGCTCTTTTTCCTTCCTAATAAGTGCTCTTTTTCCTTCTTATAAGTGCCCCATCCCCTTCTCATAATTACTCCTTTTCATCTCTGATAAGTGCGCCGTTTATCTTAACATGTGCCTTTTTTTCTTTTTGATAAGAGCCACCTCCTCCTTCTCAAAAATCACCCTTTCACCTCGCGATAAATGCCCCTATTAAAAACTGATCGGTGCCCCTTTTCTCTCAACAAATGCACATTTCCCTTTATCATTAGTGCAGGTTTTTCATTTTTATAAGTGCCCCTTTTCACCTCTGATAATTACCCTCGTTTTTGTTTTCCTTTCCCTCTCACCCTCTCTCTCTCTCTCTCTCTCTCCTTCTCAAGGTCAAGATATAAATTAATAAGCTATAACACAACGTTTCTTGACTAAAATCGACCGATTAGCTATTCCCGTTTGAAAATTATATATCACAACTACATATTCTGAGATTTTCATGGTCGCAGCTGCTATTGTACGGCCATAGGCGCTATTTGAAATTCATCAACATTTACCGGGAGCACCGGTAAATGTTTATATTCAATTTTTCTCGCAAACCGAAGTGTTTTAGGTGCTAAATTCTCTAGTGCTTATAATACGTCCACGGGAGCATCCAAATACTGATATCAAAATTGTAAAGAATCCCTTTCCAACCATTTTTCAAAATTTCCCATAGCTTTGTATTACCTTAAAGTGCAAACAGAAAACAGAAATGGCCCCCAAAAATTTATTAACGACCATGCATGGGCCACTTCAGAAATATAATACACTGTTGCACCCAAAGCTGGAACTTTTTTTCTCTCTCTTTTAATTTTTTTTTTTTTTTCTTTACAAGATTTTTTTGTTTTGTAGCATTGAATATTGTATTCATTCAGTACAAAATATATAACAAACAAACATACAGCTTCATTAATTTACATATCATATCAAAATATAAAGAAAATTGTACATCTTGTACAAGATGACCCCGGCAATACGACCCTATTACGACGCATACTGTTCATATTATCCGAAAGCTTCATTGATCAATACATTTTGATTGATAAAACCCCATAAATCATTTCCAAGAGATGAATCTAGATAATCCTTATTTGTATATGTAAAGTACTACGTTAGGGGGAAGGGGGCATTTGCCACTTTGCCCCCTACATAATACACAGGACAGTGAATACCTCAGATTGGCTGTCATGAATCAAAGATTACAATAAGAACGTCGGGGTACGCTTCCTATGTTATCTTGTTATTAAATTATTGACAGAATACATAGATACTGGTTTGTTTAGTTATGAGCAGCAAGTAAAGGTAATTTTATTCCCCCTTTTTCATTCCTTTTTGTAAGGCGGCAGAGTGGTTTTGTGTAAGGGGAGGGATGGGTATAGGGGAGACCAGTTCTGATTGTCAAGGCCTGTTCAGATATGGCGTGGTAAACCGCCGCAAATAAAGCCGCCACGGTTTTTGTTAACGTTTAAATGGATGCCAATCGCCTGCAACTAAGGTGCTGCGCGAATTTACTGAGCTTTGTGTTATAGGTAACAGAAATGTAAGCGTATTACACTTTACTTCATCGTTTTTTGTTTTTGTTTTTTAATAATTAAAAACGGAGTGGTTTTGCCACGTCATATCTGAATGAGGATTATCACGGGTAAGTTATTCTCTATAACTGCGCGAGAGAGGGAGCTATGGGCTGTACCAGATCAGAGACATCTATACACAGAGTTTGGCCAACCTGGTTCGAGTTGGACACAATTTGGCGACTACTGCTTTGTTGGGCAAACACAAAAATAAAGAATATACGCCGTGAAACCAAGTTGGCCAAACTCTGTGTTTAGATGGCTCTGTACTTACCAAATAAAAACGTGAAGTTTAACGGTGGTGGCGCACATGCGAATGGGGGTTGATAACATGAACACCTTTTCACCTATCGTCGACTTTTCCTTCTTCTTCTTCTTCTTCTTCGCTTCTATTGTTAATCTTCAAAGGGCTGTGCAGCCTATCACGAAGATATCTGTAGAAAGATTACCAGTTGTGTATGCAGGCACACTAAACACCGAGTTAACACCCCCACTCTTTGCGAGAAGTAAAGTGTAATAACGTGCAAATAGGGTGTGCTTCTCCTAAACACGGTGCCTCCAGTTAACGTTCTAGTCCGAGGTACCATAGGCGCCGGAAGTGTGGGGGGGGGGGGGCGAAACGCATTTTTGCCCCCCAAAACGCCCCCCCCCCCCCTCCAAAAAAAAAAAAAAAGCAGTATAGGAATAAACATGGTTTGTATTTTTAACCCAAAAGAACAAAACAATAATAAAAACCTGAATTAAATCACTTCCATTTTTACTAAATACAATTCCATTCAAAGAAAAGGATAGTTCACAGGAATGAAATTCATATACATTGCGCATGCCACCTATACGGTATTTATCAATGGAGGTCTTTATAATAACGATACGCGCATAATATCGTGGACATATTGTGCGAGATTGGGAGAGCGTGTCTGTTTTTTTTTTTATAGGGGTGAGAAGACATGAGCCCCTGAACGCTGGCGTACTGATTGGGGGTGTATTTCTCATGCGATACCTGTGATTTACATATGTTGCTGTTATGACATGATTTTCCGGTATTTTTTCTCCATTTTTTGTAAGTCATACCTTTTTATGCGTTTGTTGGAAAATAAGAACTTCCCAAAATATAGTCAGGCGAAAAATACGCTTATTTAGAAGCCTTCATATCATGGTCTGCAAAGTGGCTGGGCTCGAGCCCCCCCCCCCCCCCCCTCGATTTTTGAAAATGTATGTTAAAGAGAAAAAGAAAGAAAGACGGAGAGAAAAAATAAGTGACCTGCCAATGTCAAAAATAAGGTATAAAAATGCTTATCTGACCGTAATGAAATGCCTAAAACCCCAGGGCTTACGGGGCTCCACCCCCGAGCCCCACCAAGGGCCCTAGGGCGTTCCCCTGGATACTCATCTGAATTAAATACCTAAAACCCCTGAGCTCCCGGGGGCTCTGCCCCCTGGATGCTCATCTGACCGTAATTAAATACCTAAAAACCCCGAGCTTCCGGGGGCTATGCCCCCTGGAATCCCATCAAGGGCCCTAAGGGCCCCTTGATGCTCATCTGACCGTAATGACATACCCAAAATTCCTGAGCTTCCGGGGGCTCTATCCCCTGGACTCCACCAAGGGCCCTAAGGCAGGCCCCTGGATGCTCATCCGACAGTAATTAAATACCCAAACCCCTGAGCTTCCGGGGGCTCTGCCCCCTGGGTGCTCTGCCCCCTGGGTGCTCATCTGACCGTAATTAAATACCTAAAACCCCTGAGCTTCCGGGGGCTCTGCCCCCTGGACCTCACCAAGGGCCCTAAAGCGGCCCCTGGATGCTCATCTGACCGTAGTTAGATATTAAAACCTCTGAGCTTCTGGGGGCTCCCCCTCCCCCTGGAACACGTCAATGGCCTTAAATAGGGCCCCTGGATGCTCATCTAACCGTAATTAAATACCTAAAACCCCAGAGCTTACGGGGGCTCAGCCCCTTGACCCCCTGCCGAGGTTCATGCCCTGGACCCCACGCCAACTACGCTCGCTCTACCTGATTGTTAATACTCCACTTTGAAAAACTTTCCGCGGGACCTGCATGTAACGTGTAAGACTGGTGGTGATGCAGATTTTTAGTCTGCCCCCCCCCCCTTTCGAACGTTTTATTCTCATTACGTCACTGCCCCTGGAAGGTGAGCCCCCTGGAATTTTTGCCACCCCCCCCCCCCCCCCCCCCCCCCCCCCATCCCAAACTGATTCCGGCGCGCCTGCGAGGTACATTGTGTTTTCCCCCTGAACCCGAGCCCTCATCGGGAACAAAGGGGAGTCTGATTCAATCTGTAATCAGTTCGATAATTTCATATTGTACCAAAAGAGTTTCTATCCATTGTGTATTCACCTAGTATTTAGTTAAGATAGCAGTATGATGGCTAGATTTTAAGTGCTTTTCATTAAATTAAATTTAATTAAAATTAAAATTAAAATTAAAGATAAACTCCAGTTCTGGTAAAAAAAAAATTAATTCTCACAGAATCAAACGAAACTTTCACTGAATGTTCAAGATGACAAATAAATGACATGTGCCAAACAATTTTGGAAGAAAATGTATACTGGCTGAGTAATGAGCATAGAAAGACAAGGAAATCAAGGTAATACTAGCCCCGTCACCATGTGCGTTGTCCCATATATAGCTTTATGTGTACAGTGCTTGTTACTTTACCAAGACTCGGCCAAATTTATTATGATTTTGATGACTCCAGAACCTTGCAGTGCACACCAATACTTACATGCTACATGATCAACCGTTTCTGATCCATTCCACACCTTTTCTTTCACAATGCAATCGCATTAACAGAACTCAAGTTTATCTTTAAATCGAATTTCAGTGATGCAACATAGGCTATACAAAATATAACTTTATTTGTTTAACGTGCACACATATAAATGATAAAAGAAATGCTGACATTAAGACAACATTTTGTGTTATAATTTCACGTTTTGTTTTTTATTCAGAACCTCGCAGTTACGCTATGCGCTGACAAAGTCACTTCGTTCAGTTTCGTTTGTGAATTATTCTTAACTTTTTCTGATCCATCTTGACAAGAGTGCTGTATTTATATATAAATATCACAATAAAGTAAACATTTGTGTCAAACAAAAAAACGCTTTCACTTCAAATCCATGCATATTTGTATATATGTACAAAACACTAAGCGAGCATTCACCTTTTTTTTAAAGAATCTGTTCGATAGATCACTCATGAAATCCATTTCCAGATATCTGATTAAACACGATCGCTGAGGCTTTCGAGAAAAAAAATCAACCTCATGCAATTCCAATAGCTTTCATTGCAATGTTTTTATATGTGTGAACTGTACAATGTCACTTAAAAAGAATATTATTTCCATATGCGATACAACGTATTATATTCCAAGTATTAACCAAGCGGTCCCTTCTTCGTTGAGGAAAATAATAAGAAGGGTGCATACTCATACAATCTAGATCCACTACGAATAAAGAAACCTAATATCATTAAACACACTCAAAACAATTAACTCCCTAATTCTTTTGCTTACTATACATTGAATATGTATTTCAATCGTTCAATATATATTTCAGTATTATTTAACAAATTGTTGTAAATATGGTTTCGATTTCTACCATGGGCTCTCCAAGAGAGCAATGCTACAATTGAAGAGTTAACTCTGATAAATTAAAACTGAAAATCAATCAATCAATCAAGCAATCAATATATCAATATATCATTAAATCATTCAATACACAGTGAATCCTAGCTTGATCAAATATTTACTATTATATCCCTTCCATGAATATTCATAATATTCTGAAAACATGATTGGTCAATTGGAGCTCACATCATAAAATAAATAGCACTAGGAAAAACAAATTTCTGCCAGAGCTACGAATAGCTTTCACATTTTTTTTTCCTCGGCACTACTGTGCATGCTCACTAATTCGAACGCACAGACGACCAACTGAGCGAGGCCTTATATACGGACTGCTCATAACCTCGCCGCCTGCAGTGTGGGCGCAAGTCACCGGCCCCGCGCTATAATTATTGTCTTATGCTAATTTTTCTTTTTTATTTATTTTGTATTAGTTGTAAATAAGAGATATAAAACAAAATTACCAAGCATTTAGTTCGAAAGTAAAGTGCAAAGAAGATAAATAATTTCCACTATACACAGTAAAACGCTGCTTTAAAAAGTGATGTTTACTTACAGTTGTACACTATTTTAAACAACAGTTGAGCAAATTGTAAACAATGCTGCTCGAAACGACAGTAATTTTGTTAAACATTCGCTGCTTAAAATTTAACGACTGCTATATTAACTATACGAGAGCTTTTAGACAGTGTTGTTTACATATGACGTCATGTGTCACGTCGCGGCCAGTAAAGTGCGCGTTGGCTGAAAGCTTTATTTTACATCATGGCCGAACAAGCTACCGACGCACTTTTAAGTGACTGGGGATCGATTCAATGGCTTCATTGAAATCACTTTTCTATTAACCAATTTGAAGTTTTTAACTTATAGCGTAAGTTCACAGTTAAAATTTTCAGTATCTGTAGGCAAATGTCAGAATGTAGGTAGACTTAAAATCGTCGTGTCATGCAGTGCGGCACTGATCGCGCACTCGGTTATAACGTGTGCTAACTTCCTTGCCATAGAGATTGCATGCATCCCTATAATGCAGTTTATACGTACGTGCATGCAAAATGGGCACTGTTTTGGCGCTAATTCATGAATTGCAGAATTACCCTACCCTATTGTTAGTCTTCATATACCTATATAGAGACCCAGAAGTAGGGGTGCACTTATTCAGAGTATCAAACCCAAATTATACCCCATTATACAACCCTTTTGTGGTAAACAACCCCCGCTGAGCAGCAGCTCCTTTTTAAACAACTTTCTTTAAGCAACCTAGTTGGTGTAAACAACCCCCACTGAACAACAGCTCCTTTTTAAACAACTTTCTTTAAACAACCCAGTTGGTGTAAACAACCCCCACAAAAACAGCTCCTTTTTAAACAACCGTCTTTAAACAACACCGGTTGTTTAAATTGTGATTTTAAACAAGTTGTTCAAAATGTTGATCAACTAAGTGTTTAAACTTTAAACAACTCGAGATGCATAACATTTTAAACAACTCTCAGATCAGGTCACCCGTTAATCCGAGGCTGTTTAAACTTTTAAACAACTTGTTCACAAAAATGTTAACTGTGTACTCTCCCACATCTTGGTATATTTGTAATGCACATATGCACAAGCATATACAGTTACAAACTGAATACAGAATACTGGAAATTTATTGTTTTTTGTTTTTCTTTTTCGTAACTCAAGAATGAAAGGTGGATTGGGCATTTGTTGAAGGCGTTTAGATACCACATTGTCAAGAAATATAAATTGGGGGCAAATCAATTTGTTGACATACTTAAAAGACACTGATGTCCTATGGCAAGACATTAATCTACAGTTGCCACTCTCCACGCAGGAGCAGTAAATGTGACCTTGTAGGAAGAAATTCCTTGAATGCTTTAGCGCCTTATCACGGGAGCTCAGCTACCATGATAATATAATACTTTTTAATAAGCGCAGTACAGTATTTTCGTAGAGTAAGTGCGCTATGTATTTAAGAACGTATATATTATAAGTAGTATAATAAAGGTACAAAGTTTGGCAAGAGTATTAATAAGTTAGTTGTTAACTGAATACGTCACCTTTCTTTGAAATGTATAAACTATTATGATCAAACGTGCTCTTTCGTCCCATTATTCCGTTGCTTACACCGTGGACATTCTGAAAGTTCTGCAAACATTGTAGAATCAATTATTAAAGGGCAATTCAACCTTTGTAATACCATTCGTATGAAAACAGAAAAATAAGAGCATCAAAATGACAAAGGTCTAAAATACATCGGACCAGTAATAAGAGAGAGCCATCAATGTTTGGAATATGAAATCACTAAATGTATGCGAATCTCAAATTCGCAGTTTGGTCTGTAGATTGTGACGTAGTCGTGGACAACTAACGTTGGCCGTGTACAAAGATGTCACTAAGTTCTGTTTTTCTCTTCAGTGCCTTCTTCTTTGGGGCACTACTGAAAATATATTTTGGATAGAATATAGGTATTTTAAAAATTAAAGGCCCTCCTCAGACATGTATTCGGAAAAATTTGAGTTATTTTGTGGGCTGAAACCAATCGGAAAAGTTGTCCGCACAACATCACAGTGACTATACGGGGCATACAGTTTGAAGTGCCCATATGTTTAGTGATTTAAGCTTTTAAATTCATAACCTTTTCATTTTTTTGTCCGATTTCTTTCAATCTTGCACCAATCTGCTTCTCCGATTTTTCTGCTTTCTTTTCGGGTAGTTGCCTGTTAAGGTTAGATCTTTCATTCATGATGACAGACAGCAGGAAGTTTGCAGATGAAGAATATTTCGCGATAACAATTAAGGTCATTCCAAAAAAATGTGGGCAAATAAATATTTGTGCAGTCTTCGTTGTTTTTACCATTATTTGGTTCACCCGATTTCCATGCGATGTAGTTGACTGGTGTCCCGTCAGACCAAACAAATGGACCATTAGGGTCTGGCTGATACAGTCCGATCCAATGTAGTTCACCGTTGCAGGGAGACTTTAAGAAAGGGCAACGAAAGTAATAAAAGAAAATCTATCAGTACTATGAATCGGTTTTTGCATGAATACGTACTAATATAAAAAATAGAAACGACAATTTTGTGTAAGTTGCATGTTTTTTTTTATCAGAATTACGCAGCTACGCCTAGGCGTAGTGGGTTGGCTCAGTCGGTAAAGCGTCTGCCTGTCGGATGCCTGTTAAACCAAAGATCCCGGGTTTGAATCCCACCAAGGCGAATGACTGAAGCTTGCGTCGTGTATTGACATGCCCCTCCACTGTTTCATATACGACGGCTTTGTTAACCCATTGACTACTGAATTGTCACATTCCTCTTAGGTTTAATACAGGAGCCTCCAGGTTCCAGTAGGCAATGGATTAAGTGGAAAACACTCCGTCCCTCGAATGGAACATTAAATTGAGGCCCCGTGTAGAGGGAGAGTCAGCACCTTTGCACGTTAAGAACCCACTGCACTATTCGTATGAGAGTAGGGTGAAACCCCGGTGTAATGGTCCACCTGCACTTCCCTAATCAGTTAACGGGAGAAGAGACCCGAGAATTACAGTAATTCAGTTCGTTTTTCGCCTCCCAGGCACAGGTGACGCCAAATACTTAATAATAATAATAATAATAGTAATAATAGGCAATTAATTTTTTTCACTCCTCCCGACATAATGTTTTCAGGTTTAAACAATAGCATATTTGTACAATCTCTTTTAGATTAATTCTGCCGGAACAGGGAGACTGTAAGTAAAGACAAAAGAAAATAATGAAGGAAAATCCAACCGTAATACCAAATTTCTCTGAAAGAAAGCATAAATATTAGACCAGCAAGGTACACACAGGTGAAAGTTTGAACAAAATCGGACAAACAATAAGAAAGTTATGACATTTTAAAAATTGATATGAATATACGTAAATGCATTTCACATTGGCTGAATCGGTAATGTCACTGTTATAGTGCGGTGCGGACAACTCTCCCATAATTGTTCAAACACACAAAGTGACTTAACTATCAATTATTTCTTTTAGTGTATGACTCAGGGGGGTCCTTTCTTTTTAGAGGACCTATACAAATATGCTATCCACTACAATATATTTTGAGTAGTACCCCGACTAAGAAGGCACTTAGGAGAAATGCATAAATCAATGACATTTTTGTACATAACAAACGGGAGAGTTGTCAGTGAATACCTTATAATCCACGCATTGCTCTAATGAACTTTATTCCGAACATTGATAACCCTTTTTTATTATTGGTCCGATATATCTCAAATTTTCGCCATTGCATTTCTCTTATCATTCTGCTTTCATACAAATAAAATTATGGCAAACATTGGATTGCTCCTTAACAGTTCAATTTCATTCGATTCAATACGGTTTATTTCCAAATTATTAAATATCACATTCTGATAGTGGTCATGTATTCTTTCCCGTACGCAGAGAGGTAAAATAGAGCCTACAATGTGAAAACAAAGGAAAAACGAAACGTAAACAAAACAAAAACTAGCTCTGTAGAAGAAGCTGGATGTTCATTGAAGAAAACAAATCATAAATGTTATGGAGTCCGAGTTGAGGATGGAATATTGTTCTGACAATTGAGGCAATGCGAAGATATATTTCATGTCAGGTAATCATAATTGATTAAAAACATAAAGCGAAGCATTTAAGTGGTGTTGCCCCCCTAAGCAAACATTCTTATCAACAGTAGATTTGTGAAAGAGAAGGTTTAGTTCTGGGAAAATGAAAAAATAATTGTGAGGTTCTTCTTTCCTTTTATGTCAGGTAAGATTATTCCTTGAAATGCGCTGGGCGCTGATAACGGCTGCCGGAGCTAAAGCTAGGGTATTAATTTTCCAAAGCTCTTTGGAATCGCTTTGGGACGTTATATCATAATGTGTTATGCACTATATAAGAACGGATTAGTCACATACATACTTGTTCTAGACAGAGACTGCCGATGAATTCCTGCTCTTCTACACTGTGAATAGAAACCAAGTCTGCATGGCATGACTGTTCGTTGATCAGATTGCGACAAGTAGACAAGGCCTGATGAAAGTTGATTTTATTGTCGAAGTATTTGTAGCAACTTCCTTGGAAAGAGGTCCAAAAAGCATCCGGGCATTTCGCTAAATTAAATCCACCAAAGAAACATTGGTTGTTGCAATGCAATGTTTTTATTCAAATATTTTTTACAAAGTATGTCTTTTTTATAATAATAATAATAATAATAATAATACATATGATTTATATGGCGCCAAATCCACTTGATAGTAAAATGCTCAAGGCGCAGCTTGTACAAAGATGAAATACATACATGATACATTTATACAAAGTGCGATAGGAAAGGTACAGACATGAAAGGTTATGGTAATCAATTATAAGCTAAATTAAACAGATATTTCTTAAGATTGTTTTTTAACACTTCAGCAGAACTGCTATTCTTAATCCATTGAGTATTCCATGATGAAGGTCCAGCATGAGCGAAGGTTCGCCCCCCCCCCCCCCCCCACTTTGTTTTAACCCTTGGAGTAACAAGTAAGCCAGAGTTTTGAGAACGGAGCTGTCTAGAAGGAAAGTAATGCTTAATCAAGCCGATGTTATACTGCGGAGCAGATCCATGTATACAGTGAAATAATAGCAAAATAATGTTGAAAACAACACGTTTTTCTACGGGCAACCAATGGAGTGATTTGAGGACTGGTGTGATGTATTTCAAAGAAACAAAACAAAGAAACAAGAAGATAAAGAAAGAGAGCAAGAGAAATAGAGAGAGAAAAAAAAAACTGGCTCTCATTTAAAATTGTTTCATTCAATAATTAAAGAAAAGCAATTTCTTGAAATGACCACTGATTAATAATATTTTCTTTGTCAATAGATTTTCATTTCGTAATGGAACAAACATGGTAGAGTGACTATGTCGTATGGAACACATTGCACGAAATCGCCATTTCCGATGATAGAAGTTGCAGCCACACACACACACACACACACACACACATAAACTGAAACTGCAATATCGATATTTACATGTTGGGATTCTATGTCCCACATTTAGATTCCATGCAAAACAGAGAGCTTTCCAAATGACTTACCGTGCTCGCAATGTATTCCGATGTATCCTTCGCAGGAGCAGCTATACCCATCAAGCTCTTCAAAGCAAGTCGCTCCGTTAAGACAAGGATCGGAGTAACATGCTTTATGAAACAGAAATCATATGTTGACAGTTAAAGTCAAACAGCAAAAAATACACTGTTGCTCATAAAGTTGGGATACTTGCCTCCTTTACTGAAGTGGCTGTGAGAATATGACTTATTCTGGATAAATAAGTTTATACCTTTTCAGAACTTTAAATGACCAATCACTATGACTCTTTGGATTGAACAATAAAGTTCTAAAAATATATAACTCTTTTAAATAAAGAATAAATCATATTCTTATAATCAATACATGAAAAGAGGTAATAAAAAAAAATTATTCCAACTTGATGGGCGAAAAGTGAACATTTTGTGTTTATTCGTGCATCGTTTAAAAAAGCTGATCTGGTAGACTAAAGACTGGTGCCCCCCTCCCCCCCCCCCCCCCCCCCTCATGACTGAGCCCACGCTACGCCGCTTTCTACAAACATAACAAGAACAATAACAACATCAACAAAATATATAAATTGTCTTATATCCGGGATCTCTTTTTTTCACGGAGCTCTCACCAGATTTGCAACATAGTTCTTTGAACTTTTCTGCAGAGTTTAAAAACAAAATGTTACTATAAGCGGTAGTATTCATCAAGCTATCACGAGAGAGATTAGGGGAATAAGGGTGCGAGTAAGATAGAGAGCAGGAGAGAGAGGTAGAAGTAGTTGGAGTAGGGAGGAGAGAGAGAAGCAGAAAGCTAGCGGAAGCTAGGGGAATTATTAATGTATCATACCTGGATGAGCGCAGTACAAGTTTAGTTTGTCCCTCGCTTCTTCTGGCGTTCTGACGTCATATTCCGGATGATCACGTGTTAAATACTTGGGAGTAAACTTGACTGATTCCCCAGTATACTCAGAGATTCCATAAGGACAGATATCTGGCGGTATTGCAGGGCATATTCCACTACCAAATACGCCTGTTTGTTTAGCGTCAAGGAAAGAAGGGCAAGAAGCAGAATAGGCAGATGAAAATCAAAAGGAACAAGGAGAAGAAGAAAAAGAATATTATTACGTAGCAGTAGTAGTAGAAGTAGAAGTAGAAAAAGAAGAAGAAGAAGAAGAAGAAGAAGATAAAAAGAACGATGATGATGACGATGATGATGAAGTTTTCTAGCGCATAAACTCAAAAATATCAACATTTATTTTCCAATTTTGACAAGGACCCATTTTATTCATTTGATATTATCATTAATATGTTTATTCACATTGTTATTATTATTGTTATTATTATTATCACCATCATCGTTATCATCATATTGATCCCCATCATCATTATGGTTATCATCATCATTATCGTTATCATCTTCATAAGTACCGAGTTCATGTGACCATTATTTTTATTACTCATTGTTATTATTGTTCTTCTTATTATTATAATATTATTAATATTATTAACATTATATTTATCATTGTTATGGTAATTATCATTACGTATAATTATTTATCCTTCACCACCTCCTCCTCCTCCTCCTCCTCCTCCTTCTACTACTACTGCTGCTACTTCTGCTTTTGTTATTACTTTTATTGTTATCATCATCATCTTCTCCAACTTTATCATCACTATAATAATATATTATCAATACTACTGTTATTACTATTATAAAGTCATCTCTACATAGAGATGGCTTTCTCAAGAAATATAGATTTACACAGCATATAAACGATATACCTACAATCATTTAAGTTCTTTCTTATTATTTCATTTATCTTTTTTTTTTTCGTTTTGTCTTACCTTTAAGTACTTGTATGATGCATAAACCTATTACCGGACACTAAACGATATTTCTTCGTAAAACAGAAGAGCTTTTCAATGAAATACCTTGAAAAGATGGTGACATACAAATGTAATACACGTGAATGAAGTCCTCCAACATTAAAACAGTTAATATGCGGTACTTAGCGGGGATCGTCAAAACAATGTAACGAATCAAATTGCGTATTGGCTGGAAAAAAGAAGAAAAAAAGATGCTTAAACTAGTTTGAAAATTTAAAATATCTTTGAAAATGTTGATTTCAACGTACACTGTTGGTCATAAAGGTGGAATTATTTTTAAATCAATTAATCAACCAATCAATCAATAACTGCGATGAATTAAATTGATATTGAGTGAATCCCAAATAATTACAGTCCATAATTACTCACCCTTAAACTGTAGGCTGAGTACGAAGAATGACACCATTGTGAGCTTTGAATGCTGTTTGAAGAGAGTGAACATTCCGATAAACGATAGATGATACAAAACCAGCTATGTTTTATTTTATAGACAATATGATCTTTATACTAGATGTATTATACAAGTTATTGGGAAACATTTGGTTATGAAGGACATGATAAATAGTCTGTGTAATGTGGGGTTTTGAATTCATAAAAAAAAACAATCTGGCCTATAAAAGAACTAATACTATTAAAACAAAGAAAATGTATATGAGAGTACTTATACATCAGCATTTTAGATGTTTCATACTTATACTTTAAAGGGACATAGACAAGAGGGTCGACCGTAGAGAGAGGGGGTCGGCGTTATTCATATTGTTTTGTCCTCCCCCGTTAATTCCGAATGTGAATTGGGAAAAAAAAGTTACCGACGAACGAATAGACTTTCTTCGCGCCGAAAATTTTGCAACGACTCAGCCAGCCGCTGAATAAGCGAAGCGAGGGGGGGGGGGGGGGGGGTAAGAGGACATATATATTTTTGTTTTGCTCCCAAAAATATCGTAACGACTCAGCCAACCGCTGAATAAGCGAAAGGGGGTGGGGGAGTAGTAGGATTAGTAGAAGAGGTGGTAGTGGTGGTATTGGTGGTAGTAGTAGTAGTTGTTGTAGTATTAGTAGTAGTAGTAGTAGTAGCAGTAGTAGTAGTGCAGTTACATTTTAGAATGAAAATAACAATTGACCGGTATTCCAACTTACACTAGGCCAATAAAAAGTGCGACGTCTTACTGGTCAAGTTGTCAAACTTGCTGGTTCAAAAATGCTTTTGCGCTAAACATTGGCGTGGTGCTCACACCAGCCACAATCACTAAATTTTCCTGCTTTAGCATGTTGCTTGATTGATTTCACAATGAACCTTATGCACAGGCTTTGTTGATTGGAAGCAGAAACCTGGACGACAAGAAATGTGATGTTAGTATTGCGGTACTCTATTGACTTCCCGTCTTAAAGAAAAGATATATAAAATGTGCTGGTTCCAAAATGTTTTGCGCTAAAAAGTTGGCGTGGTGCTCACACCAGCCACAAACACTGCTCCAGCCCGTTGCTTGAACGATTCGCGATGAACCTTATGCACAGGCTCTGTTGTTGGACCAGTAACCTTGAAGGCAATAAATATGACGGTAGCTTTGGGGTACTCTAAAAATCGACTTCCCTTCTTAAAGAAAAGGGATATAAAACACAGCAGATACATACCATTTTGTCTAACACTCACCGACCTCTGTACCAATATGAACAGACTACTGTTTAGGATACAAACGCTATGGATACAAACGCTATGGCAACAACATTGATATTGCCATCTGAGCAGGCGCGTACGCAGGATTTTTTCAAGGGGGGGGGGGTTTTAACATTTATAAATCGGTCCGAAAATTTCGCAACGACTCAGCCAGCCGCTGAATAAGCGGGGGGGGGGGGGGGGGGGGGGGGGGGGGGGGGGGGGGGGGGGGGGGGTAAGAGGACACATTTTTTTTTTTTTTGGTCCCAAAAAAATCGCAACGACTCAGCCGACCGCTGAATAAGCGGGGGGGGGGGGGGGGGGGGGGGGGGGGGGGGGGGGGGGGGGTAAGAGGACACTTTTTTTTTTTTTTTGGTCTCGAAATTTGGAAATTTGACATTTTGCTCCGTTGGGGGGGGGGGGTAAGGTCACCTTTTTTAGGTCGGCCATGGGAATAATTTTTTTTTTTTTTTTTTTTTTTAATAATTAAAAAAAAAAAAAAAAAAAAAATCCAAAAGGGGGGGGTTTTAGGTTTTTTTTAGGGGGGTTTACACACACAAAATTTCCAAAGGGGGGGGTTTAACCCCCCAAACCCCCCCCCCCCCCCCTGCGTACGCGCCTGCATCTGAGTATATGTGTAGCCAGCTTTCCTGCGTGCGGGGCCGGGGAAAAAGAGGGGGCGCGGTACGGCAGGGACCTTGGAAAAGGGATACGTTAGTTCACAGCATGCTAATATCACGGCGAAATAGCCCCATTCCCCCCCCCCTCTCTCTCTCCTCTCTCTCTCTCTCTCTCTCTCTCTCTCTCTCTCTCTCTCTCTACAAAAAGGAGGAAGAACCCAGCCCCTCCTTCCACTTATTTACGCCAATGCATTATGCTCAAAGGTTCATTTGACAACTCATATCCATCCAACCAATTTGTAATGTGTGATACATTCACTATTGCTTTAATAGCTCATTAAGGCATGTCATTTAGTATGATTAATCGCATGAAGTGAAGGACAACAAGATGTATCGGATAATCATATCGACCATATTCAATAGCTGGGTTTTTATTTGTTAATGTTTTTTGGTTTTTGTTCGTTTTTTTTTAAGTAGTATTAGTAAAGTAGTTGTAGTAATAATGATAATAGTGGGAATGGAAAAATAATAGTAGTAGCAGTAATAGAAGAAGCAGAAGTAGTAGACGTGGTAGTAGGAAGAAGAAGTAGTAGTAGTAGTAGTAGTAGTAGTAGTAGTAGTAGTGGTAGTAGTAGTAGTAAAAATACTACTAGTAGTAACAGGAGTACCTTGCATGTTAGAATGAAAATAATAATTGACCGGTATTCAGACTTTAACTAGACCAATAAAGACTGTGACTGAGGGTACAGCTTTATGTATTGTACGTAATAATTATCATAATAACGTTTTATTTACCCATGTATACGGCTTCTCACATGGATTAATATTAGCTGTTCATATGACAATCCGTAACCTTGATGGTTATCTCGGCGTTTTGCAGTTAAGTTCAAAGTGTAAGCACTCATTGTTTGGGAAACTCTGATTCCCTCCAGGTATTATCCAAGATTGATCTTACGGTTAACGCGCGAACTAGAAACAGCTGGGTCCTCACTCGATGTGTTGTACCGTGTGGACGCGATTAACTTCGATTTCTCGCCAGCTTGTAGTTACTACACGGATGCTTCCTGGGCTTGCCTATATTTATAACATCCTATCATTTTCCCCGCAGTTGTACGTCGTTATTCTTCGGTATTTAAAACTTCGAGGACTTGAAAACTTAAAGTTTAAAGATTAACGTTGCCATGGGAATATAAGGCTGAAGTTGAAAAGAGTGTACTCTAAAAATTATTTTCGACGCAGAGCAGAAAGCTTTAAACATAGACCCTTGGGCATAGAGGTGTTTCTACATAAATGCAATCATTTTATTATTATCTGTAATGTTCGTTTTCCAGCTGAGCACCCATTGTACAATAATTTAAGTACGTGTACTTTCTTCTACATTGTAAGCAAGGGAGGGACAATAATTATAAACAGCACCACCGCATGTTTCTTTTTAATTTCACTTTTTATTTTTTTATTTATTTGGATTGGTCACTATTTAAATCCGTCCTCCATTCATTACAACAAAAATTACATTAATTAAACTAATTACACTAATGCCTACAGCTCTACAAACTTGCTTTCATGTGGGTCCCATCATATTACTCTCCGTTAAATCAGTACTGACCATTTATCTTTATGTTATTTATTATGTATTATTGATTGTTATTTTATCACACACACAAAAACTTGTGCTTTATTTTGAAATGGATATGTAACATTAGAAATAAGAAAATAAATGAAACTAAATGAAAAGTTTTGGCCTCTCATCATCAAATTATTATCAACAAATTTACACGCTTATTCAATTAGCTTAATTGCTCACGATCTTCCATGTTCATCACAATTATCGCTCGATTTGGCTGTAAAACGGAGTTACAAAAACTGTCCATCTGTTAGCATGCAGACATACTCACTTTTTTCTCGTATTTTAATACCATATTAATATAGTATATAATAATAAATAATAATAATAATAATAATAGCCTAATAGTCCACTCCAAATTTTATTAAACCGAAACGGAAATTCCTTTTGCCCAATTGATCGTGAGCCAATAACTCACCGTAATGGTTTCATTGAGTATGAGAAACGCGATGGCCACTTAAATGCTAAGAACGGAATTTATATGGTTGAAAAGAGCGACAAAGTGGTATAAAAATACGAGAAAAAAGTGAGTATGTCTGCAAGCTAACATATTCACAGTTTTTGTATATAACTCCGTTTTACAGCCAAATCGAGCGATAATTAGGATGAACATGGATGATCATGAGCAATTCAGCTAATAATGTTTTTAATTGATGAGTATAAAGAACTAATTATGCGTTTTGAGGGAGCCGCAGAACGACTTCAATTCTATAGAGGCTGACCTGTTTTTGAGGTTTGAAATCATCCAAACTGATGAACCTTACTGAAAATCGCATAAAGTAAACAACAATGCACACAGAAATGGGTCACCTCGTTTTGTTTTCCTTTCTCTCTCTCTCTCTCTCCATCTCTCTCTATATATATTGTTTTAATTTCACTATATGATTAAGTGTCAATCCTCTTCCAGAGCGTTGCTACGCTACTTTTAAGCAGCTTGCTCATTGTATGTAGAGAAGATGTCAACCGAAAACTAACGAAATGTTATCCAATTTGCTCGCTCTGTATCCCCTTCTTATTAAGAGAAGCGCCCCTTTTCACTTTTGATGAGCGCCCCTTCACCTCTGATAATTACTCTATTGAAATCTGAGAAGTGCCCCTTTTTCTTGGACAGGTGCCAATTCTTCTTCCTCCTGATAAGTGCTCTTTTCATCTTCAATAACTGCCCGTTTTATTTTGACATGTGCCCCCTTTTCCTTCCTAATAAATGCTCTTTTTCCTATTATAAGTGCCCCATTCCCTTCTCATAATTACTCCTTTTCATCTCTGATAAGTACCCCGTTTATCTTAACATGTGCCTCTTTTTCTTTTTGATAAGAGCCACCTCCTCCTTCTCAAAGATCCCCCTTTCACCTCGCGATAAATGCCCCAATTAGAAACTGATCGGTGCCCCTTTTCTCTCAACAAATGCACATTTCCCTTTATCATTAGTGCACATTTTTCATTTTCATAAGTGCCCCTTTTCACCTCTGATAATTACCCTCGTTTTTGTTTTCCTTTCTCTCTCACCCTCTCTCTCTCTCTCTCTCTCTCCTTCTCAAGGTCAAGAAATTAATTGAGCTATAACACAACGTTTCTTGACTAAAATTGACCGATTAGCTATTCCCGTTTGAAAATTATATATCACAACTACATATTCTGAAATTTTCATGGTCGCAGCTGCTATTGTACGGCCATAGGCGCTATTTGAAATGTATCAACATTTACCGGGAGCACCGGTAAATGTTTATATTCAATTTTTCTCGAAAACCGAAGTGTTTTAGGTGCTAAATTTTCTAGTGCTTATAATACGTCCACGAGAGCATCCAAATACTGATATCAAAATTGTAAAGAATCCCTTTCCAACCATTTTTCAAAATTTCCCATAGCTTTGTATTACCTTTAAGTGTCAACCCTCTTCCAGAGGGTTGCTACTACTGTTAAGCAGCTTGCTCATTGTAATTGCAATGTAATTGTAATTGTAATGTAATAACGAAATGTTATCCAATTGGCTCGCTCTGTATCCCCTCCTTATTGAATAAAACCGTATGTTATTCATCACCTGCCAATTAAATATTGCTACTATTCATTATTAGACAGCTCGTTTCAGTCCAAGGTCTCTTTACATTTCAGCTTATGACCTCTATTTCTCTCTCCACCTTCACACATCAATCATTGCAATTGCTACACCTAGCTTTTTTCTTTTTTCCACTTCACACAGTTCTATTGTTTAGTTCATCTCACAATCACCCTTTCATAATGTCTTTTGGTTGTTCCTCCTCCCTGGGTTCTTCCATTATCTTGCACTATTCCATTTTTACGTTTCTGATTGTTTCTTTATTTATGATTTCACTTATGTTCTGATCTGTTAAAATTGAACCTCTTCTAGTAAAGTCAGTGCATCTCAGGATCTGATCGAGTCCAGAGTTTATTTTATTATTTCTCTTTTAATTAGATTAAGCTGTTTAATTTTGGGGATGCAACAGTGTACACGTTGATTTTAGCATGGGTGCAGTATTAGAGCAGAGTCTGAGAGTAGAAATGAATAAGTTTTGCAGTGGCATGGGATCAAGCAAACATTAGTTGATCATCTAAATAATGTCTAATAAACATTGTCAACTTTTAAAAATATAAATTACTCCTTTATGATAGCTTAGCAAGGAAAAAAACTCAAGCGTTTGAAGTTTCCTTCATAACCATTTTCCTATTGGAGTCGCAATTTTGATTAACACAGTGAAGGCAGGGTATACGTAACCATTGCATATAATGGATAAGGTGTTGCATAGGCTTTATATATATATATATATATATATATATATATATAACGGTTTACTAATATTCAGATTGATGGATGTTTTTCTTTCCTGGGGACCTAGTGACAGGGTCATCATTAAGCTGTGATTAATGAACTACAATACTCGGAATCAAGTCTGCATACATTATTTATTGCTATGCCGTTCAAACCCCAGGAAAGCCTGTGGGTTTTAAGGAACAACCTTTGTTAAAAAAATATGCATACAATTTTGATATCAGAGTAAACCGGTCTAGTGTTGGCTATTGTACAACATAAGTCATTGATTGATTGATGATTGATTGATTGAAAAGGTTTTATTATAATTGCACTTCGCAGCCAGATGACTGAATTATGAACAACTTACATTGGCAATAATACATACAAATGTGGTTTGACAATCTCACAAAGTATATTATACAGTATATAACAAAATTCATAACCAATATGACTAAAGCAATAACAGGCAAATTAAGTAAGGTTTAAAATATATTTTGTGAGGTAACACAAGAATGGGTCAAAGGATGAGCAAGCAGACCCTTTGCACTTTAATACACGATCTCATTCCTGTTCTTACTCCTGTACCATGGACACTCTCATAAACACTCACATGTACACTCTTATACACACTCCCATTCACACTCCCATACACTAGGTCTGCTCTCCCATCCCTGGACTTCTCTTGTGTCAAGAAGTGTTGGATATTTCAAAACAAATTTTTTTAAAGTAAGCTCCCTCCCGACCTTCGTACATTGGAGCAAAATAAGTACATGAATTAAATAACTGAACACCATCTGATCTGAATTGCCATGTCATGATTGTTACAAAACCTTATCACTATTCAATATGCATTTATACATTTAAAAAAGATGTTACAAGTATTTAAGGAAGCATAAAATGCAATATGCAAAATGTAAAATGTAAAAATGTAAGCAGACAATGAGATACCGGACCATTCAACAGGTAGACAATTAGGATTCGTTCATGCATTCAACAGGTCTATTAAGTACGGAATTGAGCTATTTCTATAGCGGTTCGTTTTACAATGAAATTAGGGACTTTTAGATTTGCACGTCGACAGCTTTGATTGCCACGTGTGACGTCATATTAAGGCACTACGCATGCGTCACGTCGTCTCAGTCGGCGATCGAGAAAGCGTCAACCTTGATTTTCCTAAATCAAGTACGGTACTAGTGTATGCCGCGTGCGCATAAAATATACAGTTCCTCAGGTAGACAAAGGAACATCCCTTTCCTGCTATTATGTAAAAATGTGTAGAACAGGTGTCACATGCATATTCACGTGTTCTACACATTTTAGGGTGCGTTTAATCGACACTTTTTCACCCTAGAATCACGGTTTCTAAAGACGTTTAGTTTAAAACGCAATGCGTTCAAGCGATTTTTTCGTCGGTCGTAAAAATAAACGTGTTTGAAAACACAAACATGAAACGCTGAAAAAGATGCGTTTTGTATCATGATTCAAAAGAATCACGGTCGCTAAAATTCGATTGAACGGACGGAGTTCTCAATCATGATTGTATGACGAAGCCTCTTCCGGTTTGGGAAAAACCGCGCGCCCGCTTTGCATGCAATTTGCGTTCACTATACCATCGTGGCCTGTTCCGTTATGTTATTCCTTGTTTTTCCTTCTATCATTTTTTCTTTCTGTTTTTCCTAATGTTATTCTTTGTTTCTTCCTTCTATTCTTATGTTATTCTTTGTTTTTTTCCTTCTATCACCTTTTCTTATGTTATTCTTTGTTTTTATCATTCTATCATTTGCTCTTTCTGTCTTTCCTTATGTTATTCTTTGTTTCTTCCTTCTATTCTTATGTTATTCTTTGTTTTTTTCCTTCTATCACCTTTTCTTATGTTATTCTTTGTTTTTATCATTCTATCATTTGCTCTTTCTGTCTTTCCTTATGTTATTCTTTGTTTCTTCCTTCTATACTTATGTTATTCTTTGTTTTTTCCTTCTATCACCTTTTCTTATGTAATTCTTTGTTTAAGGCATTCTATCAATTTCTCTTTCTGTCTTTCCTTATGTTATTCTTTGTTTCTTCCTTCTATTCTTATGTTATTCTTTGTTTTTTTTCCTTCTATCACCTTTTCTTATGTTATTCTTTGTTTTTATCATTCTATCATTTGCTCTTTCTGTCTTTCCTTATGTTATTCTTTGTTTCTTCCTTCTATACTTATGTTATTCTTTGTTTTTTCCTTCTATCACCTTTTCTTATGTAATTCTTTGTTTTAGGCATTCTATCAATTTCTCTTTCTGTCTTTCCTTATGTTATTCTTTGTTTCTTCCTTCTATTCTTATGTTATTCTTTGTTTTTTTCCTTCTATCACCTTTTCTTATGTTATTCTTTGTTTTTTTTTCCTTCTATCACCTTTTCTTATGTTATTCTTTGTTTTTATCATTCTATCATTTGCTCTTTCTGTCTTTCCTTATGTTATTCTTTGTTTCTTCCTTCTATTCTTATGTTATTCTTTGTTTTTTCCTTCTATCACCTTTTCTTATGTTATTCTTTGTTTTTATCATTCTATCATTTGCTCTTTCTGTCTTTCCTTATGTTATTCTTTGTTTCTTCCTTCTATACTTATGTTATTCTTTGTTTTTTCCTTCTATCACCTTTTCTTATGTAATTCTTTGTTTAAGGCATTCTATCAATTTCTCTTTCTGTCTTTCCTTATGTTATTCTTTGTTTCTTCCTTCTATTCTTATGTTATTCTTTGTTTTTTTTCCTTCTATCACCTTTTCTTATGTTATTCTTTGTTTTTATCATTCTATCATTTGCTCTTTCTGTCTTTCCTTATGTTATTCTTTGTTTCTTCCTTCTATACTTATGTTATTCTTTGTTTTTTCCTTCTATCACCTTTTCTTATGTAATTCTTTGTTTTAGGCATTCTATCAATTTCTCTTTCTGTCTTTCCTTATGTTATTCTTTGTTTCTTCCTTCTATTCTTATGTTATTCTTTGTTTTTTCCTTCTATCACCTTTTCTTATGTTATTCTTTGGTTTTTTTTCTTCTATCACCTTTTCTTATGTTATTCTTTGTTTTTATCATTCTATCATTTGCTCTTTCTGTCTTTCCTTATGTTATTCTTTGTTTCTTCCTTCTATACTTATGTTATTCTTTGTTTTTTCCTTCTATCACCTTTTCTTATGTAATTCTTTGTTTTAAGCATTCTATCAATTTCTCTTTCTGTCTTTCTTTATGTTATTCTTTGTTTCTTCCTTCTATCATCTTCTCTTATGTTATTCTTTGTTTTTATAATTCTATCACTTTCTCTTATGTTATTCTTTGTTTTAATCATTCTGTTACTTTCTCTTTCTATCTTTCCTTATGTTATTCTTTGATTCTTCCTTCTTTCACCTTCTCTTATGTTATTCTTTGTTTCAATCATTCTATCACTTTCTCTTTCTGTTCTTCCTTATGTCATTCTTTGTTCCTTCCTTTTTTCACATTCTCTTTCTGTCTTTCCTTATGTTATTCTCTGTTTCTTCCTTCTATTTTTATGTTATTCTTTGTTTTTTTCCTTCTATTACCTTCTCTTTTGTTATTCTTTGTTTCTTCCTTCTATTCTTATGTTATGCTTTGTTTTTTCCTTCTATCACCTTTTATGTTATTCTTTGTTTTAAGCATTCTATCACTCTCTCTTTCTGTCTTTCTGTCTTTCCTTATGTTATTCTTCGATTCTTCCTTCTTTCACCTTCTCTTATGTTATTCTTTGTTTTAATCATTCTATCGACTTTATCTTTCTGTCTTTCCTTACGTGATTCTTTGTTTCTTCCTTCTATCACCTTCTCATTCTTTGTCTTATTATTGCGATCTATGCTCAAAACAGCAGTCGACAGTCGGCCGTAAACAATTCCAGAAAGCGCGCGCCGAAGTTCCTGGGCCATACTGCGCAGTGTGATGCGCAGTGGTTTGGCTCGCAATGAGCTAGAATCAGCGTTGATGAAAAATCGCTTGAACGCAAACCGCAGTGACCTTGCTTTTTGTAACGGCGTTTTGAATTGTGATTCATGTTTGTGATTCTAGCTTCGAAAATTCGATTGAACGCACCCTAACATAATAGCAGTGAAGGGATGTTCTACCACAGCAATTGTTGAGGGTAGAATGAGGAACTGTATATTATGTCCTCTTTCTTTGTCCGTCATGTTCATAGTGTTACTTCCTGCATGCATGTATATAGTCGAGTGAAATCTAAAAGATTTCTAATAAGCGAGTTCGTAATTAGGATTTGCGCATGGGCAGATAAAGGTCATTCGTACCCAAATTGTAAAACCATTGAGACGATTTATGCACCAACAGTATATTTATCTGATACACAGGTAGAAGTATTCTTCTCAAGAGGCAAACAAAAGGTATTCATGAAGCACCTCCATCACTTCGGCAGTGATTATTATAAAATGCACACCGGGAAGTATCCATCGTGTCAAAGATCTGTGGATATTTGGGGTCATGCGGTCCAGAGCTATTTACGAACTCGCTTATAAATTGTAGTCAACATGGGCAGTTGAGTACGTTGACACGCATGATCAGTCGGCGTTCGTCGTGTTCTCGTCCCCTGAATCTAAAAGTCCCTATTGTTGAAAAAAAACCAGGGCTTGATTTTGAATTTAGTAATCTTAGACCCATAAGTAACCTACAATACATTTCTAAATTGGTAGAAGGTGCAGCCACGCAACATATTTTACAGTTTCTTAACAGTAATTCACTCCTTCCATCCAATCAGTTGCATATAGACAGTTTCACAGTACAGAAAACGGCACTACTCAGGATCAAGAGTGATATTCTGATTACAATGGACAAACTGTTATTACTTGACTTGAGTAGTGCCTTTGACACTATTGAGCATTCCAGAGTACTAGATATTTTGAAGATATGTTGCGATATCGACGGTGTTACTCTCGGCTGGATCGAGTCATACTTGTCTGATCGACATCAAAAAGTTAAAATTGATGGCATTGTCTCTGACTCTTTCCAGGTGCCCTTTGGTGTGCCACAGGGCTCTCGGCTAGGCCCTTTGCTTTTTATGTTATACACGAGTAATCTAATCAAGAGCACTCAGGATAATTTCCTGAAGTCTCTTGTCACTGTTAAGCAGACGACACACAATTATTTTTATCCTTTAGACCATCCACTAGTACTCAAGATGCAAGTGTTTCAATGTTGGAAAAATGTGTTAATTTTATTCATAGATGGATGCATAACAATAATCTTAAGCTAAACGATAGTAAGAGTGAATTTTTGGTTATAGGAACTCCATAACAGATCTCAAAAATAAGCATTAACGGTGTAACATTTGGATCCTCCAATGGTATACCCTCTGTTACAGCAAGGAATTTAGGAGTATACTTTGATACTAATTTGAACATGGAAACACATGTTAAAAATATATGCAAATCAACATACTATCTTCTGTACAATCTCAGACGTATCCGCAAATATTTGGATCAAGAAAGTATGAAATTGGTTGTACATGCTCTTATCACAAGTAAGCTTGATTATTGTAACGGGTTGCTGTTTGGAATGCCTGATTCTCTGATAGCTAAGTTACAAAGAGTCCAAAATGCATGTGCAAGATTTGTCTATCGTCGGTCGAAATTCACTTCAACCGCACCTCTTCTGGGAGAACTCCACTTGTTGCCAGTCCGTCAAAGAATCTCATTCAAAATATTGTCAATTGTCTATAAATCATTGAGTGGTCAAGCCCCTGATTACACCACAGAATTACTTCAACTCAAAGTCCAGTCACACAATCGTAGCCTGCGCAGTTCCACAGATAAATTATTGTTTCAGATTCCCCATGGCAAAACTAAAGTAACTCTCGGGGACCGTGCTTTTGCTATTGCTGCCCCCAAACTATGGAATAGCTTGCCAATAGAAATACGAAGCACTCCATCTCTCAATGTTTTTAAATCCAATTTAAAAACTTATTTGTTCAACTGAGAGATCTTACTTTGTAGGATTTAGTAAAAAGCTCTTAACCAGCGCAGCTGAATATTTTTTGTATAAAAGCTGCGCTATATAAATGTATTATTATTATTATATTATTTACAATTTCATCACTTTAGATTCGATTTCAACCGCGACAACGATCGTGGAATATTGTAAAATCGCATATGATTTCAAAACGTTCATTAGAACCAAATGTGTGACCCCATACCAAAACTTTATATTACTTTTAATTGAGAGATAGAAAGATTAAATATGAAAAATATTTTGCGAAAGATTTGACAATGTTGTGTTCTTTCTATATTTAGGACGCTCCCGGTCCGCCTTGAAATAACCCTAGCAAATCCGCAAAGATCAAGCCGTATCTATCGTACACCCCCCGGCCCCCACTCAGTGTTAAACTCAACTTTCTAGAAATGGGATTTTCTCTTTGAACATCAGATACCGTCCGCCAAATGACTTTTTGGTTTCCTCTCTTCAAATTCATTTTAATCACTCATGCGTGAAATATGCAACAAATGAAAGAGGAGCCTGAGGATCTAAGCTTTCCAAATATGTGTCGTTCAGTAATTATAAATGTGACTACGTTATGATAAAACAACAATAATTCTCGGTTTCGTTTTTTTCTGGGACGCACTGTATATTAATGCACGTTAATACACTACACTTCTCGCAAAGAGTAAGGTGTAGACACGGTGTTTAGTGTCCTGCATACATAAATTGGTAATATTTCTACTGATATCTTCGTGAAAGGCTGCATAGCCCTTTGAAGTTTACAAATTGAAGATTAACAATAGAAGAAAGGAAGAAGAAGAAGAAAAAGAAAAAGACAAAGACAGGTGAAAAGGTGTTTTTGTGATCTACCCCAATTCCCATGTGCGCCACCACCGTTAAACTTCACACGTGGTCATTGTTGGTACATATGGCTCGAATTCACAAAGGAGGTTTGTCGACAAACCTCCTTTGTGAATTCGGGCCATTAGGTTTATATCTCGAAAGCCCATAGCTCCCTCTCTCGCACAGTTTTAGAGAAATTGCTTCTGTAAAAACTTTCTCCTTGTAAGCCTCTTTCAGATATGACGTGGCAGAACCACTGCGCTTCATTTTTTATTTTGTTAATGATGACTTAAAGTGTAGTAATCGTAATACACTCACATTTCGGTTACTTATAACACAGAGGTCAGTGAATACGTGTAGCAACTTAACCCTTTGTCTACTGAATTATCTAATTCACATAGACTTAACACAGGGACCACCAGGTTCCAGTAAGCAATGGGTTAATTGCGGGCGGTTGGCATCTGTTTAAACGTAGTGGACCCCTCTTTTTCCAACATGTATTTCTTTCATTTGTTTTAAATGATTATAATTGATTTGTAATGTTTTGTTGGAAACATGAATGAATTGAAATTGAAAATAACCCGTGGCGGCTTTATTTGCGGCGGTTTACTGCACCATATCTGAACGGGACTTGACACTTAGAACGGGTCTCCCCTTTACTCATCCTTCCCCTTACACAAACCCACTCTTCCGTCCATGCGGTCGTTAGTATTCTTTTTTTGGGGGGGGGCAATTTCTGTTTCTGAAGAATTCAAATTCACACTTGTACTCTAACATTTTTGTTAAATATATTTATAAACTATATATCCTTGATAATTATCGCTCGTTAACAGATTATCGACAATGACGTAACATACTTGTATCTTAATAAATTCAGCAACACAAAGGCAGAGACGTTGTAACTTGGATTTTGTAACAGAGGGTCACACAATTCAGAGAGGTGAAAGAAAGGAGTAGAATCAAGCCGCTTTCCTTTGACCCCACGCTCCAAGCTGCCGAAAGGTTATGCTATAATCTGCAACTGATGACAAGGTGGTGAGATAAAAGAGCGCATGAAATTTCAGGATTTAGAATTTCTACATCACAAAATGGCATTACAGCAACTGTTCGCTGTCCCTTTCAATGATTTCTCATCAATTGTTGAATATGTAATGAGTAGAACAAGCGAACACAAACTTATGTAATTCCATCCCTTTTTTCAACTGCAAAAATGTAGAAAACACGCGAAAACACGCATTAGCAAAAGTAAAGTTATTGAATATTATATATCAGGGGTTAAAGGCCCACTGCACTACTTGTAGCTACTTGCGCCCTCTATATAACAAACAATGCCTAATCGGTGACCATTGGTCCCCCATGATCCTCTTTTTCTTATGTTAACTGAGAGCTGAGTTGATGAGATAGCCACCTGTCCAGTGACCTTGCAGGGCGCTCTAATCCCTCCTGTAAACTATGGCAGATAAGCTTTAAATAAAGGGACATTAAAACATGCACAAATTAGCGCATTATCCTAAAATATTGAGGTTTTGTCAAGATCTAATTTTTCTTTTAACAACTCTGGCACAAATTATACTAAATTTGATTTTTTTTGTTTTTTGATGCACTATTCTCAATACAATCCCCATATAGAGTTTATAATTTAAACTGAAATTTTGCCGGTAACTTGATATTTTGCAATAAATATGAAACTGGTACCCAAGAGGCCCCTTTGAAGCCATCCGTGGCACCGCGCGTCTTTTGTTTCCCCTACCGTAATCCCCTTAATCCCTCTCCGAGACCATACAGCTCCCTAGTGGCTCGAAGTCCTCCCGTTCCACCTACAGCCAAGGCCTGCGAGCACGGCGGCTTATGCGTTGCCGGCCCGTAATTGGGGTGAAAAGTGGTGATGAATTGACAACTTCGAACCATCGTCCGACAAATGCGCAAATATATAACACAATTTCATTTAGTTCTTTAGGGAGATAAACCTTTGGACTACCTTCCTAGCTATAAACAAATTTCGGAAATTTTCGGGAAATGTCAATAATCAGATGAGAAAATCATGATGAGGAAAACCTTACATTCGCTCCAACTCACGATTTCCTTGGTCGATTTTGCTGGTTAAAATAGTTTCGTCTTCAGTAGAGCTATCCGAGCACGAAAAAAGCATTTGATAACCAAAATAAAGTTTCATTGGTCATATATCGGGAATTCTGTATTTGATATAGCTAAATACATCTTCACTGAACATGACCTAATTTGTCGGTGCCACGCATGTCTTCAAAGCTCGATGCCTGCATATTTTTACGACCGAGTGAATAGAGAACTTCGGGAAGCAGACGGCGTTGCGTAACATTTCGTAATATTCGGAATACTAGAGGGGAACTGTGCATTGATAAGGACAGCTGTAGATGGATTTGTTGGCTGGAGAGGGTTACATTTCTTTTTGTTGAGCCAAGTTAATCTTGAATATCTTTTCCTCGGGAAATTCTTTCGAGACGGGGTCTCCATTCATTACAGCTTCCTGTCCTACCTAACAACACGTAATGCATGCAATTAACCTTTAAGCGCCGTCGGGTGAAATCCAAATATAAGTTGATTCACCAGAAATGACCACCCAATAGAACATAAAATACCAACAGTGAATATATATATATATATATATATATATATATATATATATATATATTAACGTTCCCCTTCCTCTTCTAATAAGTGCTCCAATTCACCACCGATACTAAGTGCCCCTTTCATTTTGACACGCGCACTTTTCTTTGTGATAAGTGCCGCCAATTTGTATTCATAAGAGCCACTTCCCATTCTTATAAATGCCCCCTTTTCAGCCATGATAAATTAATGCCGCTATTAAAATGAAAGGGATCTTAGATTTTATTGAACACCGTCAACAACGTGTGAAATATCTCAGTCATTTTTTCAGACTGGTCAACGTCTCATGCCGGTGTAGCACAGGGTACAAAATTAGGACCAATTATTTTCCTAATAATGATTAATGATGCTTGTGTTAACCCAGAAGTACCATACTTCAAGTATGTAGACGATCTGACATTAGTTGAAAGTCGTAAATTATCACAACCATCTAAATTACAAAATACTTTATTTGATTTTTATCAATGGTCTGTTCGTAATAACATGACTCTTAATCCATCGAAATGTCATCGTATGTTTATCTCTTATTCTAAGAATATAGCTGATCACAGACCTTTGTTTCTCGGGGATGAGTGCTTAAATAGTGTACAAAAAGCAAACGTATTAGGAATAACGGTGCAGTCCGATTTGAAATGGGACAGTCATATCTTAAACCTTTTATGCCGTGCCAGTAAAAAAAACTTTCATGCTTCGTATTCTCAAAACATACCCATTCTGTGATCTAGTAACAATTCACAAGGGATACATTCGCCCAATATTGGATTATGGAGTACCTATTTTTAACGGAAAATTCACCCAAAATCATATCTTAAGTTTGGAACGGATCCGGAAAAGAGCATGTAGGACCATATTATGTGATCAATATATTAATTATGACAAACCTCTTGAAGTGCCTAGTGTGTTCTTTGCAGACGTTGTCAGATAGACGCAAAAAATTGTGCACTAATTTTGCCTCATCTCTTGTCAACAACCCACTTTGTAACATTGGTTACCTGTTAACAATAATGTAGATTATTCACTGCGAAGAAGGACTAAGTATCGTCAATTTCATTGTAAAACGAACCGCTATAGAAATAGCTCAATTCCGTACTTGATAGACATGTTGAATGCATGAACGAATCCTATTTGTCTACCTGTTGAATGGTCCGGAATCTCATTGTCTGCTTATATTTTTAAATTTTAAATTTTGCATTTTGCATTTTACATTTAATGCTTCCATAAATACGTGTAACATCTGTTTTAAATGTATAAATGTATATTGAATAGTGATAAGGTTTTGTAGCAATCATGACATGGCAATTCAGATCAGATGGTGTTCAAATTTTTAATTCATGTGCTTATTTTGCTCCAATGTACGAGGGTCGGGAGGGAGCTTAATTTTTAAGAAAATAATATTTTGAAATATCCAACACTTCTTGACACAAGAGGGCCCGAATTCACAAAGAAGGTTTGTCGACAAACCTTGGTTTTCGTACGTCATATGACGCGTTTTACGCGTTTTTTACAAAACTGGTTTGAAAAGAACAAAAGGAGGTTTGGCGAAACAAAAGGAGGTTTGAGCTTAAACCTTGGTCAGAGCTCAAACCTTGCTTTGTGAATTCGGGCCGAGAAGTCCAGGGATGGGCGAGCAGATCTTAGCTAGTGTATGGGAGTGTGAATGAGAGTGTGTATACGAGTGTAAATGTGAATGTTTATGAGAGTGTCCATGGTACAGGAGTAAGAATAGGAATGAGATCGTGTATTAAAGAGCAAAGGGTCTGCTTGCTCATCCTTTGACCCACTCTTGTGTCACCTCACAAAATATATTTTAAACCTGACTTAAAGATGAAGTTGAGTTCTGGTCATGCGATTGCATTGTGAAAGAAACGGTGTGGAACCGACCAGAAAAGGTTGATCATCTAGCATATAAGAATTTGTGTGTACTGCAAGATTCTGGAATCATCAAAATGATAAGAAATTTGGCCAAGTCTTGGTAAAGTTACAAACACTTGCACAGAAAGATGTATATGGGACTACACGAACACGTGGCGTAAAAAGCCGGCCCCCCCCCCCCCCCCCGATTTTTACGATGTTACATGAATATTTAGAATATAAAGGCATTTGAAGAGCCATGCTTTTCAGGGAACATGTCTTATCTGATGTTCTTCCACACTTGCATAATAAGAATTAGTAATGCTCACAAATTATTTTTCACCTCTTCCCAGAACTCAATCTTCTCTTTAATTTGCCTGTTATTGCTTTAGTCATATTGGTAATGAATTTTGTTATATACTGTATAATATACTTTGTGAAAATGTCAAACCACATTTGTATGTATTATTGCCAATGTAAGTTGTTCATAATTCAGTCATCTGGCAGCGAAGTGCAATTATAATAAAACCTTTTCAATCAATCAATCAATGCTCCGGTTGTACAATAGCCAACAATAGACCGGGTTACTCTGATATCAAAATTGTATACATATCTTTTTAACAAAGGTTGTTCCTAAAAACCCACAGGCTTGCCTGGGGTTTGCACGGCATAGTAATAAATAATGTATGCAGACTTGATTCTGGGTATTAGGGACTTTTAGATTCGCACGAAGACAATAGGTCTATGCTACGCTCGACGTCCTTTTATAAAAGCACTGCCTTTAATGGACGTCACATGTATTAGTCCACGCAAATCTAAAAGTCCCTATTGTAGTTCATTAATCACAGCTTAATGATGACCCTGTCACTAGGTCCCCAGGAAAGAAAAAACATCCATCAATCTGATTATTAGTAAACCGTTCTATATATATATATATATATATATATATATATATATATATAAAGCCTATGCAACACCTTATCCATTATATGCAATGGTTACGTATACCCTGCCTTCACTATGTTAATCAAAATTGTGACTCCAATAGGAAAATGGTTATGAAGGAAACTTCAAACTCTTGAGTTTTTTTCCTTGCTAAGCTATCATGAAGGAGTAATTTATATTTTAAAAAGTTGACAATGTTTATCAGACATTATTTAGATGATCAACTAATGTTTGCTTGATCCCATGCCACTGTAAACTTATTAATTTTATTGTTTCTTGGAGCGAAGAGAATTCACTTGTTCTAAATGCCACAAAAACTCATGAAATGATCTTTGACTACAGGAAAAATGGTGGCACAAATAACATGCCCCTGTACATTGATGGGAAAGCCATACAACAGGTGGCTGAATGCAAATACTTAGGAGCTGTAATTGATAACAAACTGAAGTGGGATAGTAATACCAAGGTAATACTAAGCAAGGGCAACCATCGTATGTATTTTCTAAGAAAGATGAAAGCATTACATGTGAAAAGTGATACAATGTTCCTGTTCTACCAATGTGTCATACAGTCAGTCATCTGTTTCTGCTGTCTAGCCTGGTTTAACAACCTTAGAGGGAAAAACAGAGCAAAGTTGAATAGGATAGTGAAAAATGCCAGCAGAGTAATTGGGGTCTCTGTGAAAGAGCTGGAAGATGTTGCAGAAAGGGCATTATTGGCTAAGCTGCAAGTGATTGTGAAGGATTCTAATCACCCTCTGCATAATGTAGTGGTTTTCAATAGATCAGGAAGAATTAGGTTACCAAGAATAAGAACTGATAGGTTCGGCAGGTCCTTTCTCCCAAGTGTAATGAAAGTGTTTAACAACAATTTCTGTAGATGAATGACCCTGTACACCCCCGAGTACGATCCCCTACCCTCTCATTCTATCTCTCTCTCTCTCTCTCTCTCTATCCTACATATATCTCTCCCTCTCTCTCTCTCTCTCTCTCTCTTTCTGTCTGTCTCTCTCTCTCTCTCTCTCTCTCTCTTCATATCCTGGAAGTACAGGGGGTGAAGATGGGTCAGCTTGTATAAGGTCAAGGGGGAGGGGGTCTTCCCTGCTGTTATGGTTGGGTGGTTGGTAGTGTGTAAGTGACATGTGGACTCATCAATTCAGTTCAATTTATTTCAACAATATTTTCAATATCTCACACTTCACTTTTCCTCCTTTTCCTTTCTTCCCTCTCTTTCCTTTTCTCCACTTTTCTTTCTTCTTCTTCTTCTTCTTTCCTTCTTGTCTCTCTTCTAGCCTCTTCTATCTGGCATCAATTTTCTTCTTTCAACTGTACAGTGTATCTACAATCTATATGTACTGTACATGTACTAGCATACAGTTGTATTTGTATTTCTTGGCATGCATAGCAGTGTTTCATAAATGTAACAATACTAAGCACAGGTGCAATATAAATAATGTCTATTACAAAGCAATGTCTCTTCTACTCTCTCTCTCTCTCTCTCTTTCCCTTTCCCTTTCTCCCTTTCTCTCTCCTTTCTCTCTCTCTCGTTCTCTCTCTTGTCTTTCCTCTTTGCCATCCAGTATGATGTACGTTTAGTTTTAGTTTATGTCTGCTACTCAAAATAAACAGTTTTTATCTGAAATTTTTAACAATTGATGCATAATTGATTTTTAGATCTTTGCTGTGACTTGTTATATTTATATGTTATATGACATTGATTGTTGTCATGTACATTTTCTGTTATTTATTTAAGTTAGTATTGTCTGTTGGGAGCAGGGGAGTACAAATAATCAAATAATTCCCCTGGCTCTCAACAGAGAGGTTAAATTATATTACATTACATATTACATTATGTTATTTATGTTATTTGTACTTACTGTCTATGATATGTTAATGTATTGTTATATTTATACAAATGTGAGCTGTAAAACGATTTTTATGCCTTTATTTTATTTTGTGCATGACAATAAAGAAATTCAATTCAATTCAATTCAAAAATTTCTACTCTCAAACTCTGCTCTAATACTGCACCCGTGCTAAAATCAACGTGTACACTCTTGCATTTCAAATATTAAACAGCTTAATCTAATTAAAAGAGAAATAATAAAATGAACTCTGGACTCGATCAGATCCTGAGATGCACTGACTTTACTAGAAGAGTTTCAATTTTAACAGATCAGAACACAAGTGAAATCATAATAAAGAACCAATCAGAAACATAACAATGGAATAATATACAAATAATGAATGGTTATGAGTTCAATAGTGCGAATATTTTCATTCGTTGAAAGATTAACGTTAATTCTATTAAACGAGGCGTCATTGAATAGAATTAACGTTAATCTTTCAACGAATGAAAATATTCGCACTATTGAACGAATGAAAAACATTCATTATTTGTTTTATACAACATCGAAGAAGATCTAATAGAACTTTGATCAACAAATTATGCTTTACCCCTTATATTAAAGGAAACCAAAACCTTCATACTAAGTTACTTTTATTGTAAAGTTTAAAAGATTTGAATAAAATCAGTGAAAATTTGAACAAAATCGGGCAAGGAATAAGGAAGTAAGAGCTTTTTGAAATGACTAGTCACTAGAGGGCGGTATTCAATTTGATGACATCATCTGTGAACAACTCTCCATGCCTTTTGTACATAAAATTTCACAATTTTTTTGTTTTCTTCGTATTTATTTGTGTTCTTGATCCGACTTCATAACATGTGAAGTAGAATATCATTTTGCATTCTATATCTTGCTTTTGGGGGAGAACATTATCTCAATCACAAGAAGGAAGGAAAAACATGAAATTTGATGTACAAAAGGCATGGAGAGTTGTTAACAGATGATGTCATCAAATTGAATACCGCCCTCTAGTGACTAGTCATTTCAAAAAGCTCTTACTTCCTTATTCCTTGCCCGATTTTGTTCAAATTTTCACTGATATTTTTCAAATATCTTAAACTTTACAATAAAAGTAACTTAGTATGAAGGTTTTGGTTTCCTTTAAAGATAAATTAAAGTTGGTGTCAAGCCTTCTCGATTACATTCAGATTGCCTTCGCGTCAGATACACGCAGGGATACGCGCACGGCAGAGAGGTACGCAGTATAACCAAAAATGCACGGTCGAGCAATATAACATCTATCGAATATCATGTGACCAATAATCCTCCAATCAAATGACAAGGATCCACGTAGGTGTTGTATAGTACAAGATAATGGAAGAACACAGGGAGAAGGAAGAACCAATAGACAGTATGAAAGGGTGATTATGAGATGAACTAAACAATAAAACTGTGTGAAGTGGAAATGGAACGGAAGAAACAAGGTGTGACAATAGACCATTTTCGTAATGTAACAAAATGTAATGCTCAAGTCTTTGTGAAGTGCCTCAATACAAATTATGTCATTCACCTGATAAGAATAATAGTAATTCAATATTCAGAATGCAAACTGCATATATATAGTGCTGCAGGTAGGTCAAGTCATAATCACTATGAACATGACTGACAAAGAAAGCGGACAAAATATACAGTTCCTCAGTTAGACAAAGGAACATCCCTTCACTGCTATTATGTAAAAAGGTGAATATGCATGTGACACCTGTTCTACACATTTGTACATAATAGCAGTGAAGGGATGTTCCTTTGTCTACCTGAGGAACTGTATATTTTGTCCGCTTTCTTTGTCAGTCATGTTCATAGTGAATGTTTGTCCAACCTGGCAACAACTAATGTATGGAGTTTGGATTATGTCTATTGAAGTACTATTGTTCATACCAGGTGAATGAAATTATTTGTATTGAGGCACTTCACATTAAATTTGGTTACATTACGAAAATGACCTTTTGCAATGATTGATGTGTGAAGGTGGAGAGAGAAATAGAGGTCATAAGCTGAAATGTAAAGAGACCTTTGAATGAAATGAGCTGTCTAATAATGAATAGTAGGAATATTTAATTGGCAGGTGATGAATAACATACGGTTTTATTCAATAAGGAGGGGATACAGAGCGAGCCGATTGGATAACATTTCGTTAGTTTTCGGTTGACATCTTCTATACATACATTGAGTAAGCTGCTTAAAGAGAAGGTTGAGTTCTGGGAAGAGGTGAAAAATAATTTGTGAGCATTACTCATTCTTATTATGCAAGTGTGGAAGAACATCAGTTAAGACATGTTCCGTGAAAAGCATGGCTCTTCAAATGCCTTCATATTCTAAATATGCATGTAACATCGTAAAAATCGGGGGGCCGGCTTTTTACGCCACGTGTTCGTGTAGTCCCATATACATCTTTCTGTGCAAGTGTTTGTAACTTTACCAAGACTTGGCCAAATTTCTTATCATTTTGATGATTCCAGAACCTTGCAATACACACAAATTCTTATATGCTAGATGATCAACCTTTTCTGGTCGGTTCCACACCGTTTCTTTCACAGTGCAATCGCATGACCAGAACTCAACTTCATCTTTAACAGTAGTAGCAACGCTCTGGAAGAGGGTTGACACTTAAAGGTAATACAAAGCTATGGGAAATTTTGAAAAATGGGTGGAAAGGGATTCTTTACAATTTTGATATCAGTATTTGGATGCTCCCGTGGACGTATTATAAGTACTAGAAAATTTAGCACCTAAAACACTTCGGTTTTCGAGAAAATTGAATATAAACATTTACCGGTGCTCCTGGTAAATGTTGATACATTTCAAATAGTGCCTATGGCCGTACAATAGCAGCTGCGACCATGAAAATCTCAGAATATGTAGTTGTGATATATAATTTTCAAACGGGAATAGCTAATCGGTCGATTTTAGTCAAGAAACGTTGTGTTATAGCTTAATTAATATCTCGCCCTTGAGAAGGAGAGAGAGAGAGAGGGTGAGAGAGAAAGGAAAACAAAAACGAGGGTAATTATCAGAGGTGAAGAGGGGCACTTATGAAAATGAAAAACCTGCACTAATGATAAAGGGAATGTGCAGTTGTTGAGAGAAAAGGGGCACCGATCATTTGAGATCATTTTTGTATATAACTCCGTTTTACAGCCAAATCGAGCGATAATTAGGATGAACATGGAAGATCGTGAGCAATCAAGCTAATAATTTTTTTAATTTATCAGTATAAAGAACTAATTATGCGTTTTGAGGGAGCCACAGAACGACTTCAATTCTATAGAGGCTGACCTGTTTTTGAGGTTTGAAATCATCCAGACTGATGAACGTTGCTGAAAATCGCATAAAGTAAACAACAATGCACACAGAAACGGGTGACCTCGTTTTGTTTTCCTTTCTCTCTCTCTCTCTCTCTCTCTCTCTCCATCTCTCTCTCTCTCTCTATATATATATTGTTTTAATGTCACTATATGATTAAGTGTCAATCCTTGGATGATGAGAGGTCAAAACTTTTCATTTAATTTCATTTATTTTCTTATTTCTCATGTTACATTATCCATTTCAAAATAAAGCACAAGTTTTTGTGTGTGTGATAATATAACAATCAATAATACATAAAGATAAATGGTCAATATACTGATTTAACGGAGAGATATATGATGGGACCCACATGAAAGCTTTGTAGAGCTGTAGGCCCTAGTGTAATAATTTGTGGTAATAAATGGAGGACGGATTTAAATAGTGACCAATCCAAATAAATCAAAAAAATAAAAAGTGAAATTAAAAAGAAACATAAGGTGGTGCTGTTTATAGTTATTGTCCCTCCCTTTCTTACAATGTAGAAGAAAGTACACGTACTTAAATTATTGTATAATAAATCGAAGTTAATCGCGTCAACACAGTACAACACATCGAATGAGGACCAAGCTGTTTCTAGTTCGCGCGTTAACCGCAAGATCAATTTTGGATAAATACATGTACCTGGAGGGAAATCAGAGTTTCCCAAACAATGAGTGCTTACACTTTGAACTTAACTGCAAAACGCCGAGATAACCATCAAGGTTACGGATTGTCATATGAACAGCTAATATAGGTTTTCCCGGCCAATTTCGTTAAAGCAGCAATCCATTTCACTAACGTGCATTCATGTTCGAGCAAATTTTCTCCACTCGTTGCTCACCTGTTTAATTTTTAAACTTTTTGCATTCAATTTCGTTTCGAGTCACCGAATTTTTGAAACAAGCACATTCAAATTAACATTTGGTTCAGTCAATTCGGAAATGCGTTTAATAGCGTCATTCAATTTCGCCAAAGTTGAGTGGGAAGACAATTCTTTGGCGAATTGCGGTTTCATTTTCGTCTATGGGCAACCTCTTTCGCAATCGGATCATTCAAATTAAAACTAGACCTCATAATTATTGTATGAGGCTCGATGTTTATTCGGATATTCACTTTTTCATGTTCATTTATTTATTCTTTTTCTCTATGATATTTTCTGACATGATTTCACATTATACAATCTTCTTATTTGCCTGATATATTTATATTGCATTTTATGTTTTCTTTTTTCTTTCGACATTCTTTATTTTTGTTGAAACATCTCTCTATTCAGATCTTCATACTTTTCATTATAAATGCCTTCGGGGTTATTTTTTAAATGGTTTGTTTTGATCAATCTTGATTGAGTAGGTGATCTTTCTTTCTTTTCATTTAACATCTTTTTCTTTATTCACCATTGTGTTTTGTTTCCATCATGTCCATGTCTATTAAACTTGAACTCTACCTCTGTCCAAGATCTGTTTATATATGCATGCCTAATCACGAAATTGAATGCACGAAGACATACCACCGTCTGTCCGGCGCGAATTTGAATGCTCTTTGCACGCTTTTCTAAATTGAAAGCTCGTTTTGCACGTCTCGGTGACAAGAGTATATAATCGCATGCTACTGAATCAAATTGAATGACGCAATTAGCTTTTTGAATGTTGATCTACATATTCATTCAATTTCGCACGAACTTGAATGAACGTAACGTTAATTCGGATGCTAAGTTTACGAAGTTGGGCGGGAAAACCTATATTAATCCATGTGAGTAGCCGTATACATGGGTAAATAAAACGTTAGTATTATTTTTATTATAATCACATAGCATACAGGATGGTAGATATATAGTCGCAACTCGACCTGATCTCGATACGTACAATACATAAACTAAAAGCTGTACCCTCAGTAAAGGAATATGACGAATATATTGTAATGAAGTGTATAATGGCAGTTTACACCAGCTACTGAGACCATGACATGAAGTTACTCATTCCCCATTTCAGGTGCGAGAAGTGTCCCATTTTCGCCTCTGATAATTGCCCTTTTTACTTTGACACGTGCTCCTTTTCTTCTCCAATAAGTGCCTTTTCCTTTTTCCATAACATTATATTACCATTACCATTTCATATGTTACCCCGATCATCGAATTCAGGCTAGCCCGCAGGGCAAATTCAGTGTTTGTGGCTGGTGTAAATCACCACGCCAACGTTTATCACAAAAACTCTTTGGAACCAGCATCTTTGACAACTTGGCCAATATGACGTCACAGTCTTTATTGGTCTATTTAAAGTCTGAATACCGGTCAATTGTTATTTTCATTCTAACATGCAAGGTACTCCTGTTACTACTAGTAGTATTTTTACTACTACTACTACTACTACTACTACTACTACTACTATTACTCCTACTACTTCTTCTTACTACCACGTCTACTACTTCTACTACTTCTACTACTGCTACTACTATTACTTTTTCCATTCCCACTATTATCATTATTACTATAACTACTTTACTAATACTACTTCAGAAATAACGAACAAAAACCAAAAACATAAACAAATAAAAACCCAGCTATTGAATATGGTCGATATGATTATCCGATACATCTTGTTGTCCTTCACTTCATGCTTTTAAAGCATAAAGAATTTATCATACATTAAAAATTGGTTGGATGGATATGAGCTGTCCATGAAATCGTAATGCATTGGCGTAAATAAGTGGAAGGAGGGGCTGGGTTCTTCCTCCTTTTTGTAGAGAGAGAGAGGGGGGGTGGGGTAATTTTGCCGTGATATTAGCATGCTGTGAACTAATGTATCCCTTTTCCAAGCTCCCTGCCGTACCCCCCCCCCCCCCCCCTCCCCGGCCCCGCACGCAGGAAAGCTGGTTACACATAATTATACTCAGATGGTAATATCAATTTTTGTTGCCATAGCGTTTGTATCCATAGCGTTTGTATCCTAAACAGTAGTCTGTTCATATTGGTACAGAGGTCGGTGAGTGTTAGACAAAATGGTATGTATCTGCTGTGTTTTATATCACTTTTCTTTAAGACGGGAATTTGATTTTTAGAGTACCCCCAAGCTACCGTCATATTCATTGTCGTCAACGTTACTGGTTCAACAACAGAGTCTGTGCATAAGGTACATCACGAATCATGCAAGCAACGGGCTGGAGCAGGGCAAATTCAGTGTTTGTGGCTGATGTGAGCACCACGCTTTTTTTAAAGACAGGAAGTCAATAGAGTACCGCAATGCTAACATCACATTTATTGCCGTCAAGGTTACTGGTCCAACAACAGGGCCTGCTCATAAGCTACATTGTGAAATCACTCAAGCAACAGGCTAAAGCAGGGCAAATTCAGTGTTTAGCGCAAAAGCATTGTTGAACCAGCAAGTTTGACAACTTGACCAGTAAGACGTCGCACTTTTTATTGACAAAGTGTAAGTTGGAATACTGGTCAATTGTTATTTTCATTCTAAAATGTAAGTACTACTAGGCCTACTACTTCTATTACTACTACTACTACTTACATTACCACTACCACCATTTCTACTAAGGCCCCCCCCCCAAAAAAAAAAAAAAAAAAAATGTTGGTTGTCCTCGATTGCTATTCTGGAGTAGGGGCGGGCGGGCGGATTTTTATTTTTAAAAAAATATTTAAAAAATTATTTTTTGTGTGTCTTTTTTTTATTTCTTTTTTGATTTCTTTTTTTGATTTTTTTTTTCCCCCCATTTTTTCCACAAAAAAAAAAATAATAATAATTGGGATTGTCAAGCATTTAAACAAACAAAGTCTATAAACACTTTAATATGCTAAAAGACTAGTTTAATGTACAATGAATATCAAGACCAACACAGAAAGAATTTCCGGCTTTGAAATAAAGCACCTTTTAAATCTCTATTGTACTACTTATAGCTACCTGCGCCCACTATGTAGCAAACAATGCCTAATCGGTGACCATTGGTCCCCCATTATCCTTTTTATCTTATATTAACTGAAAGCTGATTTGATGAGATAACCACATGTCCAGTGAACTTGCAGGGTGGTCTAATGCCTCCTGTAAACTAGTACAGATGGGCTTTAAAATGAGTTTAAGAATGCTCAGAACCTGATTTGAATGAACGGCATTTTGACATAGAAAAATAAAAATGGCAAGTTTAATTAATACCAAACTGGCAACGGGAGGCATTTTGATCCTTGCAAATACAAAAAATGGTATGTTTGGCATTTAAGATTGCTCCCCCCCCCCCCCCCCCCGCCAAAAAAAATAAATAATAATAATAAATAAATAATTGAATTAAAAAATATATATATATATAAAAAAAATAATAAAAATATGAGCGGCCCCAAAAATGACGAGCGGGCGGTCGAGGACAACCAAAAGTTTTTTTTTTGGGGGGGCCTAATCCTACTACTACTTCTACAACTACTGCTACTACTACCAAACTGTTAATGCTACTACTATAATGATAGTAACTTTAATACTTCTATTACTACTACTACTACTACTATTACTACCACTTCTTCTTTTACATCTTCTACTACTACTACTACTTCTACTACTACTACTACTACAACTTTAAGTTCTACTACCTCTACTACCACTGCTGCTTCTACTTTTGCTTTTACTACTACTTCTTACAACGACTTCTACTACTACTTCTACTATTACTACGACTACTTTTACTCCTACTACTACTACTACTACTACTTTTTCTAATACTACTTATCAAAAACTGTCAGACTGTCAACCAATTCAAAACTTGTCTTAAGACACATTTATTCAAAATTTCTTTCGATGATTAACTTACTCTGTTCACATTGATGTATATTTCATATGTATTGTAATTTCTAGGTTTATTTGTAATTCTTTTTTTTTATAAATAATTAATTTTTTAATGTTTTTATTGTTTGTCGTTTCCCCCTTCTTTTTAACCCTTTCCGGTAACTTTATTTTACATATCTACAACGTTCACAGTAATATATATACATATACAATTTGAACATTATCATAGCATATCAGTCATATCTTTTAACTGTTTTTCAAAACCCTTGCTTTGTTTTAGCATTTTGTTTGTTTTAGCGCTTAGAGACTTCAGTGGAAAGCGTCTTATAAGCACCGTTTTTATTATTATTACTTCTTACAACTTCTTTTACTACTGCTACTTCTAGTACTACTACTACTACTACTACTACTACTTATACTTCTGTTCTATATCTGTAGAATTATGTAATGGTAAATGAAAGTATCAATCTTCATGCCTTTTTCATTTCCAGTTCCTCTCCTTTTAATCGATAAATTTACCGGAGTGTTGGCTCAGTCAGTAGAGCGGGAGGTCGTGGGTTCGAACCCCGGCCGCGTCATACCAAAATACGTTAAAAGATGGGAGTTGTTGCTACCTTGTTTGGCGTTCAACAATAAGGGATAGAGCAACGTCGATCTGGCGCTGCTCAGTGGCTGCTGGGCTCACGATCAATTGGGCAAAAATAATTTCCGTTTCTGTTTAATAAAATTTGGAGTGGACTATCAGGCTATTATTATTATTATTATTATCATTATTATTATTATTAAATTAAAAAAAATTGCGCACGAGGCGCCATGGTCGACCCTTCTGACTATGTCCCTTTAAAGCATAAGTAGAAAACATCTAAAATGCTGATATATAACTAATCTCATATACATTTTCTTTGTTTAGTATTAGTTCTTTTACAGGCCAGATTGTTTTTGTTTATAAATCCAAAACCCCACATTACACAGACTATTTATCATGTCCTGTAGTAGTATAAAGTAGAAGTATAAAGATCATAATTTTGTCTATAAAATAAAACATAGCTGGCTTTGTATCATCTATCGTTTATCGGAATTTTCACTCTCTTCAAACAGTATTCAAAGCTCACAATCGTCTCATTCTTCGTACTCAGCCTACAGTTTAAGGGTGAGTTATTGACTGTAATTATTTGGGATTCACTCAATATCAATGTAATTCATCGCAGTTATTGGTTGATTGATTGATTAATTGGTTTAAAAATAATTCCACCTTTATGACCAACAGTGTACTTGAAATCAACATTTTCGAAGATATTTTAAATTTCCAAACTAGTTTAAGCATCCTTTTTTTTTTGGAGCCAATACAAAATTTGAATCATTACATTGTTTTGACGATCCCCGCTAAGTACCGCATATTAACTGTTTTAATGTTGGAGGACTTCATTCACGTGTATAACATTTGTATGTCACCATCTTTCCAAGGTATTTCATTGAAAATCTCTTCTGTTTTACGAAGAAATAGCGTTTAATGTCCGGTAATAGGTTAATGCATCATACAAGTACTTAAAGCTAAGACGAAATGAAAAAAAGAACACAGTTCGAAAAGCATAAGATAAATGAAATAATGACAAAGAACTTAAAGGATTGAAGCTTTATCGTTTATATGCTGTGTAATTCTATATTTCTTGAGAAAGCCATCTTTATGTAGGGATGATTTTATAATAGTAATAACAGTAGTATGAATAGTATATTATGATAATGATGATAAAGTTGGAGAAGATGATGATGATAACAATAATAGAAATAACAAAAGCAGAAGAAGCAGTAGTAGTAGGAGGAGGAGGAGGAGGAGGAGAAGGATAAATAATTATACGTAATGATAATTACCACAACAATGATAAATATAATGTTAATAATAAGAAGAAGAACAAGAACAATAATATTGGTGAGTAATAACAATAATGGTCACATGAGCTCGGTAATTATGAACATGATAACGATAATGATGATGATAACCATAATGATGATGGGGATTAATATGATGATAATGATGATGGTGATAATAATAATAACATTAATAATAACAATGCGAATAAGCATATCAATGATAATATCAAGTGAAATATAATGGGTTCTTGTCAAAATAGGTAAATAAATGTTGCTTATTTACATCTCATATGTTATAGTTTATGCGCATAACGATATAAAACTTCATCATCATCGTTCTTTTTCTCTTCTTCTTCTTCTTTTACTTCTTCTTCTACTACTATTACTGCTACGTTATAATATTCCTGATTCTTTTTCTTCTTCTCCTTGTTCCTTTTCTTTTTCTTCTGCCTATTCTGCTTCTTGCCCTTCTTTCCTTGACGCTAAACAAACAGGCATATTTGGAAGTGGAATATGCCCTGCAATACCGCCAGATATCTGTCCTTATGGAATCTCTGAGTATACTGGGGAATCAGTCAAGTTTACTCCCAAGTATTTAACACGTGATCATCCGGAATATGACGTCAGAACGCCAGAAGAAGCGAGGGACAAACTAAACTTGTACTGCGCTCATCCAGGTATGATACATTAATAATTCCCCTAGCTTCCTTTCTCTCCTTCTCTCTCTCTCCTCCCTCCTCCAACTACTTCCACCTCTCTCTCTTGCTCTCTATCTCACTCACACCCTTATTCCCCTAATCTCTCTCGTGATAGCTTGATGAATACTACCGCTTAGAGTAATATTTTGTTTTTAAAAGTTCAAAGAATTATGTTGCAAATCTGTTGAGAGCTCAGTGAAAAAAAAGATCCCGGATATAAGACAATTTATATATTTTTGTTGACGCTGTTATTGTTCTTCTTTGTAGAAAGTGGCTTAGCGTGGGCTCAGTCATGGGGGGGGGGGCACTAGTCTTTAGTTTACCAGATCAGCTTTTTAAAACATTTTCTTTAAGTCACGGCTCCCTCCCAACGTCGCCCCAATCCAAATTCAATTCAGCGGATTTGTTTTCCATCCCGAGATGCCCGAATATTATCATATCATCATATGAGGATATTCATAGACCTCGCTGCCTGAAACTAATCTGTTTCTAACTTTTGCGAGCGAGCGAAGTGGTGGGGTACTGGTTGTACAGTTTAGATGCACGAATAAGCACAAAATGTTCACTGTTGCCCATCAAGTTGGAATAATTTGTTTTTATTACCTCTTTTCATGAATTGATTGTGAGAATATGACTTATTCTTTATTTAAAAGAGTTATATATTTTCTGAACTTCATTGATCAATCCAAACAGTCATAGTGTTTGGTCATTTAAAGTTCTGAGAAGGTATAAACTTATGTATCCAGAATAAATCATATTCTCACAGCCACTTCAGTAAAGGAGGCAAGTATCCTAACTTTATGAGTAACAGTGTATTTTTTGCTGTTTGACTTTAACTGTCAACATATGATTTCTGTTTCATAAAGCATGTTACTCCGATCCTTGTCTTAACGGAGCGACTTGCTTTGAAGAGCTTGATGGGTATAGCTGCTCCTGCGAAGGATACATCGGAATACATTGCGAGCACGGTAAGTCATTTGGAAAGCTCTCTGTTTTGCATGGAATCTAAATGTGGGACATAGAATCCCAACATGTAAATATCGATATTGCAGTTTCAGTTTATATGTGTGTGTGTGTGTGTGTGTGGCTGCAACTTCTATCATCGGAAAGGGCGATTTCGTGCAATGTGTTCCATACGACATAGTCACTCTATCATTGTTGTCCTATTAAGAAATGAAAATCTATTGACAAAGAAAATATTATTAATCAGTGGTCATTTCAAGAAATTGCTTTTCTTTACTTATTGAATAAAATAAATGGATACAAACATATATACCTTTTAAAGACGGAGATATTTTTCACGAAATCGCCCATTCTCCTATTTAAACATTTGAGTAAACACATTGCTTTGCATCAACCAATGTTTCTCTGGTGGATTTATTTCAGCGAAATGCCCGGATGATTTTTGGACCTCTTTCCAAGGAAGTTGCTACAAATACTTCGACAATAGAATCAACTTTCATCAGGCCTTGTCTACTTGTCGCAATCTGATCAACGAACAGTCATGCCATGCAGACTTGGTTTCTATTCACAGTGTAGAAGAGCAGGAATTCATCGGCAGTCTCTGTCTAGAACAAGTATGTATGTGACTAATCCGTTCTTATATAGTGCATAATACATTATGATATAACGTCCCAAAGCGATTCCAAAGAGCTTTGGAAAATTAATACCCTTGCTTTAGCTCCGGCAGCCGTTAACAGCGCCCAGTGCATTTTAAGGAATAATCTTACCTGACATAAAAGGAAAGAAGAACCTCACAATCAGCTTTTCATTTTCCCAGAACTAAACCTTCTCTTTCACAAATCTACTGTTGATAAGAATGTTTGCTTAGGGGGGGGGCAACACCACTTAAATGCTTCGCTTTATGTTTTTAATCAATTATGATTACATGACATGAAATATATCTTCGCATTGCCTCAATTTTCAGAACAATATTCCATCCTCAACTCGGACTCTATAACATTTATGATTTGTTTTCTTCAATGAACATCCAGCTTCTTCTACAGAGCTAGTTTTTGTTTTGTTTACGTTTTGTTTTTCCTTTGATTTTACATTGTAGGCTCTATTTTAGCTCTCTGCGTACGGGAAAGAATACATGACCATTATCAGAATGTGATATTTAATAATTTGGAAATAAACCGAATTGAATCGAATGAAATAGAACTGTTAAGGAGCAATCCAATGTTCGCCATAATTTTATTTGTATGAAAGCAGAATGATAAGAGAAATGGAATGGCGAAAGTTTGAGATATATCGGACCAATAATAAAAAAAGGGTTATCAATGTTCGGAATATTAGTTCATTAGAGTAATGCGTGGATTATAAGGTATTCACTGACAACTCTCCCGTTTGTTATGTACAAAAATGTCATTGATTTATGTATTTCTCCTAAGTGCCTTCTTAGTCGGGGTACTACTCAAAATATATTGTAGTGGATAGCATATTTGTATAGGTCCTCTAAAAAGAAAGGACCCCCCTGAGTCATACACTAAAAGAAATAATTGACAGTTAAGTCATTTTGTGTGTTTGAACAATTATGGGAGAGTTGTCCGCACCGCACTATAACAGTGACATTACCGATTCAGCCAATGTGAAATGCATTTACGTATACCACTACGTACACCACTTAAATGCTTCGCTTCATGTTTTTAATCAATTATGATTACCTGACATGAAATATATCTTTGCATTGCCTCAATTGTCAGAACAATATTCCATCCTCAACTCGGACTCCATAACATTTATGATTTGTTTTCTTCAATGAACATCCAGCTTCTTCTACAGAGCTAGTTTTTGTTTTGTTTACGTTTTGTTTTTCCTTTGATTTTACATTGTAGGCTCTATTTTAGCTCTCTGCGTACGGGAAAGAATACATGACCACTATCAGAATGTGATATTTAATAATTTGGAAATAAACCGAATTGAATCGAATGAAATTGAACTGTTAAGGAGCAATCCAATGTTCGCCATTATTTTATTTGTATGAAAGCAGAATGATAAGAGAAATGCAATGGCGAAAGTTTGAGATATATCGGACCAATAATAAAAAAGGGTTATCAATGTTTGGAATATTAGTTCATTAGAGCAATGCGTGGATTATAAGTTATTCACTGACAACTCTCCCGTTTGTCATGTACAAAAATGTCATTGATTTATGTATTTCTCCTAAGTGCCTTCTTAGTCGCGGTACTACTCAAAATATATTGTAGTGGATAGCATATTTGTATAGGTCCTCTAAAAAGAAAGGACCCCCCCCCCCCCTGAGTCATACACTTAAAGAAATAATTGACAGTTAAGTCATTTTGTGTGTTTGAACAATTATGGGAGAGTTGTCCGCACCGCACTATAACAGTGACATTACCGATTCAGCCAATGCGAAATGCATTTACGTATACCACTACGTACACCACTTAAATGCTTCGCTTTATGTTTTTAATCAATTATGATTACCTGACATGAAATATATCTTTGCATTGCCTCAATTGTCAGAACAATATATTTCATCCTCAACTCGGACTCCATAACATTTATGATTTGTTTTCTTCAATGAACATCCAGCTTCTTCTACAGAGCTAGTTTTTGTTTTGTTTACGTTTTGTTTTTCCTTTGTTATTACATTGTAGGCTCTATTTTAGCTCTCTGCGTACGGGAAAGAATACATGACCACTATCAGAATGTGATATTTAATAATTTGGAAATAAACCGAATTGAATCGAATGAAATTGAACTGTTAAGGAGCAATCCAATGTTCGCCATAATTTTATTTGTATGAAAGCAGAATGATAAGAGAAATGGAATGGCGAAAGTTTGAGATATATCGGACCAATAATAAAAAAAAAAAAAGGGTTATCAATTAGAGCAATGCGTGGATTATAAGGTATTCACTGGCAACTCTCCCGTTTGTTATGTACAAAAATGTCATTGATTTATGTATTTCTCCTAAGTGCCTTCTTAGTCGGGGTACTACTCAAAATATATTGTAGTGGATAGCATATTTTTATAGGTCCTCTAAAAGGAAAAAAACCTCCTGAGTCATACATCAAAACAAAGTAATTTACAGTTAAGACATTTTGTGTGTTTGAACAATTATGGGAGAGTTGTCCGCACCGCACTATAACAGTGACATTACCGATTCAGCCATGTGAAATGCCTTTACGTATATTCATATCAATTTTTAAAATGTCATAACTTTCTTATTGTTTGTCCGATTTTAGTTAAACTTTCACCTGTGTACCTTGCTTATCTAATATTTATGCTTTCTTTCAGAGAAATTTGGTATTACGGTTGGATTTTCCTTCATTTTCTTTGTCTTTACTTACAGTCTCCCTGTTCCGGCAGAATTAATCTAAAAGAGATTGTAAAAATATGTTATTGTTTAAACCTGAAAACAATATGTCGGGAAGAGTGAAAACAAATGAATTGCCTATTATTACTACTATTATTATTATTATCAAGTATTTGGTATCACCTGTGCCTGGTAGGCGAAAAGCGAACTGAATTACTGTAATCCTCGGGTCTCTTCTCCCGTTAACTGATAAGGTATGTGCAGGTGGACAATTACACGGGGGTTTCACCCTAATCTCATACGAATAGTGCAGTGGGTTCTTAACGTGCAAAGGTGCTGACTCTTCCTCTACATTGGGCCTCCATTTAATGTCCCATCCGAGGGACGGAGTGTTTTACACTTAACAAAGCCTGCGTATATGAAACAATGGAGGGGCACGTTAACACACGACGCAAGCTTCAGTCATCCGCCTTGGTGGGATTCAAACCCGGGATCTTTGGTTCGACAGGCATCCGACAGGCAGACGCTTTACCGACTGAGCCAACTCACCTACGCGTAGGCGTAGCTGCGTAATTCTGATTAAAAAAACAAGCAACTTACACAAGATTGTCGTTTCTATTTTTTATATTAGTACGTATTCATGCAAAAACCGATTCATAGTACTGATAGATTTTCTTTTATTACTTTCGTTGTCCTTTCTTAAAGTCTCCCTGCAACGGTGAATTGCATTGGATCGGACTGTATCAGCCAGACCCTAGTGGTCCATTTGTTTGGTCTGACGGGACACCAGTCAACTACACCGCATGGAATTCGGGTGAACCAAGTAATGGTAATAACAACGAAGACTGCGCCCATATTTATTTGCCCTCATTTTTTTGGAATGACATTGATTGTTATCGCGAAATGTTCTTCATCTGCAAACTTCCTGCTGTCTGTCATCATGAATGAAAGATCTAACCTTAACAGGCAACTACCCGAAAAGAAAGCAGAAAAATCGGAGAAGCAGATTAGATTGGTGCAAGATTGAAAGAAATCGGACAAAAAAATGAAAAGGTTATGAATTTAAAAGCTGAAATCACTAAACATATGGGCACTTCAAACTTTATGAATCGGTAAAGTCACTGTGATGTTGTCCGGACAACTTTTCCGATTGGTTTCAACCCGCAAAATGACTCAAATTTTTCCGAATACAAGTCTCAGGAGAGCCTTTAATTTTTTAAATACCTATATTCTATCCAAAATATATTTTCAGTAGTGCCACAAAGAAGAAGGCACTGAAGAGAAAAACAGAACATAGTGACATCTTTGTACACAACCAACGTTAGTTGTCCACGACTACGTCACAATCTACAGACCAAACTGCGAATTTGAGATTCGCATAAATTTAGTGATTTCATATTCCAAACATTGATGGCTCTCTCTTATTACTGGTCCGATTTATTTTAGACCTTTGTCATTTTGATGCTCTTATTTTTCTGTTTTCATACGAATGGTATTACAAAGGTTGGATTGCCCTTTGATAATTGATTCTACAATGTTTGCAGAACTTTCAGAATGTCCACGGTGTAAGCAAAGGGATAATGGGACGAAAGAGCACATTTGATCATAATAGTTTATACATTTCAAAGAAAGGTGACGTATTCAGTTAACAACTAACTTATTTAATACTCTTGCCAAACTTTGTACCCTTATGATACTACTTATAATATATACGTCCTTAAATACATAGCGCACTAACTCTACGAAAATACTGTACTGCGCTTAATAATAAGTATTATCTTATCATAGTAGCTGAGCTCCCGTGATAAGGCGCTAAAGCATTCAAGGAATTTCTTCCTACAAGGTCACATTTACTGCTCCTGCGTGGAGAGTGGCAACTGTAGATTAATGTCTTGCCATAGGACATTAGCGTCTTTTAAGTATGTGTACAAATTGATTTGCCCGAAATTTATATTTCTTGAGAATGTGGCATCTAAACGCATTCAACAAATGACCAATCCACCTTTCATTCTTGAGTTACGAAAAAGAAAAAAGAAAAAAACAATAAATTTCCAGTATTCTGTATTCAGTTGGTAACTGTATATGCTTGTGCATATGTGCATTACAAATATACCAAGATGTGGGAAAGTACACAGTTAAACTTTTTGTGAACAAGTTGTTTAAAAGTTTAAACAACCTCGGATTAACGGGTGATCTGATCTGAGAGTTGTTTAAAATGTTATGCATCTCGAGTTGTTTAAAGTTTAAACACTTAGTTGATCAACATTTTCAACAACTTGTTTAAAATCACAATTTAAACAACCGGTGTTGTTTAAAGACGGTTGTTTAAAAAGGAGCTGTTTTTGTGGGGGTTGTTTACACCAACTGGGTTGTTTAAAGAAAGTTGTTTAAAAAGGAGCTGTTGTTCAGTGGGGGTTGTTTACACCAACTAGGTTGCTTAAAGAAAGTTGTTTAAAAAGGAGCTGCTGCTCAGCGGGGGTTGTTCACCACAAAAGGGTTGTATAATGGGGTATAATTTGGGTTTGATACTCTGAATAAGTGCACCACTACTTCTGGGTCTCTATATAGGTATATGAAGACTAACAATAGGGTAGGGTAATTCTGCAATTCATGAATTAGCGCCAAAACAGTGCCCATTTTGCATGCACGCACGTATAAACTGCATTATAGGGATGCATGCAATCTCTATGGCAAGGAAGTTAGCACACGTTATAACCGAGTGCGCGATCAGTGCCGCAATGCATGACACGACGATTTTAAGTCTACCTACATTCTGACATTTGCGTACAGATACTGAAAATTTTAACTGTGAACTTACGCTATAAGTTAAAAACTTCAAATTGGTTAATAGAAAAGTGATTTCAATGAAGCCATTGAATCGATCCCCAGTCACTTAGAAGTGCGTCGGTAGCTTGTTCGGCCATGATGTAAAATAAAGCTTTCAGCCAACGCGCACTTTACTGGCCGCGACGTGACACATGCCGTCATATGTAAACAACACTGTCTATAAGCTCTCGTATAGTAAATATAGCAGTCGTTAAATTTTAAACAGCGAATGTTTAACAAAATTACTGTCGTTTCGAGCAACATTGTTTACAATTTGCTCAACTGTTGTTTAAAATAGTGTACAACTGTAAGTAAACATCACTTTTTTAAGCAGCGTTTTACTGTGTATAGTGGAAATTATTTATCTTTGGAGGGACTGACATATTTACAACAATTTGTTAAATAATACTGAAATATATATTGAACGATTGAAATACATATTCAATGAATAGCAAGCAAAAGAATTAGGGAGTTAATTGTTTTGAGTGTGTTTAATGGAATTAGGTTTCTTTATTCGTAGTGGATCTAGGTTGCATGAGTATGCACCCTTCTCATTACTTTCCCAACGAAGAAGGGACCGCTTGGTTACTTGGAATATAATACGTTGTATCGCATATGGAAATAATATTCTTTTTAAGTGACATTGTACAGTTCACACATATAAAAACATTGCAATGAAAGCTATTGGAATTGCATGAGGTTGATTTTTTTCTCGAAAGCCTCAGCGATCGTGTCTAATCAGATATCTGGAAATGGATTTCATGATTGATCTATCGAACAGATTCTTAACAAAAAAAGGTGAATGCTCGCTTATTGTTTTGTACATACAAATATGCATGGATTTAAAGTGAAAGCGTTTTTTGTTTGACACAAATGTTTACTTTATTGTGATATTTATATATAAATACAGCACTCTTGTCAAGATGGATCAGAAAAAGTTAAGAATAATTCACAAACGAAACTGAACGAAGTGACTTTGTCAGCGCATAGCGTAACTGCGTGGTTCTGAATAAAAAACAAAATGTGAAATTATAACACCAAATGTATCTTAATGTCAGCATTTCTTTTATCATTTATATGTGTGCACGTTAAAAAAAAAGTTATATTTTGTATAGCCTATGTTGCATCACTGAAATTCGATTTAAAGATAAACTTGAGTTCTGGTAATGCGATTGCATTGTGAAAGAAAAGGTGTGGAATGGATCAGAAACGGTTGATCATGTAGCATGTAAGTATTGGTGTGCACTGCAAGGTTCTGGAGTCATCAAAATCATAATAAATTTGGCCGAGTCTTGGTAAAGTAACAAGCACTGTACACAGAAAGCTATATATGGGACAACGCACATGGTGTCGGGGCTAGAACTACCTTGATTTCCTTGTCTTTCTATGCTCATTACTCAGCCAGTATACATTTTCTTCCCAAATTGTTTGGCACAAGTCATGTCATTTATTTGTAATCTTGAACATTCAGTGTAAGTTTCGTTTGATTCTGTGAGAATTTTTTTTTTTTTCCAGAACTGGAGTTTATCTTTAATTTTAATTTTAATTTAAATTAAATGAAATTAAATGAAAAGCACTTAAAATCTAGCCATCATACTGCTATCTTAACTAGATACTAGGTGAATACACAATGGATAAAAACTCTTTTGGTACAATATGAAATTATCGAACTGATCACAAATTGAATCAGACTCCCCTTTGTTCCCGATGAGGGCTCGGGTTCAGGGGGAAAACACAATGTACCTCGCAGGCGCGCAAGAAGCAGTTTGGGATTGGGGGGGGGGCAAAAATTCCAGGGGGCTCACCTTCCAGGGGCAGTGACGTAATGAGAAAAAAACATTCGAAAGGGGGGGGGAGCAGACGAAAAATCTGCATCACCACCAGTCTTACACGTTACATGCAGGTCCCGCGGAAAGTTTTTCAAAGTGGAGTATTAACAATCAGGTAGAGCGAGCGTAGTTGGCGTGGGGTCCAGGACATGAGCCTCGGCAGGGGGTCAAGGGGCTGAGCCCCCTGAAGCTCTGGGGTTTTAGGTATTTAATTACGGTTAGATGAGCATCCAGGGGCCCTCTTTAAGGCCATTGACGTGTTCCAGGGGGGGAGAGCCCCACGAAGCTCAGAGGTTTTAATATCTAACTACGGTCAGATGAGCATCCAGGGGCCGCTTTAGGGCCCTTGGTGGAGTCCAGGGGGCAGAGCCCCCGGAAGCTCAGGGGTTTTGGGTATTTAATTACTGTCAGATGAGCATCCAGGGGCCTGCCTTAGGGCCCTTGGTGGAGTCCAGGGGGTAGAGCCTCCGGAAGCTCAGTGATTTTGGGTATGTAATTACGGTCAGATGAGCACCCAGGGGCCCTTAGTGCCCTTGGTGGGGTTCCAGGGGGCATAGCCCCCGGAAGCTCGGGGTTTTTAGGTATTTAATTACGGTCAGATGAGCATCCAGGGGCAGAGCCCCCGGAACCTCAGGGGTTTTAGGTATTTAATTACGGTCAGATGAGTATCCAGGGGAACGCCCTTGGTGGGGCTCGGGGGCGGAGCCCCGTAAGCTCTGGGGTTTTAGGCATTTCATTACGGTCAGATAAGCATTTTTTATACCTTATTTTTGACATTGGCAGGTCACTTATTTTTTCTCTCCGTCTTTCTTTCTTTTTCTCTTTAACATACATTTTCAAAAAGTGAGGGGGGGGGGCTCGAGCCCAGCCACTTTGCAGACCATGATATAAAGGCTTCTAAATAAGCGTATTTTTCGCCTGACTATAATTTGGGAAGTTCTTATTTTCCAACAAATGCATAAAAAGGTATGACTTACAAAAAATGGAGAAAAAATACCGGAAAATCATGTCATAACAGCAACATAATTTATGTAAATCACTGGTATCGCATAAGAAATACACCCCCAATCAGTACGCCAGCGTTCAGGGGCTCATGTCTTCTCACCCCTATAACAAAAAACAGACACGCTTTCCCAATCTCGCACAATATGTCCACGATATTATGCGCGTATCGCTATTATAAAGACCTCCATTGATAAATACCGTATAGGTGGCATGCGCAATGTATATGAATTTAATTCCTGTGAACTATCCTTTTCTTTGAATGGAATTGTATACGTGATTTAATTCAGGTTTTTATTATTGTTATGTTCTTTTGGGTTAAAAATACAAACCATGTTTATTCCTTTACTGCTTTTTTTGGGGGGAGGGGGGCGTTTTGGGGTGCAAAAATGCGTTTTGCCCCCCCCCCCTTCCGGCGCCTATGGTACCTCGGACTAGAACGTTAACTGGAGGCACCGTGTTTAGGAGAAGCACACCCTATTTGCACGTTATTACACTTTACTTCTCGGAAAGAGTGGGGGTGTTAACTCGGTGTTTAGTGTGCCTGCATACACAATTGGTAATCTTTCTACATATATCTTCGTGATAGGCTGCACAGCCCTCTGAAGATTCACAATAGAAGCGAAGAAGAAGAAGGAGAAGAAGAAGAAGAAGAAGAAGAAGAAGGAAAAGTCGACGATAGGTAAAAAGGTGTTCATGTGATCGAGGGTAGAATGAGGAACTGTATTTCTAAAAGAATTCTAATTGTAGTCAACATGGGCATTTAAGTACGTTGACACACATGATCAGTCGGCGTTCGTCGTGTTCTCGTCCACTCAATCCAAAAGTCCCTAATGGTGAAACAAGTGCGACTTTCCATTCTTTAGGAAAGTGGCCCGTAGACAAGGAGACATTAGGGACTTTTAGATTGAGTGGACGAGAACACGACGAACGCCGACTGATCATGCGTGTCAACGTACTCAACTGCCCATGTTGACTACAATTAGAATTCTTTTAGATTGCACTCGACGATAAACATGCATGCAGGAAGTAACACTATGAATATGACAGACAAAGAAAGAGGACAAAATATACAGTTCCTCATTCTACCCTCAACAATAGGCCATTTTCGTAATGTAACCAAATTTAATGCATAAGTCTTTGTGAAGTGCCTCAATACAAATTATTTCATTCACCTGATAGGAATAATAGTATTTCAATAGTCAGAATGCAACTGCATATATTAAGTGTTGCTAGGTAGGTCAAGCCATAATGTTTGTCCAACCTGGCAACAACTAGTGTATGCAGTTAGGATTCTGTCTATTGAAATACTATTATGCTTATCAGGTGAATGAAATAGTTTGTATTGAGGCACTTCACAAAGACCTATGCATTAAATTTGGTTACATTACGAAAATGGCCTATTGTTGTGGTAGAACATCCCTTCACTGCTATTATGTAAACATTGTGTAGAACAGGTGAATATGCATGTGACACCTGTTCTACACATTTTTACATAATAGCAGGGAAGGGATGTTCCTTTGTCTACCTGAGGAACTGTATATATTATGCGCACGCGGCATATACTCGTACCGTACTAAATTTAGGAAAATCAAGGTTGACGCCTTCTCGATCGCCTACTGAGACGACGTGACGCATGCGCAGTGCCTTAAAATGACATCACACGTTGCAGTCAAAGCTGTCAACGTGCAAATCTAAAAGTCCCTATTGATCATGGATGTGAACACAGGTAGTATAACATCAATATATTGCAAGAGAATCTTTGTTGGAATCGGATCAGCAGAGCAAGACTTCTTGCTGAGCTTCATCACAAGTTTCCCTACTTCCCGTTCAGATAAAAGTTTAAACTTATCAAGCTTGATACCATCAGATACTGGAACAGGACTTGATGAATCAGTATCAATTATATCCATCAAACCTATGCTAGTTATTGAAATAATAAACTCGTTATGTTGTAGCTCCCTCTCAAGACTGGTATTAATTTAACATTAAAACAATGTTTCTTGGCTACAATCGACCGATTTGCTATTCCCTCTTGGAAATTATATATCAGAACTGCACATTCTGAGATTTTCACGGTCGCAGCTACCATGGAATGGCCTGATGCGCTATTTAAAATATTTGCAATTTACCGGGAGCACCGGCAGATTTTAGATTATTCAATTTCTCAAAAGCAGAAGTGTTTTAGGGACTAAATTTTCTAGTGCTTATAATACATCCACAGGGGCATCAAAATATATCAAAATTCTTAAGAATTACTATCCATCCAATTTTCAAAATTTCCCAAAACTTTGCATTACCTGAGCACCTAATTAAAAAAAAATTGAAGAAATCTCGTTAACCTTGTGCGTCACCGATTGGAATGATTGTGAGAAGATTACAATAAGGGAGTTTACAGATAGCGCATGGTACAAATGACCCCAAATATCCACATATCTTTTACACATGGAGAAGTTCCATTTTGAGCATCTTAGAATAATAACTGCCAAAGTCCTAGATGTGCTTCATGAATACCTTTTGTTTGCCCTCTTGAAAAAAATACTTCCACCTGCCTATCTTAGAATGTACCGTTGGTGCATAAATGAATAATGTTACATAACTTTCATGAGCGCATATCCAGTATTCATCTCTGGTACAAATGACCTTTATCTGCACATGCGCAGATTGTATCTGTAAACTCCATTATACAATGATGTATTACATAATCCAATCATGATGTCAATAGGACATACGATAGGGTTTTTAAATTGCCCATGAGTTAAAATGTCAAATAAACATTTAGTTGCAATGGTATTATTTCTCTTATTCTCTTTCCTATAATTAGCCCTTCTTCGCTATCTCTCTCACTTTCTTTCAGTCTACCTCCTTTAAAGTATCTCTCTCTCTATTCCTTTACCTTTCACTGTATGACGTTCTCCTGCCTATACTTTGTCCTCTCTATCGCTGTCGTTCATTCGTCTGCCAACGCGCGGTCCCTGACTCGGGGCCAATCGACGACGCGACCGCAGTAGGCCTTAGTATTCACGCGCGTGCAACATCCGCAAACTTCGGTCTGTTTCGCGAACGCTGGCGCGCGCTGACCAATCAAGTCCATTCGTTTACGTGCAGTTGTCCAAAATAGGTCGTAGATGGCGTTAACCAATATTTGCCATGATACAGTCCCTTTAAATGAGAGTATTTGATATAACATGAAAGATTAAGAAGATTATAGGAATCAGGATGGGGGAAATAGCTTATTAGACACAATTATGAGAAGAAGCCCGATAGTGATTGAGGTACACGTACTTTAAAAATAAAGAGTTAACGTCAGCCAAAAAGAAAAAAAATGTACCTCTCCCCTACATTTCCTATTATGATTATCATCATCATGGACAAAGAAGGGAAATTCCCAGGAAAAACCGAATAGTTATCAACTTCAATCTGGCCTTGCATTTGGATTAATTTGTATATAATTTAACTTTGAATTGGCAGCAATGTGTTTCCCCTGAACCTTCCTGTTATTGACAATGTAAAGGAAGTATTATGTTTCGAATCATTAGACAGGTGAAGTTCAAATAGCTGCCTTTCCTGCATGCCCTCTACTTGACTCCTTTCACTGGGGGGTGGACCTTCATAAATAGAGGGGGCGGGGTACGCAGACTGAACAAAAATTGCCTTTTCCCTATCTTTGCCGGAGTCCAGCATAATAATATGACAACGAACAGGTGCGTATTTTATAACAAATTTAAACACATTTCTCACCAGGGAATTATGTAGGCTGGTTATATGTCTTCTTGTATTTAGAATTGGAATATTATTGTTTGGAACATTAATAAAGTTAACTTAAAGTTAATCTTAACACCTAAGATCTTTATGGTATATACCGGATGAACGTTTTGAGAAAATGCACATTTTGTGATGAATATTGTCACAATTAAAGAAAAAGCTGTAGTTAACGAATGAGAGAGAGACACACACACATACCCACACATACAGACAGGCAGAGAGAGACAGAGAGAGGGGGTAGAGAGAGAGGGGAAAAAACGTAAAGGGCTGAAAAATAAACTCGAATTCATGTTATAATCTTTCCTGTGCTTCGGATTTATTAAAGGAATAATGTTTGGTATCATATTAGAAGGATATTAATCTTGCTTTGAGATTATCGGAGGAGAAATGTATTACCATAAATTAGTAATAGAATATAAAAGGATTTCTCGGTCAATGTTTTTGAATGATCGTTTTATGAATTTAAATGCTAAAAAACGAATTTAAACGACAAATAACAGCTGCGGAGACAGAATCGGCGAAATTGAATAAACATAAATTGAATTTATGTGCCCAACTTACGAAATTGACCGAGAAATCCTATATTAACGACAGGCCTATTCGCCTATATTCTTTTTTTTTTGTCGGTATCGCGTGGAGCTTTGCCACATGACTTCACACCAATGTAACCTTCCTCATTGTATTGCATTGTTTGCGGGTTTTGCTTGGCAAATGAGTGGACCTTTATGAACTTGTTGGTGTCTGCCTCATGAGCCATCTGTGCCCCCCCCCCTCTCTCTCTCTCTCTCTCTCTCTCTCTCATTTTCTCCCTCCCCCCCCCCTCTCTCTCTCTCTCTCTCTCTTTCTCTCTCATTCTCTACCCCTGTACTAGCTATTTGAGAATGGAAAGTATCCCACATCTATACTCTGCTGAATATATTGTGATGCAAAAAATATTAATTGCATTTATAGGGCGCTTTATACAGACGTTTCTAACCCCACTTAAATCAATTTCTCTCTCTCCCTTAGTACCTCCTTCTTTACCACCTCTCTCTATCTCTTTCTTTCTGCCACTCTCCTCATCTCCCATCTTCCACTTTATAATCATAATTTTTGGTACCTCTCTATTAATATTTACTTCATCAAAAATGTGTCAGTGGGCTTCAAAACAAGTTTACTGAAATCTCGTACGTTACGGTAAACAAATATCATACAACGATTCAATTCAATTCATTTTATTTCCAAAGAAGGCATGGTAAGTTGAATGTACAAAGAGTAAAAGAATTAAAGGATAAATCAAAAATGATTAACAACAAAAACAGGTCGTACTGACAAATGCGAATTTACGAGGCTACTCAATAGAGGGTCAATGTATAACTTGGTCTATGTGTCTTATTTTCTCGTTGCCATTCCCCTCTCGATCGATCTCTCTCCCTTTCATTCTTTTCTTGTCACTAGTCAATGGGAGGCCGGGGAGAGGAGGGGGAGGGGGTGGAGGGGGCGGCATGCATGCCCCCGTAACCCCTGTAGCTACGCCATTGTGAAAAATGTATCACGAATTATCAGGCTACACGCTATATAGCCTGTGTCATATTCAGAATTTATTCACTGCTGTTAATGAAGTTGAGTGTTAATGATTCCAGATTGGGTATAACTAACCTATAAGCTAGACCGGAGTATGTTTTAGACTTCAACATTATTTTTATTAAGAGCGTGGTTAACGAATATTGATAGAGATCTATAAAGTCAATTAGGAACTACATAAACACACACACACACGCGCGCACGCACATGCTCCGGCTGCCGCTTTGTTCTATTACATTTTCAATATAGGTTCGATTAAATGTTGATAGTATTGCGACTAGAAACTATAATGATCGTGCGTGTTCCAGTTTTCTTTGCATCATCAGGAGCAAATATTATTGTAGTTGCATATTTAAGACGAATAGTTTAAATGGTACACACAGCACATGTGAGCTCATAGCCGTTCACATATGGGCCACACTGTATCCCTCCTGCAGAGCACCGAGCTTCTACCATGTAGAAAAGGGCCCCATCCTGACTGCCAGTCGTTCCAGGAACTGCCTCGCCATCCTCGTCCATGCAGACGAAATCGGTCCTGGTCTTATGCGTGTAACAACTCGACATGAGATACCCCTTGTATTCCAGACGCCATTTTGAAGATGGGCATTCGTTACGACCGGGAAACAAGAGCTTCGTGGGGCGGTTTGGTGGGGCACGGCAGACAGCACATGATGGTGTTTGGTCGTGGAGGCTCTGCAGGTGTGGAGCCGTGCTTGTTTCGTATTCAGCAGAGTAAAGCAGGGATCTACTCCCGTGGGCACTTGTCTCAATGTCACTGTAGATGGGCTCGTGGGGGAGGCAAAGATAATTGACACCACCGCCGGTGTGAGCGTAGTGGGCACCCGTTGCCATACCTGTGTTTTAATTAAACAAATTGAATGCAAATTAGTAACCTAAAAAGACCAGATCGAGCCATTCTAGAATAGTCTGGAATACTAATCTTGTCAGTGTTACTTTTCTCTTTGAAAACATGAATTCTTGTGGACGTCTGCATGGCCACTTTACCGTTGGTCTCCGGAAACCCTCGGTCCATGAATCTTTTTTGGACTTGATAACCATCCTAAAGTAACGTTTGGCCCCATGACTCCTTCACTTTGGTCCCCCCGAGAGCCCCTCCATGCCTTTAAATGATGTGATGTATGTATGCAGACCTACCTGTATAGACCAGTTCGGATCCATTGACACAGTCGTCTCTTCCCCAGTGCGTATAGACCGCGCCACCTATAAGAAAATAATAACATGAAGATAAAAACGTTTACGCATTTAAATTTTAAAAAGAGAAATAATTCAATCTGTTTGCGAACCCCCATGTGCCATCGCTATCTTGATATGATATGTGCTATAAGATAATGCCATATTATTGAACCTATTATTATAAGAAGTAGTAGTATAAGTCGAAGAGCAAGTAGAAGTAGTAGTAGTAATAGTAGTATTAGTAATAGTAGTAGTAGTAGTAGTAGTAGTAGTAGTAGTAGTAGTAGTAGTAATATTGGTAGTAGTAGTAGTAGTAGTAGTAGTAGTAGTCCAAGTGTTGTCATGTAGATACAAGAAAAAAAGTAAGAAAAGAAGGCCTTACTTGGATTTAAATAGGATTTAGGGGCATTATTCGGGTATACCATGCCAGAAACGTCAGACGAGATGCCGGAGGGCCTTTGTCTCTTCTTGTTCTTGCATGTCCGACTTTTATCATTAGCCTATTAGGTGAAGTTATAGATAATTGATAATAGGGACTTTTATATTCGCACGAAGACAGTGGGGATTGCTACGATCGACGTCCTTTTAATGCACTGCCTTGAATGGACGTCACACGTATCAGTCCACACAAATCCCTAATATTCAGAACATAGCATGGGGAACATTTTGGCAGAATTTGAAACAAATTTTTAAAACCTATTCGTTTGACCTTTCTTCTGTCATAGCTAGGTCGCTCGGAGTTTTTAGGGGAAGGGAATGAAGAATGGTTATTGGTAAACTATACCCTGACTAAATTTTGTATCCAGTTTAGAACTGCCTTTGTTAGGACCGACAAGGAATGCCGATAAGGCACTGCGGCCCAACCATTAAAGGGACTTGGTAACATTGTTCAGATGGGAGATAGTGGTGCTAAGGAAGTGACTTCAATGCTAGATGTACAATTAAAGATAATCTGAAAATTTGAGTGGAAACGGACCATTATTCATGGTACAAATTGGGAAAACTGATCTGTTCGATTATAATTCTCCCAACTATATTATCACAATTTAATTACATTTTAGGTGAATGGAAATCTCACAAAGCAATAAAATGGCTCTACATTCCATTCCAGACATTTAAGTGTTGACAGATTTGTTATAGCCTGCTTTATGTCTTTTTTTTCATGGAAAAACGGTTGGGAAAATGTTAAAATGGTTGGGAGAATTTACTGTTAATCACTGTTTGAGGGTGTCGTATATCGACGCCTTCAAAGAAAACCATAGATATCTTCGTGGTTTGAGAATATTTTCAGGATTTTTTGCATGTCAGAGGGTTAGTACAGTAGAAGGAATATAGTAAGTGACATTTTATACAAAAATTAAGCAATTTCTTTCATCAACCTTCGATAATGTTACCCAGTCACTTTAAAGATACAATCTACCTGTATCCTTCGAAGAAAGAACGAAAGAAAGAAACTAAGGAAAGAAAGAAAACATCCGTCATTTACCAGATGGTGGGTTCGTATGATATGTGAGGAGATAACTGTTCAGGTCTTCGGACGAAGCTGCAGAACTGTTGGTCAAGGAGAGGGCGCTACGTCTGTTTTGGAGCAAATATTTCGCAACAAAATCACGTACGTCTTGAGCATGCTGTTGTCTCCCAGTTTCGGATCCATCCTCGGGCTTAATGATGCGGTTCTGTGAAAGATTGAAGTACGACAAAATTTACGAAGTTGATGCAAATATTTCAAATGCTTTTATATATTATTCAAGATCAGGGATCAATGAAGGGACTAATTAAAGAAAAGGTCGCTTTAAATTAGATTGGAAAAAACAGCACAATGGATATATGAACATATACGTTAACAGATTGAGTTTAAATGAATGAGGATGAAAGGTATACATAACGTTTATCTGGTGTTTATCGAAAATTTGTTATTAAGCGGCTGTTGCTTCAATTATTATTTGTAAGAAGAAAAAGAAGAAGAGAGAAACACAATATAATCAAGTGAGTCAAACATTTTTAACCTTGATTGTTTCTTTGTTATTTTGACTTTATCCAAAAAGCAGTCTGAGGAGAGCTAATTATTAAAAAAAAATGTAAGGAACTAATATTTCCCAATAAGCTGCATGAAGGCGTCTGGAACAATTATCAAAAGAATTAAAATAAATCGGACTGACGAAATATTTACCTGAAGCAATGCGATAATTTCCTTCAAATCAGCCAACTCCTTGCGAAAATCTGTCACCAAATCCTCTAAATTCGGCTCTCCAGTCTCATCTAAAACAAATTTAGAATTCATAATGACATAAATATTTATCTAAACCTGGGGTTTATAAAGTCCATGTATGCATCTACTACAGAACAGATTACTTCGATAAAATACTGAGAGATAAATAGCTACATTGATTACAGGAAGAGAGAATCTTTCTTCAAACTTGCAGTCAGGACAAAAACGAAATTGTTGATTATTTTGCTATCATACAGACACATTGCGACGTCACACAGGTTACAGATGACAAGATAAAGTTTGAACGAGAAAAAGAGAGAAATAGAGAGAAGTAATAAAAGAGATTGGGAGAGAGGGAGCGCGCAAAGAGCGAGGAAGAGAGAAAGAGAGATAATGAGAAAGAGAGATAGTGAGGGAGAGCGCGGAGAGCGAGGAAGTGAGAAAGAGAAGAAAAGGGAGATAATGAGAGAGAGGGGAGGGAGAGAGAAAGAAAGGAAGAGAGAGAGAGAGAGAGAAAAGAAGAAGAAGAAGGGGGGCACACACATACATTTTACGACAAATTAAAACGAGACAAGGTTATAGATAGCAACATTATTATAATCACTAAAGCAAATGAGATAACAAATTACTAACGCATGAATAATTACCTGGAGAAATTGTTACAGATGCTAGGGTAGATGGTGATACAACAGAGAACAGAAGCGGAGAAAATAAGCAGAAAAGCAAGTGAAATGCTGCCATGATGTCTATAAATGAACCGTAGACCGTCGACCGTCAGAAAATAACCAGCTTCTGGTCTGCTGTTGAGTTGAGCGATATCAAGTTTGTGAAGATCGTCGTATCACTGCGTTTCACTTTTCTGCGAAATATTCACATCAAAATGGACTGACTCGATCCCATGGTGGTGCGATTTATATCAATATGATTTCTAACCCATCCACCCCCCCCCCCTCCCCCCCCCCCCCCCCCCCCCCCCCCCCCCCCCCCCACTTACCACCACCACCACCACCACATCCGAAACAAGGGTGGAGGTGCTGATTCGACTGCATGACGTCAGCAGCGATGGGATCCAATAAAATTACAGCATAGTTGAACATGCACAGTGCCATTGGCATGGTTAACTCCATGGTTAACTCTAGAGAAGTGTAGCAGTTATGTGATCGACGGTGGCGTGACTACCCGGGGAAAATGCTCCAACCCTCCCCTTCAAAAAGAAAGAAAAGAAGGATAGAGACAGATGGAATAAAAATGGACCACTAATAAAGCCCCCTTCTTACTGTCTCACCCTCTCTCTCTCTTTCTCTCTCTCTCTCTCTCTATTACCCTCCGCCACTCTCCTCTATCTCTCGCTTTCTCTGACTCCCCTTTCTCTCTCTCTATTTCTCCCCCTTTCTCTTTCTTACTCTTTGGCGTACGACTCCTTTCGTGTGTTTTTTTTTATATTTATCTCTAATAAGTGTTTTCCCCGCTTCTTCATGGAACAATACCGAGTAACTTTTGGTGTTTAGACTAAAAAAATAAGTACACATATAGTATAGTTTCTGACACGAGTTTATTTAGAATCATATTCAATGAAAAGTCATAAATTCGCTTTTGCAATGTAAAAAGAAAAATCAACATAGGGCATGGGTTATGAATACAATTTAGGGTGGGGGAGGGGGCCTCAAGGGGAAAATTTCTTCAATTCCCCCCCCCCCCCTTTATTTTCTTGATCATAGCTGGCTTAAACCTGTAGTGCACTTAAATCTATAAGATTTCACGCCATTTTGAGGTCATAACCATAACATTTTTTTTGCTTGTCAGAGAAATCTGAAAAAGGCCCCAAAAATGTAATGACACTTTTGTGACCCTCTGTTACGAAATACTGGAAATGTCCCTACTCAAAGCTCCCCCCCCCCCCCTCCCCACCCCCCGTTGTCCGCCAAGTTATTCTTCGAGAATAGAAGCGCTTGGTTCATTCCAATCCACATTATTTTTGTCTTTATATGCCACACTCAATTTCTCACTGTGTACCATGGAATAAATATACCAAAGCTTCGAGACTATTTGCTTGTTTTCGGTGGAAAATTAATTTACACCGGTGTTAAAAGGGTTATCCAGGAGCTAGTCGACCCCAGACATGAGTAATTTTGCAAAGCAAATGTATTGAACATAGCAATCCCTCCATCAATGGGTGCCTATTGTTTTATGCAAAATTGCACATGTGGCCAACGAACGACCGTGCAGAATGACGAAGAAAGCAGCCAAGGTGTTAAGATCGCTGCATCCTTCCTGCGCCCGTGTAGAATGACGAAGAAAGCAGCCAAGGTGCTAAGATCGCTGCACCCTTCCTGCACCCCGGCCCCCTCTATGATTGGCCCCACGCTACGCCCTTATTCTTATCAAACAGCAACCAACGTGCACTTTTAGGGCCCTGTTAAATTCTATGACAAATATGCCCTCAGCCAATCAAATGCCATGATTTCAGTAGCTTATAACAGTTATTGTAAATTGTCACTAATACAATGTAACCAGTATTCATGAAACAGAGCCCAATAGAGGAAACATAATGAAGCACAAACCTTCCTCTGTCCTTCCGTATAATTATTATGATACTTGATCCGGAATAAAATAGGAAAAAAAACCTAAAAATCGAACAAGTTTAAAGACAAAGTTGAGTTCTGGTCATGCGATTGCATTGTAAAACAAACTGTGTGGAATCGATCAGAAAAGTTGATCATCTAGCATATAAGTATTGGTGTGTACTGCAAGGTTCAGGAATTTTCAAATTGATACGAAATTTGGCACAGTCTTGGTAAAGTTACAAGCACTGTACACAGAAAGATGTATATGGGACTACACAATAAATGCCATATTTAGAATATTAAGGCATTTTAAGAGCCATACTTTTCAGGGATTTTTTTTAAATCTGATGTTCTTCCACACTTGCATAATAACAATTATAACGGTCACAAATTATTTTCACGTCTTCCCAGAACCCAGCCTTCTCTTTAAAGGTACAATGTCTTATTGCAGGCCAAACAAATGAAAAGATTAAATTCCAACGGCATTTGAAAGACGATACTAATTTAGAACCTCCCTCAACACGAAAGGGCTTGAAAATGGTTTTAGTTGGAGAATAACGACCGTAAGTTGTCAAATCGACTGAAGTGATTGCAATCACCTAAGTAATAGTCTGATTTTCATACCCCTTTATCGAATGGTCGTACGTTTTGTGCTGTACCGTAAACGATTCAATCCGTTAAATTTTGGCCATTACAAGTAGAGGGTTATTGATGTAAACAAATGCTCATGTACCTGTTACAGCTCATTTTATGTATGTTATTACCAAAGAAAAGAAAAACCGCAGTCACTCACTCAATAGTGTCTAACAGTGAAATCTAAAAGGTAAACGGGTTTCCTTGCATAATTTAAATACTAGGACACTGCTGATGCTTACATTTCACAGGTACGACATACATGACATATTCATAATTCCTGCAAAGTGCTACAGAATTTGATGTTGGCTGCAAAAGGGACATATATACAATACAGACTGTCTTAAAGGTAATACAAAGTTTTGGTATGGTGTCATGAATTTGGTTAAAATGAACATTTTGGAAGCATATTCGATCCTACAAAATTCAGTGATCGTTGTCGCGGTTGAAATCGAGTCTAAAGTTATGAAATTGTGAATAATAAACTCTTTATGTTGTATAGCTCCCTCTCAAGGTCAAGATATTAATTAAGCCACAAAACAATGTTTCTTGACTAAAATTGACCGATTAGCTATTTCCCTTTGGAAATTATATATCACAACTACATATTTTGAGATTTTCATGGTCGCAGCTACCACTGTACGGCCGTAGGCGCTATTTGAAATTTATCAAAATTTCCCGGGAGCACCGGTAAATTTTTGTATTCAATTTTTCGGGACTAAATTTTCTAGTGCTTATAATAGATCCTTAGAGGTATCTAAATATATCAAAATTGTAAAGAATCACCATCCACCCAATTTTCAAAATTTCCCAAAACTTTGTATTACCTTTAAATGTCGGTGGCGTTTGTATACAGACATTGCCTTTTTGTTGGGGGGGGGGCGGGGTAGTTCCGAAACGAAAAATTACTTTTCCGGGGCCTGATTTCAGTGGGAAAGGTTGGAGGAATAAGAAGATTTTTCTTTATTTTATTTTTTGTTAAAACAATTTCAATTCAATTCAATTTTGTATTGATTATAATCCCACCAAATAGGACCATTCTCATTTTCTTTATAACAATGGATAACGAATTTCACATTTGGTGTAACATAGATAATTTAGTGCAAAAGTCAAAATTACAAAAATTACAATAACAAGGAATGGATTCTTTTGGAATATAATAAAGAGTTCAAAATCAATCAAATCACTCTTATTACTTTTTACAATTTGTTTAAAGAATAAAAGACAACATGATAGTAAAACAATTATGTATGTGTTCAAATTCAGATTCGAATTCAATATGTTGCTGTAGCATGTAGCGTCGAAATTCTGTTAACGAATCATAACTATCAAAGATATATCGTATATGAATATAGTTAGTCAAAATGAGTACAAATGTGAAATTACATTCACTAGAAAACAGAAATGACCCTCAAAATTACATACAACCATTGGCCTCTTCAGGAATATAATACACGCAATGTTGCACACAAAACTGAAAGTATTTTTTTTCCGTTCTGAAATTGAAGTCAGAAGGGCGGTATTCCGCATGTCGCTAACTTGTATGGCAGGTGGTACATGCTAAAGCGTGCTTCTGAAGGTCTCAACAGTTGGGGCTCTTTACCACACCCCCCCCCCCCCCCCCCCAAGAGATGACCCCGACAATACGACCCAATCCCGACAGATACTGTTCATATTATCTTGAAGATTCATTTATCAATAAATTTCGATCGCTAAAACCCCGGGAATCATTGCCAAGAAATGTATGTCGATCCTTATTTTGATATGTAGAGTAATACTGCAATGGGGGAAGGGGGTGGGGGGGGGGGGGATTTGCCCCTTTGCCCCTTCATATACACAGGACAGTGAATACCTTAGATTGGCTGTCACAAATCAAAGATTATAATAAGAACGTCGGGGTACGCTTCCTATGGTTTCTTGTTATTCAATTAGGAGGAGGAAGGACATATTTTTTGTTTTAAATGACATTTTATTTCCTTTCTCATAATTTCACATAACAAGAAATTATCAAAATAAGCAATATAAAACAAGATCTTTGGTACAAGACACTTCATGAGTTACATCAATCAATGATTCTACACTGTTGGTCATAATAGTGGAATAATTATTTTTACCCCAATTTATGGACTGATTTTGACAATGACGGAAGTTCATCCGTTCTAAAAGTTTTTTGCAGCTCATAACTTTTTGCGCGGATGAAATCACAGTGGACTGATGCTCGATGGATAGAGCGTATGAAACACGTATGCAGTGAGTACACAACGGATGCATAGCGTTTTCCAACGGATGGCAAGATTTGTTTACGTTTTACATCCTCTTTGCATCCGTAAGTGCAGTGCACTGCACTTACATGAATACGGTCTATTATATCGCTGGGCCAACGCTCTTATTCACAATAACAATCACCAAGGGTGTCGATTTGTATCCCTGGTTGGGGGGGGGATGATGGGTGCCAAAATATTTTCGGCAATGGATCAAAGCAACCAAGAGGTAGAGGCGTGTGGCAGGTTGCACCCCCTCCCTTCCAAGTTTTTAACTTTTTCAAGTCATCCTCAATAAAGATAACATTTGAGAGAATATGGGACCTATGTGGTTCCACATGCTTTGCTACCTGGGTTATTATCCTCTCAAACTAGGCAGGATTTTATTTTAGGGGCGGTAGTGAGCACCTCCTAGGGGTGAGTGCAGGGAGGGGAGTCCCCCCCCCCCCCCCCCCCCCCCCCTCCCGCGCGAAGCGCGGAAGCTCTGACGTTTCCTTAAATTATTAGTAAAAGAAGACAATTCGTTGTACAATTCTCGACTCTTAATCCTTGTCTGAATTCAGTTCCCCCCTCCCGCGCGAGGCGCGGAAGCTTTGACGTTTCATTAAATTATTAGAGAAAAAAGACGATTCGTTGTATCATTCTCGACTCTTAATCCTTGTCTGAATTCAGTTCCCCCTCCCGCGCGAGGCGCGGAAGCTTTGACGTTTCATTAAATTATTAGAGAAAGAAGACGATTCGTTGTATCGTTCTCGACTCTAAATCCTTTTTCTTCCTGCGTCCTCTTCCTTTCTTCTTTCTCTCTCTTTTTTGGGGGGAGGGGGGAGGGGTCGGCTTTTTTTTGTTGGGGGGGCGACCACCCCCACCACCCCTGGCTACGCGCCTGTATCCTCTCTGTCTCTCATTATCTTTCTCTCCCACTCTCTTCTTCTTTTTTGCTTTTTTGCGCTTAACATTTACTAAGCTCGTTGCTTTTTAACGCTGTGGCTTTGCATTTGGCGCACTGCATTTATATGATGCTGTTAATTGAATAAATTGAATAAATTCATCAATTCCTGATGAAGCCGTATGCGCGAGAATTCAATTTATTCATGTCTCTTATACGGTCGTCTCATTTACTTCGTTTTCTATTTATATATGTATGTATTATGAAAATGAGATAGTAAAATGTATAAATTGGTGGTCATCTTGCGAATAATAACCATCAACTATTCTCATCGGGCTCTCATCATTAATTTTCTCTTTTTTTTTTAATTTTTTTTTTATGGTGAATTATTGGGGGGATGATTGTACAGGCCATCCTCCCCCAACCTGAAATATTAGGGGGGATATGTTGTATTGCCCTTTTCAGTGCCAAAACATGGGTCGTCGGTCGGAAATCTCTCTTCTTTTTTTCTCCCTCTTTGGACTAATATTTTAAGTTTTTAATGCTTTAATATTTTTTTTTTCTCTAAAAAACGGTTAAAAAAAAAGCCGACCGTAGATTTCGAAATTTTGGGTCGGTCGCAAAGGGCAATTATACAACACCTTTTTGTTGTAGGCCCAATGATCGTTATTCTGATCGTTCGTGCATGCATCGGAATTAAGGTTCGAAATTCAGAAACGGTTAACATTTTCGCAATGCATGCCCATGGTGAAGTTGAGTTTTTGATTTGGTCTGTTTGAAGAAAGGCGTTAACTCTGTGTAAAATAATATGATAAAATGCCCTTCTAGTAATAATAATATGAATAATAATAATACAGTCAAACCTGTTTATAGCGAGCGCCCAAGGTAACCACGAAAAGTGGTCTTTGTAGACAGACTCTTTTAGTACATGTTTCAATGATGCAGTTTCAAAAGAAACAAAATCTGTGGTCTTTGTGGACAAGTGGTCACTAAAGCAGATTAGATTGTTATAATAATAGTAATAGTAATAATAATAATTATTATATATAATTTTAATAATTATAATAATGATATCAAAACAATAAACAAAAATAATGATAATAGTATTGAAGGGATAGTTTAATTCTTGTTTCAGACCGCAAATGCCTTTAAGTGCATGGGTATTGCACTTATTCTTATTTAAGACATTTTTTAGTGCCCTTTTAGGACCTAAAATTGCTATGAAGGTAATTTTAGACCCCAATATGTGTGAAATTTAGCCAATACGATCATACCAATGCAGCCCTACTTTAATAAAAATACGGTGGCCCTTAATTAATTAATTAATTAATTAAGGGCCGGCTGGTTGTGCGTATTATAACCAACACGAAAAAGCCAACATCGGCATCGGCTGGAGCAAAAGTTCAAGTTCAAGTTCAGTATTTATTAAATTCCATAGTAAAATTAACAGTGACATCAAAATATTACTTTTACATAAATATGATTAACATAGTACAATATTGACAGTAAAAACAAACAAATAGGAATTAGGTTGCTGTATAAAAACCCTAGAGGGTTTGTCTGGACAGCCACCAGAAAAAAACAACTTATAAGGCGTTATTTCATTTTTCAACGGCTGGGTAAAATTATCTAATATTTTTGGTGGTACACAAATAATAGAAATGATTATATTTATGGATATTTCAGCCTTCTCTGAACCGATCTTGATCAAGCAAAGATGATTTTGTCATTTGGATTGTACGTTCTTTCAAATTTGACACTCAGTTTTTCATTATCTCACCAAAAAAATGATAGTACAAATAATGATAATAATAACAAAACTCGTATATTATGTTCAATGTACATATCCGTATTGTGAATGAACAAACATGACAGCGAATTCCCTGAAGTAGTTTTATTAGAAACCGTTCACTTATAAATTCAACTCAGTTCAAGTTGAGGTCATATCTCACATTTGGTAGCAACGATAAAATCCCAACGGTAAAATGCCATCGAACATAGTTTGGGCACAAATCCAAGCAATAAAACACTGTACTATGACTGTCTCTCAAGAAATTAAATCTCTAAAAAGATAACTTTTGAGGTAAATTTCTTCAATGTGTATTACAAAATAAATGCGAGATATAATATATGTGTCTTCCAGTACACTAAAATACCTTGCACAAAACACTTTTAATGTGCTTTTTAAGCTGTAATATATAAATTTACTCAAAATAAGATTTAAAAAAAGGTATTGCAATTTAATTTCTATCAACATTTTTTTTTGGATGATACATACAATAAACGGTAATGTTAATATAAGATACACCAATATAAGTTCTTTCTACGACTCTCTTGGAAATAAATACTTTTTTAGAAATGAAAGTCATAGAATAATGGTACTCACCATTTTCATTTCTCAAAATGATATATAGGCAGTATTCATAGTGTCTTAAACATATATTGAAACGTAATGCTGGTTTATTTTGAAAGACAAAACACACTGATATACCTGAATTTGTATGGTAAATACACATAGCATGAAATACAGCAAGAGGTAATTGACTGCATTTTCATTTCTCAAAATGATATATAGGCAGTATTCATCGTGTCTTAAACACATATTGAAATATAATGCTGGTTTACTTTGAAAGACAAAACACACTGATATACCTGAATTTGTATAGTAGCATGAAATGCAACAAGAGGTAGTTGACTGCGTGAAATTGAATAACGCCTCCACCCTCCATGCAATTCTTCCGCACATTTCATCAGAAGCATTATTAATTGTCCTTGGGGGGTAATTGTCCTGGGGAGTAGTTGTCCTTGGGGTTATTGTCTTCAGGGGGGGGGGGGGAGTTGTCCTCGGTGGTTATTGTCCTTGGGGGTTGTTTTTCGGAGGGAACTTTCCAGGGGTAGTTTTCCGGGGGTGATTGTGCAGGGGGTAATTGTCCTGGGGGGAGAGTAGTTGTCCTCGGGGGTTATTGTCCTTGGGGGGCATTTTCCGGGGGTTATTTTCCAGGGGGGGGGGGGGACTTTCCAGGGGTAACTTTCCGGGGGTAATTTTCTGGGTGGCGATTGTCGAGGGGGTAATTGTCGTAGATGTAAGTGCTGTGGAATTATCCTAATTCATGCTTCGTCCTAGTTTCGTTTGAATTGCTTAAATGGAATTCCAGTTACATACTGCAGAAACAACATCTTTTTTAGTATTTTTTAACAATTTCAAAGCACAGTGACTATTGACCCCTTATTTTATTGGCATAAAAATACTCTCCTGTTAGAAGAAATCAATTTGTTATAAAGTACTGTAATTGGTGAGGAAAATAGGCTCACAAATATTCTCCCATGATACTATATCAAATAATGCCACTTATGAAGTACATGTACTGTAATTGGCAAGGACTATTATAGCATTCAGCCTTACCACCTGCTGAGCACTTTTGCTTTCTTCACATCAAAAACATTTGAGAGAACTCTATACCAAAGAGGGCTTTCGTACATATATACACAAATTTGATTCCATGACAATATGAAAAAATATAAATACATGTAGTTTTGCATATTTTCATATAGCTCTAACTCATCCAGTGTGTAATTCTGAATTTGAAAGACCAAAACTTGAAGAATAATGTACAGTTGTATGACATAAAATGATGTTTTCACAAATCAAGGCTTTCGGGGACCCCAGACATTCAAGTACAAATAGTTGTATGATAGATTACACGATACTTAAAGTCCTAGGTAGTGGACTTATATTTTAGCAACTAGTCCAATCACTCTTCTATTGTGTTCACCCTTGTGTATTCATCAATTGAAAAAACTAAAATTAATTCAATAACCGAGAAGATATTAATTAGTCCATTACTATACCGGTACAGGAATATTGTTCCCTATGGTATAGAAAAAAATTTCTTCTGAAATACTGTCATGGGAGAGGATTATAACATTTCCTATTGGAGAGGTTCTATTCATCAAATGAAATAACTCAGAAGAATTCAATAATCAAGAAGGTATCAATTAGTTGATTAATTTAATACTACACATAAGAGTTTGTTCGACCACAGGCCCTCTCAATGCGCTTTACAGATATGTATTATTACCCCGGTCATTAGATTCAGGCTTACCCGCACACAATGTATGCACATTCTCCACTCCCTGGGGAGCATTCCAGCCAGGCATCATTTTTACAAGCGCACACTTGCTAATCTAACCACATTTACTTTTGCATCCTACCGGTACCCATTTAAAACCTGGGTGGGGAGTGGCAAATGTAGATCAATGTATTGCCAAAGAAGATTTGTGCCATTTCAGGACTTGAACAGCGGACCTTGTGATCTACAGTCCGGTGATAATATCCACTTGACCACGACACTTCTACAAAATATACACAAACATTGTTCTCCATGACATTCAGTAATGTCGCTTATAAAGTACTGCCACGTGAGGGGATTATAGCATTCCCTATTGTCTTGTATTCATCAAATGAAATAATTCAAAAGAATTATATAATCAAGAAAATGTAAATAACATACAAATACTATATCTTAAGAAAAAATATACACAGCATTCGTCTGAATAGTGTACTATCATAATCACATACAGTTGAAGTCGATTTGAAAGCCCAAAATGAAACCACACTGTTCATATATTTTTATGGAAGACAACACAATATAAGATCGAGTCCTTCGCGGGGTAGAATTATAGTGATAATCTCTACAACTTTAAAATTGTATACACTCTAGAGTTCATAATATGTAAGACTCAAAAAGGATTCCATAGCAAAAGTTTAAGTACATGTTCCAAAAAATATAATTTGAATACAAATTTACAAAAGATATCATGTATATTAAAGTAGTTATTAGTAGCACCATAATATAACACCACAAAATATGACCCTTTTTTACCTTTAAACAAAATTGGCTCAAACTCTAACGGTTATATCATGGCTTATCAAGTCCAGATTCACAATAAAATACCCTATTTTTTTGTGGAGTTTGACATACATAATTTGAGTTGCAGATCCCTCTTTGATATGACCCTTTTCCGTGAAATTTCTTTCTCTTTTCCAATTGACCAAACCAAAAATTATATATCATATCCCCGAATACCGGTTGCCAACATTTGGGCGAGATCCACACTACACTTACAAAAATTCCATTTACATCACCCAGATTAGCCAACCGTTGGTCGATTTGAAGACAATTTGGATTTGGTTTCACCGAAAAGTACCCTCTGAGTTTAGTTTGCCCTTCTGACAGAAGTGCTGGGGTCTAAGTGGAAGCTATGCGTATGTGACATGCTGATCGTCTTCTGATAGCGTAACCCAAGGCTCCCACACGTTTCCATGGAGTTTTGGGTTACTCTGAGGGTCCAAGGGCTGGTTCCTAGGCTCCACGGCTGATCGACGGTACTCCTGGAGTCTAGCCTTCATAGCCTCAACAATATCTGGGAAGGAAAACGATGAGGGTTAAAATGATAGACATCACCACTTATGCCAGACGATCTCTGAAGGTTAGATCTTGCATATAACATTCCTTATTTTTGCAGTTTCACCATATTTTTAGTCCTGAAAAAGGACTGTTGGGCAGTTTAAATATACTCAACATCATCTTCATCATGATCATCCTCACCATCATCAACACTACCATCAACATCACCATCATCATCGACATCACCATCATCATGATCATCAACATGATCATCAACATGATCACCATCAACATCAACATGATCCTCACCACCATCATCATCTTCATCATCACCATCATCATCACTACCATCAACATCACCATCATCAACATCACCATCAACATCATCACCATCATCACCATCAACATCATCACCATCATCATCAACATTAAAATCGACATCATCATCAATAACATCATCAACATCATCACAATCAACATCAACATCATCCTCACCATCAATATCACCATCATCAACATCATCAACATCATCACCACCATCACCATCATCATCATCCTTACTATCATCATCAACATTAACATTAAAATCGACATCATCATCAATAACATCATCAACATCATCACAATCAACATCAACATCATCCTCACCATCAATATCATCATCAACATCATCATCACCATCATCATCATCATCCTCACTATCATCATCATCATTAACAATAACATTGAGAGCATCATCTTGAAAATAATCATCACCATCAACACTATTACCCATCATGTATATTCACCTTGGTTCCAGTCGGCTATATTATTATATTCACAGGGATCGTCACGGATGTTGTACAGACAAGGCTTGCGGTCACCGTAGTCACAATTGGTGGAAGCATTGGCTTGCTTGGAGGGACATCGTACCCTAAACGAGTTAGGAACGTACTCTGCCTTGTTGGAAGTTGCTCCTAAAACAAATAAATGAAAGAGGTAACTTATATAAAGGTTATATTTGTCTGTCTAATACCAATTTTGTTTACCATCCATGAAGTCTAATAACCATTTGATGGTTATTATTATTCATGATTAAATTATTATGAGACCATATGGACAGTAGACAAAATGAGCATAACACAAACTGGAAATTAGACCGACTGGCAAATTAGACGAAATGAGTGATAGACTTATTGGAGATTAGCCTAAATGTCATTAGACCAAATGATAAGTAGACAAAATGATTATGGGATCATGTGGATAGTAGACGAACTGGTTGTAGACCAAACGGCAATTCACAGCGCAAAGATAACAAACCAAATTCACAAAGGAGGTTTAACTTAACCTATGGTTTAAATCCTCATGTACATAACCCATGGATTGAAAAGTAGCGCAAAATAAGCGTACCTTGTCTTGGGCGTGTCTAATATTGGACCTCTGACTGTGTCGCGCTTATTTTGCGCCACTAGACCATTGGTTATGTCAATGAATATTTAAACCATGGGTTAAATCTAAACCTCCTTTGTGAATTTGGGCCATTGGGTTTGATCCATGGTAGAGCACTGATGTCCTTTGGCATGGCATTTATTTGCATTTTACACCACTCCATAACAAGGAGAGAAATGGGGACAAGGTAGGAAGCCGAAAGCCTTCAATAGTAGCTTTAATATGCCCTCCCGGTGACCATATGGTAGAAAAACTCCCCAGGGAGTGGAAATGGCGCACACTGTGAGCGTGAATGAATCAGATAACTGGGGCAATATCTGTAAAGCGCTTAGAGACAGTATTTGGTATTTAGCACTTAATAAAACCAGATGTATTGTTAAAACCTTACAAAGTGATCAGATATATGAAAATTCCAGATGTGGTCGGTAACGTATGGGATAAGATTTTGTGTAGGGTTGACATTTTTTTCTTTCAATTCAGAAATGGAAGAAATTAAAATTCATCAAATAAATGAATTTAAATGAGAGATAATCCTTCAAGGTAGCATAATGATGCTTATAATCTCCAGTCATCATCATTATTAATATTATTATCATGAAGATTCTTGGTTTGAGAGTTGCCTATAAAAAATAATATGTACTCTCTGGTACCGTAATGAAGTTTATAGTCTCGTATTATCATCAATGTTACTATCAATATCATTAAGATTCTTGGTTCAAAGGGTACCTAGAAAAAATAGTATGTATATTTACATCAACATGCAAGCCGATACTTACAAGCAGCATTATTATCATTATCATTAAGTTTCTTGGGGCAAAAGGAACCTAGACAAAACAATATGTACCCTCTGGAACTGTTATGAAGTTTGTAGTTTCGTATTATCATCATTATTAGGAGGATTCTTGGTTTAAAGGGTACCTAGAAACAATATGTACCCTCTGGAACCATAATGGAGTTTGTAGTCTCATATTATCATCAATATTATTATCATTAAGATTCTTGGTTCAAAGGGTACCTAGAAAAAATAATATGTACCCTCTGGAACCATAATGGAGTTTGCGGTATTGTATTATCATCAATATTATCATCATCATGATCATTAGTACTCTTGGTTCAAAGGATACCTAGAAAAAACAATATTTACCTTGTGGAACCGTCATGAATTTTGTAGTTTTGTATTATCATTAATATTATTATCATTAAAGGTATTACAAAGTTTTGGTATGGGGTCATGAATTTGGTTCAAATTAACATATTGGAAGCATATGCGTTCCTACAATATACATTGATCATTGTCCCGGTTGAAATCAAGTCTTAAGTTATGAAATTAAAAATAATAACCTCTTTATGTTGTATAGCTCCCTCTCAAGGTCAAGATATTAATTTAGCTATGAAACAATGTTTCTTGACTAAAATCGACCGATTAGCTATTTCCGTTTGGAAATAATATATCCCAACTACATATTCTGAGATTTTCATGGTCGCAGCTACCATTGTACGGTCATTTATCAAAATTTACCGGGAGCACCGGTAAAATTTTATTATCAATTTTTCTCAAAAACAGAAGTGTTTTAGGGGCTAATTTTTTTTAGTGCTTATAATACATCTACAGAGGCATCCAAATATATCAAAATTGTAAAGATTCAATATCCACCCAATTTTCAAAATTTCCCAAAACTTTGTATTACCTTTAAGATTCTTGGTTCAAAGGGTACCTAGAAAAAAAAAATGTACCATCTGGAATCGTAAAAAAGTTTGTAGTCTTGTATTATTATCAATATTATTATCATTATCATGGAGATAATGGTATGTAGAGCACCCAGAAAATAATCAAACGTACCTTCTGGCGGGTACCAGCCGGAGAAATATTTACTCCCGATTTTACCCCCGAAGGCACCGTAATGAAGTTTGAAGTCTCCTACTCTGATGGCTGCGTACTTCTCGATAGGCTCGATGTTGTGAAGGATTTCATTTCTAGGTGAAGGCACATTACTGTAAGAAAAGCAGATATTAAAGACACACTGCTTTGAGCTTAGTTCAAGCAACAATTGCTTCTGGTTTCATACATTTGGAGGAAGAAGAGAAATAAATGAAGCAGTGTCTAAAGAATGGATAGCTCTGAGTGTGTAGACAGGCTTGATGGAGACTGGCTTTAGAAAACAAAGAATGTTCAGTTTATCGCTTAAAAAGCAGACCCCACAAACCTGGAAGGGAAGACTTGAGGGAATAAGGCGCCCCTTTCATAAAACTTGTTATCTATAACAACTGTTAAATTTCTATGACAAATTTGCTCTCAGCCAATCAGATGCCTTGATTTCAGTAGCTTATAACAGTAGCTTGTAACTTGTTATTGATATCAAGTTTGCTCTCAGCCAATCAGATGCCATGATTTCAGTAGCTTATAACAGTAGCTTGTAACTTTTTATTGATATCAAATTTGCTCTCAGCCAATCACATGCCATGATTTCAGTAGCTTATAACAGTAGCTTGTAACTTTTTATTGATATCAAATTTGCTCTCAGCCAATCACATGCCATGATTTCAGTAGCTTATAACAGTAGCTTGTAACTTGTTATTGATATCAAGTTTGCTCTCAGCCAATCAGATGCTATGATTTCAGTAGCTTATAACAGTAGCTTGTAACATGTTATTGATATCAAGTTTTATGAAACAGGGCCCTGGGCCGGTATTCAATTCAATACTTAGCATAAGTAAAAAATTTACTTAGTAAATGGCTAAGCTAAGACATTTACTTATCTCATATTCTAATTGCATCTTAGACTTGTACTTATGTAAGACAAAATCTAAGTCAAATACTAACTGATAAGCATCGTGACATCACACGGTCAATCAAAAGTAATACGCAATAAATGCGCGCTGATATAATTGTGCACATGTTATAATACTGTGTACGAAAACCATATGCCTGCCTGCCAGCGCCAATCAAGGCCTCCAAATAATTGGCTTGTTACTTGTTACTTGTTACTTGTTACTTGTTACTTGTTACTTGTTACTTGTAGAGATAATCCCGATGGCAGCTATCATACAGCTAAACTGGGATGTCCGTGCAACGTGCTGGCATAGTGACAGTGCATGAAGTAATTCAAAACAGTGAATGATGTCTATTATTTACAATAAAACGGTGGACGTGCAAGTAAAAGCCAAGACGTGGAGTCTACAGTAGCTTGGACCCAACAGGAGGAGGCAACGCTCTGATGATGGGTAGAGCAGCCTCCTGGAAGATGGTCACTGTTGGAGATATTACCGCAGCAGCTGATAGGTGGTTCCACGTCCAGATGGTGCGAGGATAGAAGGAGTACTTGAAGCTATCAATGGAAGCTGGGGGTACTGCATACTTCAGAGGGTGATCATTTCTGCCCAGATATGTAGCTGGGATAATGTGAGTGGGAAAAGGCATGTTGAGTTGATGATGGTGCATCTTGTAAAACAAAGTGGACTGTGCAAGAAGCCTGCGATTGTGAAGGGTATCCCATCCCAGTTTGTTGACAAGTGCTGTGACTGATGTTACTCTCCGGTAGTCTTGGTATACAAAACGGGCGGCAGCTCGCTGTACTTTCTCAAGACTTTGTATTGATGTCAGAGTCCGAGGGTTCCAAGCTTCACTGCCATACTCAAGTTGGGGACGAACAAGCATTGTGTAGGCTTTGGATTTGATGTTCTTGGTGCACGGTGATAGAGTTCTGCGTAGGAGGCCAAGGGTTCTATTGGCTTTCTGGGTGGTGAGTTTACATTGGGTGTTCCATTTAAGGTCATGGGTAATCGTGACACCAAGATACTTGTATTGTTTTACTCGAGGAATTGACTCATTTAGTAGGGTGTAGTCCACTGTGATGGGGTGCTTCTTGTTTGTGATTGACAATGAAGCACACTTCTTGATGTTGAATCCCATCAGCCATTTAGTAGACCAGTCTGCAAGAACATGGAGATCTTCTTGCAGTATATGAGTGTCTGAGGGAGAGTCGATACGCCGGTAGATGACACTGTCATCTGCAAATAGACGCATTGTGGACTTGATGTTGAGTTTGATGTCATTGATGTACAGCAGGAAAAGTACGGGGCCGATGACAGAACCCTGCGGTACTCCTGAAGTAACAGGCATCCATGCTGAGCGAGCACCATTGACGACGACAGCTTGATGTCTATTCGCTAGGAGTGACATAGTCCAGCGGAGAGAGTCTCCCCTGATTCCGTAGTAATGTAGTTTGGATCTAAGGTGTGGATGTGGTACGCGATCAAACGCTTTTTGGAAGTCGAGAAAGACGATATCAGTTTGGCCTCTAGATTGAAGAGAGGATGACCAATCATCGGTAGCTGTGACAAGTTGTGTTGTTGTCGAAAGATTCTGTCTGAAACCATGCTGTTCATCAATGAGTATGTTGTTAGCTGCAAGATGTTTAGAAATGTGGCTAAGCATAATATGTTCCATCACCTTACTGCAGATACACGTCAGCGATATAGGTCTGTAGTTACCTGGGCAACATTTATCTCCTGCCTTATGAATAGGGGCTACAAGTGCACGTTTCCAGTCCAAAGGCACTTCTCCGGTATTGTAACTCTGTTGAAACAGAAATGACAATGCAGGGGCTATCTCGTGTGCTAGCATCTTCAGAAGTCTTGGATGTATCTTATCTGGGCCACTGGCTTTGGATGGATTCAGTTGAAGCAGTTGCTTAACTACACCAGACCGGTGGATGTGGAGATGCCCTATGTCATTGTATAGGGAGGGCCGGTTTATGCAAACTTGATCCACGTTGCTCTTGGTGAAGGTAGAATGAAAGTAATTATTCAAACATTCAGCCTTGTCCTTGTTTGTGATATGGAGCTTGTTATCATTTCTCAAGGGTGGTATACCAAAGTTTTCAGATCGACGCTGTTTTACATATGACCAGAAAGCCTTGGGGTTCGCATATAGGCTCTCACCTATTATGTTGCAGACGTAATTGTGATGAGCTTGGCGGACACGTTTGGTCAGTACGTTTCGAAGCTGCCTGTAGGCCTTCCAATTGGATGCACTAGGCTGACTTCGTGCCCTCTTGAACAAACGATCCCGCTTCCTCATTTGCCTTTTGAGGGAAATGGTGATCCAAGGCAAGTTGCGTCTGGTTCTTGACATCTTGGATGGGATGAATTCATCCTTGCACTTGTTGATGAGTGATGTGATACAGGTCCAGTTTTCATCAACTGACTTCAGCTCTGGTGAAGATGATAGAAAATCCATTGAGAATTTCGCAACAGCCTTGCGGAGTTTCTGAAGATCAGCTTTGTGGAATTGGTAGATTTTTCTTGGCGGAATGCGGCAAGTTCTTGGATTCCCCGAGATCGAAAAAGCAACGATGTTATGGTCCGATATTCCTGGATGGACAAGGACATCGGACACCAGTGTTGGATTTGACGCAAGAAGAAGATCAAGTGTATTCTCAGATGCAGGGCGGGTAACTTCATTAACAAACTGGAGAAGAGAGTTCTCTAGCAGGATATCAAGTCTCAAGGCTTAAGTCTGGTAGGGAGCTGTCTTAAATTTAGGGTAAAATACTTAGCCAAGGTTTGAATTGAATACCCAATATTTTATCTAAGCCAAATACTAAGTAAAAAGCTCGAATTTTGTACTAAAGTATTGAATTGAATACGGCCCTGGTCCGTACCCAGGCAGATGCTGAAGACAGGAAGGCTTGGATAGGAGCCATAAGGAAAAATAAGCGTCAACCCATCAGCGTGGGAACAACAGCCACTTTACTCTTATCCTGCCATGATGAATACAGCCCAGTGCCACAGGGCCAATTCCCATTGTACCAAGCCAAAAATCCCCCCCCCCCCTGCAGTGCCAAGTATATTTTGAGATAATCTGAGAATCTGATGGTGCGATCAATAGCGCGTGGGAAACACTCAGCACATTACAATGAGCATGAACAATAACTGCTATTACGAATGCGAGCATGCATGCATGAAGCAGTTAAGCTGTGGCTCACTCGCATGAATTGTGCCTCCAATCGATAGCGCGCTCGCGTGTACAAAGCACTATAACGGTAACATGCATGCGGCCTTATGGCAGGATATGAGTTAGAGATGAAGGCAATACACAACAGAACAAGAAATACCAGTTCCGCGTCAGGCATTTTTTCAATTCGTTATAATCCACACTTATCAAGTCTTTGCAACCTACAAACTAGTAAATCAATGTAGTATTGTATTTTCATATAACCGGTATATCAGGGAATAATTTTCCTGGTATCGCATCGCAATTTGCTATGCATTTTTGCATGACTGCTATACAAAATATCTTTTGTGTAGCAGTTTTCTTCCATAGAAATGTACAGAATTTCATTTAAAATATTTATCCATCGGTTGACATTGCTAATCAAAAAATTTGAGAAAAATTATTCCCTGTATATGCATTCTACATGTATTTGGTTACGGTTTAACACTGTTATGGGAAAAGACCACAGTAGAATATGACAAATTCCTGTCAGCAAAATGACACGCCATGTGCTCACCATAACATGTTTTGCTCTTAAATATAAGCTAAAATTATCCCTTCTAGAAAGATATAATGCAGTTCAAATATAGCCGTCAGTAAACGGTAAAAATACTTGTAAAGTAGACAAGTTGACGCACGTATAGGCACTCATATGATTAGAGGCCAAATAGAACTCAATTTGAACTTGGGCTCCATATGCACTGTTTTATGCTACCCCTTATTTTCTTCATACTCCCTAACCTTTAACCTATATAACACCTGTTATTGGGTAACACCCAAGTGGAGGCGAACTCCCAATGGGAGCTCTCTCCTGTGCGTCTTTAATGCATTAAAGTCTAACTCACTTGGACAGTGCATCCCACTGGTCGAATCCATCCGAATTCTTCAATTCCTTGGGGTCACCCCCGGCTACGCTATGCAGCGTGGGTAACCAGTCGCAGACGTGCATCATCTGGTCGCTGAAGCGTCTGGGCTTCTTAATGAGAGGGCTGTTTACAAAGGCAGTGCCCCTCACCCCGCCCTCCCATAGAGTGTGCTTGCATCCCCTCAGGGGCCAGTTACTGGCGTGGGTGCCGTCAAAGAAGTCATAAGTGGCGCCTCCATTGTCGGTTGTGAAGACGATGATGGAGTTGTCATAGAGGCCCGCATCTCGTAGCGTCTGGGAGATGCTGCCTACAGAGTCATCCAAAGCAGACACCATTGCTGATCAGGAAAAACGATAGAAACTGGTAAATGGCACACTCAAGCACATGTATGTCCCATTCATGACATGCTTTCTCTAAGCACATTACAGAATAATTTGTAAGCACAATGGTGAAATGAATCTTGAAACCATTATCAAGGGCCCTATATTACTGGTAGCTTTCTTTTGTAGAGGTCTGGGTTTGTATTCAATTCAACACTCAAGTTTGAAATATGAGTATTTTACTCAGTTTTTGGCTTCGATAAAATACTTAGCCAATTTTGGTATTCAGTTCAAACCTTTGGCTAAGTATTGTACCCTAAATTTAAGACAGCTCCCTACAAGACTTAATCCAAATATTTGGAGGCCTTGATAGGCACGCACATGGTTTTCTAACCCAGTGTCATAACCTGCGCAAAATTATATTAGCGCGCATTTTTTTTGGCACGTTAAGTGCACATTAATTTTTATTTACTGCAGTCTACGGGGGGAAATGAGTATGGTATAACCGGTCACTCAAAGATTTTTACATTTTTTAGTTACTTCCTGATCATTTTGAAGTGCAGTTTGTGTAGCGCTTCAATATTACACCATATCACAGACAATGATACCACTTAGGGCCATGCATCTCATATTTGTATAGCTGGAAACATTATTAAACTATGCCCTTAAAACTTGTTGGTGGTTTTCTGGTGAAGGATCACAAAAATGTTACATAGAATCAGTGAAAATAAAGTGTTACCTGCATACATTCTCCTCCCCTCTGTCTCAATGTGAGGAAACCTCTGATAGTATTTGTCAGGTGCTTGAAGAAGTCGATCAGGATACACTCCTGCATGGACAGCTTGATGTGCAAGGTACAGGAACAGTGGCTGAATAAACAGAAATGACAAAGAAAATAATTTAAATTCAATTCAATTCAATTTCAGTTTAATTACAAATATACCAAATAAAATGTCCAAAGACTAACAATAATTTGCTCACAATGTATCATATAAAAATGCAATAAAAACAGTAGATTTAAAAATTCAGTAATAAGTTAAGTACATTGCTCACCTTGTATCATATAACTAGATGGAACTTCAACTGTGCGCAGTCGAAAATGATGCCTCCGCCATTGAGCAATTTTACAAACCAAAACGGAAGCAACTTTTAAAATTCAAGTTTGATTGTAATCCATCTGTCGTCTTTAATAATGGATTCACAAGCTATTTATAGGCATCCTTAATGAGCCCACTGACCTTTGACCTGATGACCCTAAAATCTCATCAGTTCATTGGCTCTGCAAGATACATATACATGTCTTGAGTTTGATAGTAAACTGTCTTTTGGTTCTCATGATAATGTGATCACAAGCTATTTGTGCATACATAATGAGCCCTGTGATCTTTGAACTGTGACCTCGTGACCCCAAAATCTAATCACTTCGTCCCTGTTTTCACGAAGTGACGGTAGTGAGGAAAATCGTAACGCAAATCGAATGCAATTTTTTTTCACTACCGTCACTTCATGAAAACAGCGACGACTTCATTGGCTCTGCAAGATACATACATGACCTAAGTTTGGCAGGAGTCCATCAATCGGTTCTACAGATAACGCGATAACGAGCTATTTTGCATACATAATGAGCCCTGTGACCTTTGACCTTGTGACTCCAAAATCAAATCAGCTCATTGGCTTTGCAAGATACATGCCTGATTCAATTTTGGCAGGAATTCATCAATCATTTCTAGAGATAACGCGATCACGAGAATGGGACGTACAGACAGACGTACGGACGGACGTACGGTACCACGTACGGACGGACGGACAACCAGAAAACATAAAAATGCATTAAAAACAGTAGATTTAAAAATTCAGTAATAACTTATAGTACAACAAAAAGTGATTGTAAATTATAAAATGGTGATAATCAGTTTGTCAGTGAATTGAGAAGAAAGAAAGAAAGAAAGAGTGAAAAGTGGAAGAGAGGGAGAGGGAAAGGATAAAGAGAAAAAAGAAAAGAGAGTTCAATTTATGACAAAAAAATGTAAGCAAATGAACGAGAATTCTGTTGATTCAGCTTAATGAAACATTGTAAAAGTAAAATGCACATAATATGGAAATGTCAAATGATACATTAATAATGAACAAGAAGCTGTATGGCTTTATCAATGAAGGTTTCAAAGCTGCATCATCAGGAATAGGAAAGAAAAGGATAACAGAAATAAGAAAGAAAAGACAGGACAGAAATACATATACAGTAGGTTTACGGTTGCAGCATGTGAGAGAAAAGGAGAAGGGGGAGGATTGGGGAGTCCTGAAAAGGACTGTCGGTAATCTTTCTGTCTTGAGCACATGTGTAGTCCTGAAAAGGACTGTCGGTAATCTTTCTTTCTTGAGCGCATGTGTAGTCCTGAAAAGGACTGTCGGTAATCTTTCTTTCTTGAGCACATGTGTAGTCCTGAAAAGGACTGTCGGTAATCTTTCTTTCTTGAGCGCATGTGTAGTCCTGAAAAGGACTGTCGGTAATCTTTCTTTCTTGAGCGCATGTGTAGTCCTGAACAGGACTGTCGGTAATCTTTCTTTCTTGAGTGCTTGTGTAGTCCTGAAAAAGACTGACGGTAATCTTTCTTTCTTGAGCGCATGTGTAGTCCTGAAAAAGACTGTTGGTAATCAATCTTTCTTGAGCACATGTGTAGTCCTGAAAAGGACTGTTGGTAATCTTTCTTTCTTGAGCACATGTGTAGTCCTGAAAAGGACTGTCGGTAATCTTTCTTTCTTGAGCGCATGTGTAGTCCTGAAAAAGACTGTTGGTAATCTTTCTTTCTTGAGCACATGTGTAGTCCTGAAAAAGACTGTTGGTAATCTTTCTTTCTTGAGCACATGTGTAGTCCTGAAAAGAACTGTTGGTAATCTTTCTTTCTTGAGCACATGTGTAGTCCTGAAAAGGACTGTTGGTAATCTTTCTTGAGTTGGAGAGGATGGGTAGAAGGAGTGGCTCTATGTTTTGAACAGGTTGACTATCTTTCGTCTGAAATATATGAAGGAAAGAACATCAGTAAAGATATCTGTAGAATAATAACCAACTAGTGATGAATATTTTCAGTTCTCACCTGTGATGCATTGTGGGCCTTGATAATCTGCTCAGCTTCTTGATTAAAGATATCTGTAGAATACTGGCCGAAGGCAGGCCTATAAACCTTTCCGTTCTTGTGTAGGTCATATCCAGAAACCTCGCTTTGCTGCAGACCAGACCAGACATTGTACTCAAGGGTTATCAAGGGGTATATGGAATCACAGTAGATAAAAATAAATTGTTTGGGTTGATGTAATTTTGCTTCTACCCACCTTAAACTTTAGTAGGCAAGCTTTCATATGCAGGTAGGGTTATCAAAATACATGTACGCAAAAATCACATACAACAGAGTTTGGAATAGGTATATATTTGGGTAATTTCCTGTACAGTAAAACAATGTCAGATGTGCAACCACTTCTAATTTGTCTTATTGGCGAAAAAATCACAGATTAGATATTGAATTTTAAAAAATGATAATAATGTTAGCAGTCATATTTGTATAGCGCTTTTACTAAATTTCTAACTTCTAAGGGCTTTACATTGTAATAACTATTACCCTGGTCTATGGATTCAATTATTGATCTGTAATCACAGTGCACACGCTCCTCTCTCTGAGGAGTAATCTAGCCAGGCGCAGCTTACAAGCACAAACATGCCAATCCAACCACATTAATGTTCACATCTTTAATACCAGGTACTTATTTAACACTTGGGTGGAGAGTGGCAAATATAGATAAATGTCTTGCCAAAGTACACTGGTGCAGTGCTGGGCTGGGCTCAAACCCAGTACCATTACAATTCCAATCAAGGGTTTCAAGTGAACTAATAACCACAAAATATTTGTTCTGTATGTTAGTCATTCCATGTGGCAATACTATGTCAAAATACTAATTTCAAATAGTACTCCTGATAAGAGACTTTCCATGACACTCTCAATGAAAATAAAAGTGACTTGTAAGAAGACTACTCGAGACACTGCATAAAACTTGCCTCGCATGAAATAAGGCCCGTTTTACGTTTTCAGTTCTGTGCAGTTTAATAATATTCTTTATTTTCTTCATACTCTTTATCAGATATCCCATTGAATGTGAGAAGTTTTTTTTTAGGTTGATTTTACACGTCCCAGCTGAACATAATTTTTTGTTAAGGTGAATGGTCCACTTAAAAGATAAAGTTGAGTTCTGGTCATGCCATTGCATTGCGAAAGAAACGTGGAATCAATCAGAAAAGGTTAACCATCTAGCATAAGTATTGGTGTGTACTGCAAGGTTCTGGAACCATCAAAATGATAAGAAATTTGGCCCAGTCTTGGTAAAGTTACATGTACACAGAAAGATATGGGACTACACCGACATGTGGCATAAAAATCTGTCCCGATCTTTTATGATCCATATTTAGAATATTAAGGCATTTGAAGAGCCATGCTTTTCAGGGAACATTTTTTATCTGATGTTCTTCCACATTTGCATAATACATGGTAATGCTCACAAAATATTTTTTACCTCTTCCCGGAACTCAACCTTCTCATTTTGAAGTTTGAAGTTTTATTTATTCCACATTTTACATAGAAGAATATAAACTGTTTATATTCTTTTTATAATGTTTTTAAACAGGCGTATATTATTAAAAGAGTAGATTTCACACAAGAAAAAAAAAGAAGAAATATGTAGATATAACAGGCAAGGTAGAACAATGTAAAATGTGGGGAGCCTAAACAAAAAAGCATAGCTTGTATGTGAATAGGCTCCTAGCATCTGGTAAATTATCTTTCGATAGTTCATACATAAATATTCCAATATTATATAAGTGTAAGTCAGATATTTTAAGAATATTACAATTATAGAAACGTATATTTGTATTGGCAAGAAAACCAACATTATTTATTATTCTAACAGCCCGTTTTTGTACAACGTTAACTTTGTCCATAAGGTTTATAGAGCTATTCCCCCATGGGAGTATACAATAATTAAGATAAGGCAAGATCAAGGTAGAATAGAGTAGAAAGATGACATGAGGAGGTACAAAAGGTTTCAACTTATTCATTACACCTGAGTTCCGTGACAACAGCTTACATAAACAATTGATGTGAACTGTCCATGTTAGTTTACTGTCTATATAGACACCTATAAAGAATTTGGTGGATTCAACCTGGTTGATAGTTATGTTATTGATTTTGATATGACCTGGTAAGGATGATACAGAATTACTGAATAGCATGAAATATGTTTTATTTATATGAAGTGTCAATTTATTTGCTTGGATCAATTTAAAGTGTTTCTGGGTTTTTGTTGGAGCAAAAAAAATCGGAGTCATCCGCGAAAAGAATAAATGATGACATTTCAAAAGAGTTTTTGAGATCATTGATGTATAAAATAAAAAGGAGCGGACCTAATAGAAAACCTTGGATGATGCCACAGGTAATTGGTTGAAGAGTCGATTCCGAACCATCTATATATACAAACTGTTTTCTACCACTGAGGTAGCTCCTGAACCACTCCAAGGCCCTCCCTCGAACACCATAGTGGGATAACTTATGGAGTAAAATATTGTGATTAATTGTATCGAAGGATAGAGCAATGTCGATCTGGCGCTGCTCAGTGGCTGCCGGGCTCACGATCAATTGGGCAAAAAGAATTTCCATTTTCGGTTTAATAAAATTTGGAGTGGACTAAAATATTATTATTATTATTATTATTATTGAAGAAGTCCAGGAAAGTACCTGCAGTATGTAACACATTGTCGATAGCATTTGCAATCTTATTGATAAATAATAGAAGTGCGTGCACGGTTGAGTGCTTCTTGCGAAAACCAAATTGGGAGCCGGAGAGAACATGATTACAATTCAAAAAAGCAATAAGGTTAGAATAAACAATTTTTTTAAAGGGAAAGTCCACCCCCAAAATAAGTTTGTTTCGATAGAGGCAGAATAATAAGAAAATCAGGTGAGTGAAAGTTTGAGCAAATTCTGAATGAAAATAAGTTGTGAATTATTGAAGTTGTGATCAATCAAATACAAATTGGCAACTCTGTGACTTATCATACGAGCTCTTCTTCATTTGCTTTGTGCATAATATTCCATAAAATCATGTTTTCTTCGTTATTGATGACGGAATATATATTTGTTCCTTGCAGGGGGAGTATAGGAACATATTTGCAATTATTATATTTAGGGTGCATGTATGGTTGAAATTTTACTTGAGGGAAAATGAAAATTTTAGATTTTTTTAGTACTGAGCAAATGGAAGTTGAGCTCGCATGATACGTCATAGAGTTGCCAATTTGTGTTTGATTGATCACAACTTCAAAAATCCTAACTTCCTTTAATATTTTTAATCGGAATTTGCTCAAACTTTCACTGACTTGTTTCTCTCATTTTTCTACTCCTATTAAAACTAACTTAATTTCAGGGTGGACTTCCCCTTTAAGGATCTTTGAGAATATGGTTAGAAGTGAAATGGGGCAGTAATTTCCTACGTCTTGTTGATCACCTTTTTTAAAATAGGTATAACCTTTGCGATCTTCATTTTATTGGGAACAGTGCCGATTGTTAGTGATAGATTGAAAATATGTGTTAGAGGAGAAACTATGACATGGATGATATTTTTTTAGTGAAACATTAGTGATCATCATACCGTTAAAGCACCCGACACCCTCTTTGACACCATATTGCTTGATTTATATTACCACTTCTTCATGAGTGTAGTAATCGCCTCTTCCATTATAGAAGCCAAAGAAAGAATCGAAGCCTCTCCACGTTGGGGTGTACTCTTTGGCAAAATATCCCAAATGCCACTGTAACCAAAGAAAAGAAAAGACCAACACAGAAAATAAAAACCTGAAGTGTGAAAAGGGTTGTATTACCAGCAGTAAGCTGAGCTTTGAAAAGCTTACACTGTCAATATTCATGAACTCTCCAACAGAAGTGAGTTGATCTACATAACAACGCTTGGTCCGATTTCAAAAAAAAAATTCAAAAGATGCGCAAGACTCAAAAGGGAAAAGTCATAAAACTTTAGCGCAAATTTAATTTGTGTTAAAAAATTATCACAAAAAAATGTAGAGGGGGGCTTCTAAAGCCCCCCCCCCCTCCCAAGGCAATATAGGGTTAACATATTAACTAATCATTTCATCATCTAGGAATGAACCCACTTCCAATGTACATTGGGCCATCTTAAAACTAGATGGAATTCGACTGCGCGCAGTCGAAAATGATGCCTCCGTCATAGAGCAATTTTACAAACCGAAACGGAAGAAATTTTTCAAATTCAAGTTCAATTGTAATCCATTAACATGTTCTCAGAATATCGTGATTACAAGCAATTTCTCATATACATATATGACCCTTTGATCTTTGACCTCATGACCCTAAAATCTACTCAGTTCATTGGCTCTGCAAGATTTCCTGAGTTAAATAGTAATCCATCTGTCAGTTCTAATGAGAATGCGTCCACAAGCTATTTTTGCATACATAATGAGCCCATGACCTTTGATCTTATGAACCATTCATTGGCTCTGCAAGATACATAAATGATCTAAGTTTGGCAGGAATCCATCAATCTGTTCTAATGATAATACGATCACAAGCTATTTTTGCATACATGAGCCGCATGACCTTGACCTTTACCTCATGACCCCAAAATCTAATCAGTTCATCAGCTCTGCAAGTAACATACATGACCTAAGTTTGGCAGGAATCCATCAATCGGTTCTTGAGATAAGGCGATCACGAGCTGTTTTTGCATACACAATGTGCGCTGTGACCTTTGACCTCGTGACCCCAAAATCTAATCAGTTCATTGGCTTTGCAAGATACATACATGACCAAAGTTTGGCAGGAATCCATCAATCGGTTCTTCAGATAACGCGATCACAAGCTGTTTTTGCATACATAATGAGCCCTGTGACCTTTGACCTTTGACCTCGTGACCCCAAAATCTAATCAGTTCATCAGCTCTGCAAGATACATACATGACCAAAGTTTGGCAGGAATCCATCAATCGGTTGTTCAGATAACGCGATCACAAGCTGTTTTTGCATACATAATGAGTCCTGTGACCTTTGACCTTTGACCTATGTGCTCCAAAATCTAATCAGATCGTCTTCCTATGGTGATACATACTATCCTTAAGTTTGAAGTTTTTACATCTCCAGTGGTTCTTGAGATATCATGATAACAATCTCAATGTATGGAATTTCATAAGTTGACCTCCATGACCCTTGACCTTTGACCTACGTGCTCCAAAATGTAATCAGATTGTTTTCCTATAGTGATACACACTATCACTAAGTTTGAAGTTTAAATCTCCAGTGGTTCTTGAGATATCATGATAACAATCTCAATGTATGGAATTTCATAAGTTGACCTCTGTGACCCTCGACCTTTGACATACGTGCTCCAAAATCTAATCAGATCGTCTTCCTATGGTGATACATACTATCCTTAAGTTTGAAGTTTAAATCTCAAATGGTTCTTGAGATATCGCGCTAACAAACTCAATACAAGGAATTTCATAAGTTGACCTCTGTGACCTGTGACCTTTGACCTACGTACTCCAAAATCTAATCAGATCGTCTTCCTATGGTGATAAATACTATTCCCGAGTCTTAATTTTAAATCTTAAATGGTTCTTGAGATATTGTGATAACGGTCAAACGGGACGGACGTACAACCCGAAAACATGATGCCTTCGGTGGCGGAGGCATAAAAATGAGTAATGTTAGAGGGAACCAAGGCATAAGTTGATTAATTTTAATTAATCACTTCCTTATTGAATGATGAATTTACATCACACCTTTCTTTAAAAATGAGAAACATAATTATTGTGAACTGGGGTGTTAGTTGATTAAGATAATGAATTACTTTTTATTTAAAGAAAATCGGACGTACGTCAAAAGATACAATTGAAACATAATATGTCGACAATAAAAGTTCTTTCTTGACATGTCATCTTCCCTCTTAACCCTTACTGTACTGGGGGGGGCCTGGGAGGCCCCCCCCTCGACATTTTCTGAGTTTGCGCCGCAACCGCTTGGAATTTTGAATTGTCGTTTCATGACTTTTTTCCCTCAAGTCTCACGCACATTTTGATACCATTTCCGTCGAAATCGGATATACCTGTAAGGCGTTACATAACAATTAGTATGCGCATGTCATCAAAAAAAAAAAAAAAAAAAAAAAAAATTGCATCAAAATTTGCATAAATTATCATTATTAATTACATTAAATTAACTTGTTTGAGTTAAAAAAGAAGTTTCATATGAATAATGAGTTTCAACATTCAAAAAGTGGAGTTTGAAACGTTTTCTGTAAAATGCATAAAATTAGCATTTTTGCATAATAAATTAGGCTAACGACAAAAATTTGCATATTCGGAAAAAACTAATTATACCATCTTGTTCCTTACGTAAATATCTACAAACGTGCAAATTTTCGTGTTCATCGGACAATCGACGGCCGAGATCATAGGGGGGGGCCTCCCAGGCCCCCCCCAGTCAGTGGGTGCTCAAAATAGCCCAGTACAGTAAGGGTTAAATGGCAACATCGTCAACAAAAGGCTTGTCATTTACAGCAATACTTAATTCAACAAATTCCTGGAAAGTTATACAAAAAAAGGACCTCTCTGATTTGATATATGGAAAAAAAGGGGAAAAAAATCAATATTTCGAGAAAAGAAAATCTAAAATAATGTTTTTCACTTGGAAATCTTTGATGTAAATGAATCCCAATTCTGTTAAAATTATTATTAAAATGTAGATCATTTAATTCTGTATTCACAAAAATACTATTTTTCTTTAAAAGGGTGTCTTTTTTGGACGCCCCCTCCGATTTAGGGGTGTTTGCTGAAATATTGTGTATTGTGATAAAATCTTTTGAATGAACAAGGTGTATTAACCCCTCTTTTTCTTACTTTGGCCCTCCGCTTATTAAAAAAATAAGAGATTGTGGAACATATAAAAGGTTTGTGGATGTGAAATGTTACCTTTCCAACTGCATGAGTACTGTATCCTAATGTTTTAAGATACTGTGCCATAGTCTTCTCCTCCAGACCCAATCCATATGGCGCTTCTGGAGATATTACACCAAACTGCAGGCCTGTAAAAATGAAAACAATAGAGGGCGTTTTCAATGAAATTCCCTAAGCACTCTCAAAATTATGATATTCAATATACTACACAAGATGTTATGTATTCTCTGTTACTTATGAAATGTAACCGTTGAAAATAATATAAAGAGAAGCAAAATAAATCTTTGAATTTTGAATCTTTCACCAAGGCCTATCGTACAATATACGACTTGACATTTTCGAAGACATCGGCTTCAAATCATAGACAATTGCATAAAAGATCTGCTGTCGATTCGGATCAGATTTGACTTTCCCTCCCACATGGAGGCCTCCCAAGCCAAATCTAGATTTTCTTTGATTTTACAGAACCTTAAAGGTGAATGAAAGTCAAAAAATGATAATTTTGCATTTGAAAATGAATGGTCAGCAGCTATGTGCATTTGAACCAATGTATACGGTTCAGGAAATGAGAATCGCTTGAAACTTGGACCCTGTATGCAAGCCTTGCCAATCGCACGCATATCCTCCCATTGTCAACTTTGGCAAATTGGTCACGTAAAGACCGTGGTATCGGCGGAGTACAGCGCAAATATGTAATGGCTGCTCCCTTCTGAACTTATAAATAGCAGACGATAACTGTCTTCTTATTTTGGAAACTTTAGTGAATATACATATCCTACAAACCTGATTGTTGTATATGAAAAGGCGAGTAAATGTCCTCTACATAATGACGTAGGTTACAATGAAGGGTTTCATTCTAATTTTCATTTCATTTCATTTCTAAGTATTAAACCAGAGAGGATTGTGCTCTCAAAGCCTGTCTGTACTAGTTTACAGGAGGGATTAGTCCACCTGCCAGGTCACTGGACAGGTGGTTATCTCATCAACTCAGCTCTCACTAAACATAAGAAAATGGGTAACCAATGGTCACCGATTTGGCATTGTTTTCTATATAGAGGGAGCAAGTAGGTACAAGTAGTGCAGTGTTGCTTAAAGTTTTTACATGCATTTCAATATATATATGAATTGCTACGGCAAATTCTTCCAAAATTGGATTAAAGTTGGATCGTTTTGAGTGCGCTGGGCTCAAACCTATGCATACCTGTATGAATAGGATGTCTTCCAGTCATGATGGCGCTTCTCGATGGCGTGCAGAGGGGCGACACATAGTAGTTTGTCAATGTTACGCCATCTTGTGCCAAGGTGTCGATGTTTGGGGTCGGGATCTGACTAGAACCGTGGAGACTGACATCATCCCAACCCTGATAGAAATTAATAGATGAATACCGAAAGATTAGAGAGAGAGAGAAGAAATGGCTCGGACACATAATGCGGCATGATGAGGGATTGATGCTCAGAGTCAAAGAAGGTCTCATTCATGGAAAGAGGAAGAGGGGAAGACCTCGTAAAGGCTTTCTAGACGATGTAATCACAGAATGTGGAGCAACAGGGTATGAAACACTGAAACGGACGGGTCAAGACCGAGGAACTTGGAGAGACACTTGATATAGAATTTTGCTTGGGTCACTGAACCTGTCATAAACTGACGGATCACTATTGATGATGACCAAAAATTAAATGAAATTGGAAATCTACCCAAACGGTCATTGCATAACTCAGAATGGAAGTGGAATGGTAGATGGATGAATTGGTTGGTTGATGGCTGGAAGGTGAATGGATGGATAAATGGATGGGTGGAATAGTGGGTGGACTGTTTGATAGGTTGATGGGTGGATGGATGGACAGATAAGAAGATGAATGAATAGTTGATGGATGAATGATTGGGGGAATGATGGATGGATAGATAGATGAATGGGTGGACTGGTAGCTAGACAGATGCATGGATGGACTGATAGATGGGTGGATGGATGGCCGGATGGATGGACTGATGGATGGATAGATGGATGGCCGGATGGATGGAATGATGGATGGATAGATGGATGGACAGATGACAAGATGGATGAATACTTGATGGATGGATGAATGAATGAATGGGTGGAATGATGGATGGATAGATGGATGGACAGATGACAAGATGGATGAATACTTGATGGATGGATGAATGAATGAATGGGTGGAATGATGGATGGATAGATGGATGGACAGATGACAAGATGGATGAATAGTTGATGGATGGATGAATGAATGAATGGGTGGAATGATGGATGGATAGATGGATGGACAGATGACAAGATGGATGAATACTTGATGGATGGATGAATGAATGAATGGGTGGAATGATGGATGAATAGATAGATGGACAGATGACAAGATGGATGAATAGTTGATGGATGGATGAATGAATCAATGGGTGGAATGATGGATGAATAGATAGATGGATGAATTATTTGGTTGATTCATGGCTGCATGGATGGTAGGTGGGTAGATGGGGCGGGTTGATGGGTGGATACAAGTGATGCATGAATGGAGTCAGTTAAATGATGGATACATATAGTTGCCTTAATTGGATGGTTAAATATGGAGGGAGATAGAAAATGGAGATAAAATGTGGATGAATAGGAAGAATGCGGGATGGATCTACATGTACATGTACATGGATAGATGAATGGATAGAAAGATGAATGGATAGATAGAAGGACGGATGGATATACTTGTACATGTTTTTATTTTTTAATTTGTAAAGCGCATAGAAAAAACTTCAGTTTATTATGCCGTCAATAAATCTATCTTTATTATTATTATATATGGATCGATCAATTGATTGACAAATAGATGGATGGGTAGATGGATGGATATGAGGATGAATGGATAGATCAAAGGACGGATGGATGGATAGATCAAAGGACGGATGGATGGATAGATCAAAGGACGGATGGATGGATAGATCAAAGGACGGATGGATGGATAGATCAAAGGACGGATGGATGGATGGATTGATCGATTGATAAATAAATGAATGGATATATGGACGGGTAGATGGATGGATGGTGAATTTAGGGATAAAGTAATGAAGCCCAGATCAAAACCTCTAGCAACATCCTTGCAGATATCAATTAAAATGTAAAGCACTTAATTTTTAATAGAAAAAAAGTATCAAGCGCTATACAAATATGGCTATTATTAATATAACTTGAGGGTCTACAAAGCAAAGGTTAAACATATTCCATCTTACCAAATCATCAGCTACAATGAAGATAATGTGTGGTGGCTGGCCATGATCTTTAGATTCTTCATCCCCCAAAGCCCCAGCCAGGAGAACCATGAAACAAGTGATGAACTCCATTGCTTTCCTCCATTCCATAGTAATTTTGTCTATTCATAAAGAGAGCAAGTAAAGAAATATCAAATTTATATATTTTTTACTGAGGTATAATTAAGTAATATATTGACTGCCTTCAGGGCAATACAACATATTATATTGCCCAGGCGCGGATCCAGGATTTCTTAGGGGGGGGGGGCCCACTTTTTTTTTTTTGGTCCGAAAAAAAATCGTAACGACTCAGCCAGCCGCTAAATAAGCGGGGGGGGGGGGGAGAGGAAAAAAAAATCACAGAAAAGGGGGGGGGTGCTCCAAAATACACACATAAAAAACCGAAGGGGGGAGGGTCAACCCCCTAACCCCCTCCCCCCCCCCCTTCCGTACGTGCTTACTCGTCTGAAAATAGTTTTTACCCTCCAGCGCAAAGCGCGGAAGCTTTTACGTTTCATTAAATCATTAGAGAAAAAAGACGATTCGTTGTACCGTTCTAGACTCTTAATCCTCATCTGAATTCAGTTTTCCCCTCCTCCCTCCCGCGCGAAGCGCGAAAGCTTGTACGTTTCATTAAATCATTAGAGAAAGAAGACGATTCGTTGTACCGTTATGACTTTTAATCCTTGTCTAAATTTAGTTTCCGCCCTCTCACGCGAAGCGCGGAAGCTTTTACGTTTCATTAAATCATTAAAGAAAGAAGACGATTCGTTGTACCGTTCTCGACTCTTAATCCTTGTCTAAATTCAGTTTTCCCCCCGCTTCGACGTTTCATTAAATTTTTAGAGAATGAAGACGATTCGTTGTTCCGCTCTCGAAAATAATTTAGTTTCCCCCATCGCGCGAAGCTCGGAAGCTTTTACGTTTCATTAAATCATTAGAGAAAGAGGAAGATTCGTCGTACCGTTCTCGACTCTTAATTCTTGTCTAAATCAATCCCCCCCCTTCTGCGCGAAGCGCGGAAGCTTCGACGTTTCATTAAATTATTATAGAAAGAAGACGATTCGTTGTACCGTTCCCGAAAATTATCCTCGTCTGAATTAAGTTCCCCCTGCCCTTCCATCGCGCGTAGCGCGGAAGCTTTGACGTTTCATTAATTCATTAGAGAAAGAAGACCTTGTCTGAATTTCAAATATGTTCTTTGTCTATTCCCTTTTCTTCCTACGTCCTCTTCCTTTACACTCCTTTCTTTTTTGGCCGGCATTTATTGGGGGACCACCCCACCGCCCCCCTGGCTACGCGCCTGCTGTCAGATGAGCATATGTTGATACCTTGTCCGCCCCGGAAGCTCAGGGGTTTAAGGTTTTAATTTACGGTCAGATTAGCATTCAGGGGTCCGCCTTAGCGCCCTAGACGGGGTCCAGGGGCAGAGCCCCGGAAGTTCAGGAGTTTAGGCATTTAATTACGGTCAGATGAGCATTATTTTGATACCCAATTGTTACAATGGCAGGTCACTAATTGGCTTGGGGTTCAGGGGGCGGAGCCCCGGAATCTCAAGGGTTTTAGGCACTCAATTACGGTCAGATGAGTATCGAGGGGCCCGCCTAAGGGCTCTTGGTTGGGTCCAGGGGGCAGATCCCCCAGAAGCTCAGGGGTTTCAGGCGTTTAATTACGGTCAGATGAGCATTTTTTATACCTTATTATTTGTGACACTAGCAGGACACTATTTGGCGTGGGGTCCAGGGGGCAGAGCCCCCAGAAATCAGGGGTTTTAGGCATTAAATGACAGTCATATGAGCATCTAAGGGCCCGCCTTAGGGCCCTAGGTGGAATCCAGGGGGCAGAGCCCTTAGGATTTTAGGCATTCATTTTAATCATGGTCAGATGAGCATATTTTGATACCCCATTATAATGTGACACTGGCACTTAACATTTTTTTCTTTCTCGCTCTCTTTCTTTCTATTTCTCTTTAATATACTTTTTCAAAGAAAGTGTGGGGGAGGGGCTCGAGGATCCCGATCCCCGCCGTTCCGCGGGCCCTGATAAATATGTAGGCACCTCAAGAAGCATTTTCTTGCCTGGCTGTAAATTTAGGAATTTGTCATTTTCCAACAAACGCATGAAGTGAGGAAAATTATCTCATTTCAGCATTATTTGTTAACCACCGTTATGGAATTATAAATAAACCACGTTTGAATTCTATTTCTCCAACCCCCCCCCCCCTCCCCTATCAGTATGCCAGTGGCCCCCCCCCCCCCTCCGATCTACACCTTGTTGGCGGGAAAATTGCAACTGATATCCCCCTTCTTTTCTTTTCTTCTTCCTATTTTGTCCTTCCCTTTATCTCCTCTTTATCTTTTTTCTTTCCCTTTCCTTCCTTCTCTTTTATTTTTTTTATTGGTGGGGGGGGGGGAAGGAGGGAGGCAAGTCCTTCCCCCCCCCCCGATCTCCTTCTTCCCTCTTTTCTTTTCTTCTTCCTCTTCTTTTTTTCCCTTTCTCTTCTCTTTCCCTTCTTTTCCTTCTCTCTCTCTCCTTTTTTTTTTTTGCGGGGGGGGGGGGGGGGGGCCAAGGCACGCTGATATTGCCCGAACCGAAGGCCTCTGATTGATCAAATTCACACTTCCAAGGCATGAATTTTGCAACCTTAGCATACTAAACAATAATCACTATTACCGTACATTAAATATGGTTAAACCATGTGTATTTGCATTTCCGGCTGAACCCTAATCGTAAACTCCAATTAGAAGTCAGCATTATTTTAATGTAAATCACACATTAACTACATGTAATTAACATTAGGAAAACGTTGAAGGTAAGCGAATCGCTGGCACTCCGATATCAATTTTTCACATTTGTTATTAAATTCTTGACCGATTTTTTTTTATAAGAAAGAAGAGTCCACTAGCGAACTCTGAAGCCGGTTGCAATGATCGTTGGGTGCAGAAAGGGGGGATTTTGAGCTTATTCTAGGTTTTATTTACCTGCTTTTTCATGCAGGGTGCTAGTTATACATCTATCACATTATCGCCTACCATGTAAGGCTAGCCATAACTACCATATCATTGTGTAGGGACCATAAGATCTTTTATCCCGGAAAAGCTATTCAAGTCTTCAAGGCCTAGAAGAATCCATTTGGATAAAAAGCATTAATCCTTCACCAAAAAGGGCCTCTTTCTATACATTGTTACTTTTCTTCACTCCAATGATCTTGAGGCAGCAGACAACAAGAAATTGTGTAAATAATACAAGGTCCACAAGTTTGGTTGTTAGAAGCTTATAAACTACGTATAAAGTTCACACTCTCTCTCCAATGTTATATAACAAAACATTGTATTGAGAACAACTTCTACATATGGGGTGCAGTCTAGGGGGCGGAAGTTCTTGCATTTTTTAACATTTAAAAAATTCAAAATAGTCTTCACGAGCTATATATTATTGAACAAGACATGACACACCGTCGGCTGATTTTTTCACAAGTCTTAAACGGATGACACTAGACAAGCGGTTTGAGTTAAGTCGCGTTATGATGATATATAAATGCGTTCATAACTTAGCACCTTCTTACCTTCAGGTAGGCTTAATCAATCCTAATGATGTACATGAGCATCATACAAGGCAAAATAGACAGTGGATGTTTACGTGTGCCTAGATTTCACACTGATTGTTTAAGTGTAGCCCAATCGTTTCTTCCATATTTGAATGGAATAAGCTAGATAAATTTGTTGAGAACGACTTCCTCTGTCAATTCATTTAAGAGATTGTTTATGAAAGAAAGGCCAATAACTTCACTCTTAGACGCTTTGCAGTTGATGGAAGGTTATTTTATTTTGAAGGCAACAAAAACAGCCCCTGTAGAAACACAAGAGTAAAAACAAATGTAAATTAAAAACATCATGATATTCAAATAACCAATTACATAATTATATACTTCATGATCTGTATCAGCAACAAAGAAGGTGTTCAGTAAATAAGTTCATTATAGACCAGCTTCAAACGTATCAACTAAATAATCATCACTATTATTTTCATGACTTCAATGAACAGGTTAATTAAATAATATATCATGTCTAATATAACGGCTGAAGGACAGTTAACTTTTCATTTCACAATATAATTCCTTACATCACTTAAGCAAAACCTAAATTACATTAGAAGTGTAAAAAGTAACAACAGATTCATTCAATACATAATGCAAACAATATCTTTTTAATACAAATTAAAAATCCAATAAGACTCACCGCCCTCACTATATAAAAAAAGGCTTGTCTTCAACGTACGCCCTTGTACAATGCAGTCTTTGTGGTCCTATGAGGGATAAAACGTAATATATTACAATTAGCATACAGCAAAATTCAAAGGTATTGTGGCGTAACCGGGCTCTGCCGGGGTAGCGTTCTGCCTTGCAGTCTCTCAAAACCCGGTCCACGCTCTCGACAATCATTCATCAACTATATCTCTCAGTGGGCTCTCACAAAAGTATATTGTGTAAGAAATAACGTGGACTAGCTCTCATTTTACTCACTCCCGCAATCACTGAATGTCTGACAGGACTAAAGAAACAACACTTGCACAGTATATCTGCAATTCAAGTAACTTTACTCGTTCCTGGTAACGGATCGACCTGTCGCAACGACAGGTCAACACCAAACTGACTGACATCTCACGATGTCCACATATATATTTCACAATTAGCTATAACGCCCTCTATGTCTTACTAAATTACTGGGCTAGTTATGCTACAGTATGAATACATACAATTCAGTAATATAGACCATTAATCTGTGTAAAATCGTAAAACATTGTACCACCAATAAAATTAACAAGTGCGAGTTTAGGATTTCACTTTGTGTACATGCACATACACCACTCAAATACTATAAAAAGGATCGCATTGCAAGAACCCATTACACACTCAAATTCTGTCAATATCCATAGGGACATCAATAATTGTTCAACAAGCATATAAGTAGGGTACATGTACATATATAACAATAAATAAATGTAACATTTATAAGGATAATCGAATGATTAACTCACATGTAACTCAAATGCCCACTATGCACGTGCACCACTTGTGACTTCTCTGCAGTAATGTCTTCTCCAGTAATGTGAAAGCTGTCACCTCCTGCAACTGAACCCAAGCCCAGGTTATTGTCCAGCGTGCACTCAAGCCATTGCAAGAGAGGCCCGAGTGCACACTGAACAATAGCCTGCACCAAACCCAGGTCCAGTCACAGGAGGCAACAATCTCACATTACTACATTTAAACAAAGTTGTAATTTGTGAATGGCTTAGCCGAACATACACTACGTGCATGTTCTGTAATTTTAACAAACATGACTTATTCACATAATTGCGACTTCATCAATATTTTCCTATTGACATTACTGTTTACTAGGTTAATGATATATGTTTATTTTGCAAATGAGTATTATTTTTTTAAACTATTAGATGTATAAACGTTATAAACGATGTAAATATGTTCATGTTTATTCAGAGCCCCATAGAAGACCACTTCTTGCTGGTGAATGGGCTACCCTGTTAAAAGATTAGAAATAAATAATAAATAAATAAAAATTATAATTTTCTCCTTGAAAGTCACATTAACCTTTTCATTTAATTTTAGAAGTTACCTCTCTTTTTCTCTGAAAGACAATTTTATAGAACTTTTTTTTGCATTGTACTTTCGTCAGCAGATTTCTTTAGGTCAAGCCAATTACTCATCAGAAATGTAATCTGTAAGTGTAAATTTAAATCCATTTTCTTTCTTTCTCTCTCGCTCTCTCTCCTTTTCCTCCACCCTCTACATTCTTCGCTTTTATATTATTTTCTCTTTCTTTTCTCATTTTTCCTTCCCTCGTCCTCATTTTTTCAATTTCCATTTTTGGAAGGGGCAGCAGATTTGCCCCCCCCCCTCTTTCGCTCAATCAGCCAGTGATGCGTTGGGATTTAGTTTCCATTAGATCTGATACGCTGCCGACCAGTTACTCAGAGTAGCAATGTTTATATTATTAGTATGTTTTTTTCTTTTTTCCCCTTCTCTCTTTCGTTTTTCTTTAATTTTTTAGACCGCCAGGAAAAAGGGGACCTCAGCTCATTCGGCCCTCACCTGGATCCTCCACTGTTTCTAAAGCTTAACAAATAAAATGATAAAATAGTGAATATTTTTACTTTTCAGGATTTCTTACATTCCTTTTGAATTTTTGATTTTTCTGTAAATGCTTAAAATAAGGCAATTGGAGACTCTGTCCCAGGTGGTCCAGATGAGAAGCACTGCTCTTACCCATACTTGTTTCAGTTAATTTTATCCCCTTTTCTCTTTTTTTTTTTCTTTCTTTCTTTCTCTCTTTTCTTTCTTTTTTTTCTCTTTTTGTTTGTAGCTTGCAAAAGGGGGGGGGGGGGGGACTGGCTGGCTGTGCCCCTGCCTGTTTCCGCACATGGTGTTTCCAGACAGTTGATTTTTTTTTTTTTAAAGCAATTTGAAGAAGCTATAATTACAAGTAATATTTCATAAATATTTTAAGACTTATGTTGAACAAAAATATTATAAACAACAAATATCTATATATTAGTACATCAATCGCTAGTGCTTCTTAATAAATATTTTGTAGTTTTAATAAATCCAAAGGTGAAAGAGAAGTTTTATACTAGCGCGCGCTCTCTGCCGGTGTGAACAGTCTTTAAGTTATCTATCATAGTCAAATTCATGTCTGCTTTGAGTGGCACGCCGCACGCACCCGATAAACCTATTTCCCCAAGACAAAGTCGAGGGGCATACCGGTAGCTCTAGGCTAGCTCATTTCTCGAGATCACCAAGGCCAAGAGCTATAGTTTTAACCGTGACCCTTAAGTGTTCGGACACCACCCCCCCCCCCCAGCTTTTTCTACACAGCCAGGATAGTGATGCTCCTATGTGTGGATCTAGATCTCTCATATTCCATTAGACCGAATTTTACGTCTCTTTCGTTCGTTAGCCTCTTATTGGGGTAGGGTCGGCCGGCTCTCTCTTTAGAGACGGAAACCGTCTATACACATTCCCTTGATAACGCCACGGCCATTTCAGGTCGTAGCGTTTTGCCCCCAAAATCCCCCAAAATGTCATTTTACCTCGTGTATATCCAAATCTAAATTAGGCCTAAGCTATAATACATCGGTTCCACTTACTAACTTGATTGAAATAATCCGTTTAATGGTCCCTTTTAAGGAAATTATGGGTCAAAATCGACATCCATGTTGAAAATCTTGCAAGCCGTGTTAAACTCTCGCTGCAGGAGTCATCTAAATCAATCTCATCCCTTCTAGTCTACGCCGAAGGCAAAATGATTATGAAGGAAAAACTGTGATAACGCCATTACGAACGTGTAGATGGCGCACAGTTTTTCCTTCGTAGAAGGGATGAGATTGATTTAGATGACTCCGGCAGCGAGAGTTTAACACGGCTTGCAAGATTTTCAACATGGATGTCGATTTTGACCCATAATTTCCTTAAAAGGGAGCATTAAACGGATTATTTCAATCAAGTTAGTAAGTGGAACCGATGTATTATAGCTTAGGCCTAATTTAGATTTGGATATAGATCTACACGAGGTAAAATGACATTTTGGGGGATTTTGGGGGCAAAACGCTACGACCTGAAATGGCCGTGGCGTTATCAAGGGAATGTGTATAGACGGTTTCCGTCTCTAAAGAGAGAGCCGGCCGACCCTACACCAATAAGAGGCTAACGAACGAAAGAGACGGAAAATTCGGTCTAATATTCCATATGATCCCCAAGCCGAAAGTCAATGTCCAGTAATAAATGTACTACAATTTATAAGTCTGAATTATGCATTATGACAATCCTGATTATACACGTGACCCAGCAAGCAAGAGACAGAAGTGAAAATGACCCTAGCTAGCCTGGTGCATGGTGCAAGACCCGAAAGCTGCCCACTGGGACATCCCCTCATCCCTGGGCCTGGCTCGGCCAGCGCAGCGCGGCGCGGACGCAGTCCGCGGTCCGCAGTCAGCAAAGCAAAACAACTTGAAATTCAATGAATCCTTCTAATGGAAATATTGCTAAACTTTCGGCTACACTCTAACATCATTCATTTCTAGTCAAACGGAGGAGCTAAGAATTTAATTATGTACGTCACCTCTTAAAATTCCAGCACCATCACGATCAGACGCGACTAACCAAGTCCAAGGCAAGGATGTATTCATGGACGCGTGTTATTGTCACGTGACATGACTCGCAATCCATTGGTCACGTGATTTTGCAATCCATTGGTCACGTGATTTATAAGTTTCGTACGCGCAACACCCCCCCCCCCCCTCAATTCTTTCTGACAAAAAAATATGTCTCTTTTAGTCTTATTCATTATTTGTTCTAGCTCACTTGCTAATGACCAGCAAAAGATCCTCTTTCCTACTTATTATGTTCATTCTGCCAAATATTTCAATATAGTTCGAACGAAAAGAAAATTTTAACCATTATGCAAATTCTTGCTCCTCCTCCAAACACCCGTTTCACCTGCCGATGAGCCAAAATGACAATTTTTCAAACTCACTTTCAAATGGAAACGAAGTAGTATTGTATACTTTTGCTATTCTTAAGTTTTTTTAGCGATAAAGCTTCATGGAAAATGAATTTTATAAAAATTATTTTCTGAGTTAATTATTCCCCCAAAATATGTTTTTCATCAAAATGGTATGCGACATATCATTTGAATTAAGATTTCTTTAAAATGTTGACGTTTGACGTTTAATATAAACCTTTATACCATATAAAAATGGATTACTGTGATAGGAAGCTATCTCAACCAGCTTAATTAAGCAATAAATTCCACCAGAGTTCTTAAGATTTTCGTTCACATTATGTTTACATTGAAATGTCTTAACCCTACGTTAACTGGGGGGGGGGGGGTCAATTTGACCCCCCCCCTGTAGAAATTTAGCGACTACTCCGAAACCGCGGCAGATATAAAATTTTCCTCTCATGACTTTTTACTTTCGAGTGTTACGCATCTTTTAAAACAATTTTTTTGAAAATCGGACCTACGGTTACAAGGTCGCGTGACCTTTTGTCTTTGCATGTCAGCCCGAAAATCGCTCATTTTCGTGATTTGTGTACAAAACATATGTAAAAGTCATTTTTCCTAAAAATAGATAAAAATTGGTTATTCAGTCTTGTTTAAAGTTTAGATGTTTGTTTTGGGGTCAAAATAGTTGAATTGTAGTTATAAATGAAATAAACAACAAAAACAATAAAATACATAAGTTAAAAAAACAATGAAATACATAAGAAATTATATAAACAAGAGATAACATAAGGAATAACCTGGCTCTTCCAATTTTTTGTGTTGTATTATTATTCCAAATGGTCTAATAAATATATGTAGTGAAAAAGAATGCTTAAATATGAATAATTTATGATTTATGGGCCGAAATGTGAATTTTATGACCTTATTTGCATAAATTACCATAAATATGCAAATGAGTGAATTTTTCAAAAATTTGAAATTACCATAGTATTCTATACACTTCACTTGACATGCATGCAAATTTTCGCGGCGATCGGCGGTGAAACGGCCGAGATCTTAGGGGGGGGGGGTCAAATTGACCCCCCCCCCCAGTAAAAACCTGGTCTGAAATGGCCCAGTTAAAATAGGGTTAAATTTCCAATGATGCACCCAATATTGAGCTGAACAAATTTCCTTAATCAAAGTAAAGCACTGATGATCGATTTGGATGGGGTCTACTTGCTGTTTTTAAGAACCGCTTTCATAGAACTCGCTATAGCTTCCAATGCACATAGGCCTATACTCTAAAATGTCATGTATGTGCTTTCTTTGAACTACATTTTGAGCAAAGCAGACTTAATTTAGATGTATGTCTCTTTCGAAAAGCTAAACTGCTTTTTATCTGAACTTCTCAAAATTTGAAGGTTCAACATATAATTGATATTTTTACAGAAAACAAATTAACTTTCTAATACATCTTCTGCTTCATTAACTTGAAAACTCATATTTATAGCACCAAAATTTATATCCTGTCATCATAATAATCTTGTTTTACTACCGGTAAATACATATTATTTTAGGTATTTTGTTTATGATATTAACACTCCTCAGTATTTCAGTGTAGCGGATACATTGCACATTTATTCCCAGTGTATGTAATAAATATTTTCAAAACAAACTTTGATCTCAAAACATCTCACTAAAGATTTACCAACAAAAAATCGTTTTGTAGATATACATTGAATGCAAACATCTAATTTTCATATTATATTCTTGTTGGGCAATATCAACATGAAACATTAGGTAAATTTGGGATGTTTTGAATCTGATCACAACAACTTTCAACATCTATTTGTCAGGAAATCATAGCTCAAAGAATCTTGGGAAATTAATCGTGTCCTCGAAGACAAAACAACAAATCTAAAGCATTGGTCACATCCCACCGTGCGTGTTTTTAGTCCGTACGGTTTTTGGGGAGGCCACGGCCGCCACGTTTTTCTGAAAACGTAGAGAGAGAGTGGCAAAGGCAGGGAGGGAGTACCGGCAACGCGCGTCACACGCACTGGGGTGAATCGGTAGCCCGAACGCAGCGAAAGTTCCTCGTGCACTAAAAGTGCTGCGGTGTGTCTGCGTGCTCCCAAATCTGTACGGAGGCGGTACTCATCACGTACGGATACCCAAATTTTGCCCACGTTTTTGCACGTAGACAGCACGCACTTGCAAGTACGGCGGGATGTGACCACCGCATTAGGTAGTTTTCAAATTCACAGAGAAATAAAATCTACTTATTTCAAATGTAATTTAAAGGGATAGTTAAGTTTTTGTTTCAGACCGCAAATGCCTTCAAATTGCATGGTTTTTGCTCTAATTCGTGTTCATGACATTTCTATGAAGGTGATTTTAAATCCCAAAATGTGTGAAATTTAGCCAGTAGATTCATGCCAATTCAGCTCTATATATTAACAAAAAATCTTCTTGCAAATTTGACACTCAGTTTGTCATTATCTCACAAAAAAATTATTTTGTGTAGCGCCCTCTGCAACAGACTCAACTATCCCTTTAACCCTAATAAGACCAGGGGGCATCATGGCCCCCCCCCCCCCCTTCTCCACGATTTTTCGGATTGTTTGAGAATGCATATGGATGGCGCCCCGCTGCTAGCTGACTTTTTTCTTTCAAGTCTTGCGCAACTTTTAAAAGAATTTTTTTGAAAATCGGACCTACGGTTACAAGGTCACGTGACCTTTTGTCTTTGCATGCCAGCCCAAAAATCCCTCATTTTCGTGATTTGTGTACAAAACATATGGAAAAGTCATTTTTCCTAAAAATAGATCAAACATGGGTTGTTGGGTCTTGTTTAAAGTTGAGGTGGTTATTCTGGGAGTCAAAATTGTAGTTGGAAATGAAATAAAACAACAAAAACAATAAAAATACATAAGTTAAAAAAACAATGAAATGTTATTGTTTTGAGGGACCTGACCTCTACAAGCCACGCTTTAATTAGGTCTCCTCATCTTTTCTTCTGTTTTCTCACTTAAATGCATTATATGAACTTGATCCTTACTAGTGTTCCTTTTATGTACTCTACATGTTATAAATTTGTTCAATTGTATTACATTCATGTTGGAAGAAAGACAAATAAACTTGAACTTGTGTTGGAGCCAATGGGGGAGATGTCCGCAACTACATCACAGTGATATTAGCGATTTGGCCAATTTGAAATTTCCCGAACAACTTGTTAATAAGGTTGGATTTCTCTTTAAAGTGATCCGGTAACTTAGATCCTTTAAAAAAATCCTTGATTTAACTCATGCTGCAATGATAATTATAAACCTTTAGGTCAGTCAAATCAGGAACCCCATGACTTTTACAAGCCGATCCCCTGTCTGATTATCGAGATATTTATGATTGAAAATCGAAATCAAATTTTGCATTTGCCAAACGGTTTTCACAACACTACAGTCTATTGGGGAAAACGAGTATGGTAAAACCGGTCACTCAAAGATTTGTCCTTTTTTGAAGCACTTCTTGATCATTTTGAAGCGTGATTTTGTTAGGGCTTCAATATTACACAATATCACAGACACTAAAAACATGTAGGACCGTGCATCTCAGATTCAACATTGTTAAACAATGCCTTTAAGGGTTCCAATCAGGACTCAGACTCAGATGGGATTGGATGGACCTAGCAAAGTTGTTTGTACTCCTTCTGTAGATAACGGTGCTTCACTTCAAAAGACCCATGTATCTTGCTTTATCGTAGTACTGTTGAACCACTACCACGTTTTTGAGTTGGCTGTTGCTGTATGCTTCGGCAATCTGTAGAGTAACAATGAAATAAAAAGCTGTACCCCAATGGCTATTGCTGCAGAAATCAAACTTTGATGAAAAACTTCACAGCTATTGGTAGAGACATAGATTAAGACTAAATGTAGATGGATTCTCGACTGTGCAGTCAAAATTAATGCCTCCTCCATATCCAGATCTGAAATGGATCATACATTCATGTACATTTTTGCTATTTTCATATGTAAATAACCTCTATGACCTATGACAGTGACCTCATGACCCCAAAATCTAATCAGATCATCGTCCCTCCAATATACATAAGGGGCGCAATAGCTCAGTCGGTAGAGCAGTGGTCTTGTAATCCGGTGACCCGGTTCGAAACCAACGCGATGGGCTAGTGCCCTTTGGTAAGGCATTAATCCTCATTACCAGGTCCCTCGGAGAGGACCTAAAGCCGTCGGCCGTCTGGTTGCTTTCTTAGCAGTCAGGTAAAATAACCACCACCACCACCACAGCCAAGTTTGAAGTTGATCTATCCAATGGTTTGTACATTGTTAGAGAACGATAAAGGGACGGACGAACAACCAGAAAGCATAATGCTTCTGGCACCCACATTCATGATCAGTTGGCGGAAGCATACTTGCTTCAACAATGATCTCTTGAATAATTAGGAAACCAACATCAGTGGCGGATCCAGGGGTGGGCCGAAACGGCCGCGGCCCCCCCTATTGGCGAAGCAAAAAAAATTGAGAAGGAAAAAAGAGAAAGAAAAAAGAAGGAAAATAAAGGGGGAAAAAGGAGAAGATAAAAGAAAAGAGAACAAAAAAGTAAAGAAAAGAGAACAAAAAAGTAAAGAAAAGAGAGAGAGTTCAAAAAAGAGGAAAGAAAAAGAAGAGAGGAGCCGGGGAGAAAGAAAGACAACGAAATGGCACTAAAAAATAGTGACAGTAACGACGAATAAGGGAAAGACAAGGGGAAGGGGGTGCGTGAAGGAGGATGCATTGAGGGGAGGGGGGGGGGGGAAGGGGTGACTGGCCGTATTCTTATTCTTAGGTTATGCGAAACTGGGTCGAAATTATGCTTCTTTTCAAAACAATCTTAGCATGCTTGTTTATGTTAAGCCGGAGTGCATGAAAAGGTTAGTGTAGAAACACTTCTGAAAAGGCCGCGCCCGGCCCCTCCAAAGAACGGCAGAATGGTAATCTATAAATTATGGGGTCATTCTTGATGGCTTTGGAGTCGTTATTAAGGAGGGGGCCGGCCCTACTCAAATGGTAGTGACCGTAACGATGGATAAGGGAATAAGGAGGAAGGGATGCACATGCAGGCGCGTACGCAGGGGGGGGGGGGGGGGGGGGGGGGGGGGGGGGGGGGGGGGAGGGGGAGGGGAGGGGGAGGGGGGGGGGGGAGGGGGGGGGGGTCGAACCTCCCTCAAATTTTTGTCAAGTTGTCAAGTTGGTCCTGATGTGTATAATGCGTAGACCAGGGGTTCTCAAACTTTTTCTTTGACGGTCCAGAAGCGATTTCTATGAAAGCTGTAAGGTCCGAAATGACACTTGTTTACTGAAGATAATGAGGCTTGTTTTTGGTCTATATCTGATCCAAGGAGAATTGTTACAGTTTAAAAAAACAGAACCGCCAGTGCTTCCACTCGTTTAAATAGAGTTTCCTGAAAAAGAACACCCAATATCCTGGAATTTGAAAGAATTTTCTTAAAACTTTCAAAATGCCTCTTACTTGGATTTCTTATTTGGATGAATCGCTATGAGTCTCAACTCAGTAAGCATGACTGAGATTTGTAAAAGTTGTTTGTACAAAGAAGATTCGGGTGAATAGCAGTGCTTATTCAAACAAAATAATATTCGCATCAATTTGAATCACAATCATTATTTGTCGCTTAATCCCTTTTAATGACCTTGTTTTCTTTCTCGTTTGCAAGGGGAGAAGAAGATATGTCACGTTAAAGACATCATAAAGATCAGTGTTGTATGCGTATATATTATATACACAGGCCAGTAACAGCTATGTAGCTTGTAAATTTGTAAGAGGGAAAATGCTGATTGGAATGATAATGATGAAATAGCAAATAATTGAGGAGTATCATACATGTAGGTACCAATTCAATGAATATTTGTATAAAAAAGAGCCCCCGTCAGTACTAAAAGAGCCCCCGTGAGAAGGCTCACGGGGGCTCTTTTTTTTTGGGGGGGGGGGGAAGAGCCCCCGTGGACAAAAAATTAATTTGAGCCCTGGCTATGACGTTTTAATATATATCAATTATTGAGTAGGCTTATTTTGCTTTCTAATGGATCCATACAACATGGCAGAGCTTGAGGGGTCTGGCAGAGCCTTTTCAAGAGAGAAATTGTCTTTAGGAGAAAAAAGAGGTTATTTCTAAAAATGAAATGAAAGGGTTATTGACTTTCAAGAGAGAAAATTGTCTATAAAGCTATGGTCACAAATTAGAGCAGCGACCGACCGATCAGTAGCCTGCTCGGTCGCTGCTGGAATTAGGCATCGCCCAGCGATTAGTTCGGTGCCCGGGCGGCGACCGCCCAGGCACCGAGCGTATTTTGGGCGGCGAGTGAAAAGTGGGCAGGCGCCGCCCAAATTTTAACTCCGCGCTAAAACTTCAGCGGCGACCGAGCGATGCCCTAACAACGAGCGGTGACTGGCCGGTCGCCGCTCGGTGGCTGGGCAGCCGCCGGGCAGAATTGGTTGAAAAATCGCCGCTCGGCCCGCCGAGCAGGCTACTTTTGGGTAATGTGACCATAGCATAAGAGAGGAAGAGAGGTAGATCTCGGATATCATTTAAACCCCCAAATATTTTGGAGGGACTCTGATATCATTGAGCCCCCCCCCCCCCCCATATAATGGTGGGGCTCAGATATCATAAGCCCCCCCCTCAAGTGTTTTTGGTGGGGCTCGGATAAAATCACGGAGCCCCCCGATATTTGTGTGGGGCTCGGATAACATAACGGAGCCCCCCGATATTTTTGAGGGGCCCGGATATCATTGAACCACCCCCCCCCCCCCCCCAAAAAAAAAAAATATATATATATATATTTCAGCCGGGCTCGGTTATCATGAGCCCCCTCCCCAATATTTTGTTCGTGCTGATGAGTTTGGGAAGTGTATGCCGGAGATATTGACTTTGTAGCATTAACTCGGCAGCTAACAAGCCTCCAAGACGTGTGCGACGATGAGAGTAAACCTATCAAATATACATTAAAACAATCTGTGAGATTTTCAACAACAGTCCAATCTATCAGAGATCATTCTCAGAGGTGCACATCCTTCTTCTCATTTACCTTACAATCCCGGTTACAACGGCAACTTGCGAGAGAACATCTCGCTGTCTTGAAACGGATCAAAACTTCTCTGATAAGTACAATGACCCAAAGAAATCTCAACCAAAGCTTAATATTACACGAAATCTCGTAAAGATAAACTGAACTTGAAAACTATTGCCCAAACTTTGTTTCCAGGAATACAAGAAGACAGAACTTCTTTGGCACATTTGTCTGAGGCTGCATGAAAAGAAGAAAAGTCTGAAATTTTTCGCCGCGATGACATAGACGAGGAACAAAGAATTTATTTTCAGGTGCAAATTAAAGACAAAGACAAAGTGCCACATTTCCGTTTTCAAATATGTCCGATAATAGGCATGTGTGACAATAAAAGTTTTGTTTTTCACGTTCCTGGGGTATTATTTTTTCCAAAGGTGTTAAATGTGTGTTTTGTCATACTTAATAAAATAAACTGAATATTTTATAATTCAACGATTTCTTCAAGTAGGCCTACTTTTATTATTTCTTCAACTGCTTAAAAGTAAGGCTACAAATGCTTTGTTATTGTAGAGCTGTAGTGTGAACAGGCTACTTAGTAATTCACATGTATAGATTGGTGCACATCATTATGCTTGATCATCCTCTCCTATCTGTTTGTTTTCATTCCTCTGTTAGTCATCCTTTATTTGCTACCTATGATATTTGAATATTCATTATTTCCTTTTATTATATAAATGACCATGTAAATCCCTATATATGCAAAATAAACCCTGGAGGTTTAAAGTTGTAAAGCCCATGGCAGTTCAACACACACGCAATCATGAAATAAAGGTGTCTTCATCGAAGTGTCTCTGTAAGTTTAGAACCACGCCCTGTGCCTACCCGCTCAGGCCACTCTACATTCAGGGGCGTCGCTAAAGGGGGGGTGTGGGGTTGAAGTCGGTGGTATTTTTTATGTCGGTCGGCCAGCAATTTGTTCCCCTTAGAGCTGTGACTTTTTATCGGACAAAGAAACATTTTTGAAACTTCAGACAATGATTTAGAGTCGGTTCAATGAATCGTCTTCTTTTTCTAATAATTTAATGAAACGTCGAAGCTCCCGCGCTTCGCGCGAGAGGGGGAGAACTGAATTCAGACAATTAGGGTTAAGAGTAGAGAACGGTATACAACAAATTTTCTTCTTTCTATAATAATTTAATGAAACGTCTAAGCCTCCGCGCTTCGTGTGGGATGGGGAAACTGAATTCAGACAAGGATTAAGAGTCGAGAACGGTACAACAAATCGTCTTCTTTTCATAATAATTTAATGGAACGTCTAAGCTACTGCGCTTCGCGCGGGATGCCTTTCGCCCATCCCCTCCCCCACCTAGGGAGCGCTTTGCGCACTCTTTAAGTGATTCGCTTGCTCAATACCGCCCCTCCCTGAAATAAGATCCTAGCTACGCGCCTGCATTAAAATATATAGCTATGATGCTTATTAAGTTGACGAAATAATTTGTATATTGATGTCGTCGACGACAATGACCATTTGCGCATAACAATTTAGCCTTTGGCCCCGGGTTTATAGGGTTAAATTTGTAGATATTGGAACATTTAATTTTGTCGGTAATTAATTGGTGGCTTGTTTTGTTGGGAATCGTTGACCTCTATCCCCCCCCCCCCCCCCCCCCCCCACTGAAAAACGACTAGCGACGCCACTGACGACACATCAGGCCTATACTTGCGTTTTGTGAGAGGCTCAAGTATCCGGGCCAGCTATTTATAGTTGAGTAAGTTTTGAAGAAAAACAAAAACGAGTACTCGCTCTCCAATCGTATTGGTTATTGGGGAATTTCGAATGTCATCACATATGTTTTTTTCCTTTTAATATAATAATTGTTTTGCGACTCAATTCAGGCCTGACTAAATATAAACTTTTTCGTAAGGCAACAGACAAGTAATTTAGTCATATACCTGATTAACATTTGAAGATTTCCTACACTAGTGCCTGGCCGTGCGTGTTCCATATTTGAACACTAAGTTGCACCTGAAATTGCAACATGTGCATTATAAGCTCCAAACGCTTTCTTTCAAACAAATACACCAACAAAAAATCCCCAAAGCTTGAATGCATACTATTTCACAAGATGTAATTAAACAATATGAATTATATTAATGATACACTGACATGTACATGCAAATGCATGATAATTTTTGCGCTTCTTGCTCCCAGCAAGATAGTTTCCTTCTACATTTAATTTTGTTGCTGTTATGAGTTTATGAGTTTATATTCATATTTTTGTTATCAAACAAGAATAACTAAATGAATATATAAATACATTTGTACAATGATAATTATAAAATGATGATAGAAGAACCAATGAAAATCGCAACTGATCTTCCCTAATTCCTTTTCTTTTCTTCCTCTTTGTTTTCTGTCCCTTTCTCTCCTCTTTCCCTTTCACTTCCCTTACTTCTCTCTCTCTCTCTCTCTCTCATTCAAGTTTGCTGAGGGTGGCAGGGGCCCTTCGCCCCTCCCCCCGATCCACGCAATTTTGGTGGGATTAATCGCAACTGATCTCTGCTTCTTTTCACCCTTTTCTTTTCTTCTTCCTCTTTTGTGTTTCATTTTAGCTCTCCTCTTTCCCTTTCCCTTCTTTCTCTCTTATTTTTTGGCGGGGAGGGGTGGGATGGTCGGGGAGGGGAGGGGAGGGGAGGGGGCAGAGACAAAGGCCTTTCTCCGCGATCCACATCTTGTTTGCAGAAAAATTGCAACTGATATTCCTTCTTTTCTTTTCCTCTTTTGTTTCTTTCCCTTTCCTTCCTTCTCTCTTGTTTTGCGCGGGGGGGGGGGGGGGGCAACAGCATGGGCGGCAAGGCTCTTCCGGCCCACCAATCTCCTTCTTTTCGCTTTTTTCTTTTCTTCTTCTTTTTCTCTTATTTCCCTTTCCCTTCTTTTCTTCCTTCTCTCTCTCTCTCTTTGCTAAGGGGGGGGGGGGGGGGAGGGGTATAAATCGGGACAAATTGCAACTGATCTCCCCTACCTTTCTTCTTCCTCTTTTTTCCCCCTTTCCCTTCCCTTACTTCTCTCTCTCTCTCTCACACACATTTAAGTTTGCTGAGAGAGGCAGGAGCCTTTCGCCCCCTCCCCCCAATCCACACGATTTTGGTGGGATTAATCGCAACTGATCTCTGCTTCTTTTCACCCTTTTCTTTTCTTCTTCCTCTTTTGTGTTCCATTTTAGCTCTCCTCTTTCCCAACTGATATCCCTTCTTTTCTTTTCTTCTTTTCTTTTCTTACCCTTTCCTTCCTTCTCTCTTGTTTTGCGGGGGGGGGGGTGAGGCAACAGCATGGGCGGCAAGGCCCTTCCGCCCCCCGATCTCCTTCTTTTCCCCTTTTTCTTTTCTTCTTCCTTCCTCTTCTCTCTTCTTTCCCTTTCCCTTCTTTTTCTTCCTTCTCTCTCTCTCTCTCTTTGTTTGCCAGGGGAGGGCAGGCGAAGGCCTTTCGCCCCCGATCCACACCGCGTTGGTGGGAAAAATCACAATTGATCTCCCGTACCTTTCTTTTTTTCCCCTTTCCCTTCTCTTCCTTTCTCTCTCTTTTAAGTTTGCTGTAGAAGGGGGGGGGGGGACAAGGGCCATTTGCCCTCCCCCGATCCCCAACTTGTTGGCGGGAAAACTGCAACTGATATCCCCCTTCTTTTCTTTCTTTCCCTTTATCTCCTCTTTTCCCTTTTTTCTTTCCCTCCTCTTCCTTCTCTCTTTCTTTTTGCTTGGGGGGGGGGGCAACAACCTGGGAAGCAAAGCCCTTTCGGCGGCTCCCCGATCACTTTCTTTTCCCTTTTCTTTTCTTCTTCCTTTCCCTTTGTCTCTTCTTTCCCTTTCCCTTATTTTTCCTTCCTTCTTTCTCTATCTTTCTCTCTCTCTCTCTCTCTCTCTCTCTCTTTTGCTGAGGGGAGGGGGGAGGGGGTGGCAAAGGCCTTTCGCCCCCGATCTCCTTCTTTTCCCCCTTTTCTTTTCTTCTTCCTCTTCTTCCTTTCCCTTACTCTCCGCTTTACCTTCTCTCTCTCTCTGACTCTCTCTCTCTCTCTCTCTCTTCATTTTTTGTTGGCGGTTTGGGGTCAAGACCCTCTCGCCCCGCGCCCCCCCCCCCCTCCCCCATGGACCCGCGCCGGGAAGACCTGTAGTGTAGTCCCTAGCTAGCTGGCAAAGCTGAATATGGGTTATCCAGTCGTTTCATTCATTAAGTATAATTATACTTGTATTAGTGGGGGCTGTTAGGGATATTTTGGTGCAGATTCTTCTAAAAGCACCAAATTTGCCCCAGAGGTAGATTATACCATACTATTATGATTTCTGCCAGACGCCAAGAAGGGCGCTCTCTGGGACTGCCATCTTGGGCAAATCCAAAATGGCCACTATCTGAGTTAAAGGTCAAGCGTAGTTCCAAAAGGAAAAGCGCTTGTATGATTATAGTTTATATATTTATAGGGTTTTGGGGGTCAGAGAATCTGATTTTGATGTTCTTTCATTGATTTGAGGTCTCCTTGGGGCTGCCTTACTCGTCATATTGGTCAAATCCAAAATGGCCGCCATCTGAGTTACAGGTCAAGTATAGTTATGAAAGGAAATGGGCTAGTATGATAAAAGTTGATGAATTCATGGGTTTTCGGGGTCGGATAATCTGATTATGATGTTCTTTTATCCATAAGCGAGTTCGTAATTGCACACTCCGCATGCGCCAAAATCGGGAACGAACTTTTACAAAGATTACATGAACATAAAGAGAGCTGAGAGAGGAACTGTAATTTGTTTTTGTGTGCTGGCCTTTCCTTTGTGAATGATCACATCTGACACATCAGTCACCGAAAATCATTTCTGAATGTCGGAATTGGTTCTTTATAGTAAACTTTACTTGAAATCTGGTCATCGGTAAAGTATTATCGGCATTATCGTGATCCAAGTCCCCAGGGACTCGACCTTTATGTCTAGACGTTGCATAATGCAATTCGTATTGGTATTTTATTCCATCTCAGAGTGATTATAGACGTTATTTTTTAAGGATAATAAAGATAAAGCTGTCTGGGTTTTTTAAATTGATATTTAAATTGCACTGCTCCTACTTTGTGCTTTGTTCACACTCTCCCTGTTCTATAAAGGGTGTTTTCTCTATTTGATCATCAACAGAAGCAAAATGCTAGGCCACGAACTTTTCGAAGCGTGACCAGATTCTAAGTATGCTTAAATGGGGGCATTGATGTATGTAGAAAAAACAGGACTAAGATCCCATGCAACGCTTCGAAATTTAAAAGAAGAATAAGAAAAATAAAGTTGAGATTTCACCTTTATGTCTAGACGTTGCAAAATGCAATTCGTTTGGGTATTTTAATTCCATCTCAGAGTGATTATTTCTTAAATGAAGTGAAAGGACTTTTGAAAATGAAATAGCCCTTTCAGTTTCATTTCTTTTAGAAATAAACTCTAATCCATCCTTTGATATTCAAACTGCACTACTCCTACTGTGTGCTTTTTTCACACTCTCCCTGATCTATAAAGACTGCTTTCTTTATTTGATCATCAACAGAAGCGAAAGGCTAGGCCACGTACTTTTCGAAGCGTGACCAGATTCCAAGTATGCTTAAATGGGGGCATTAATGTATGTAGAAAAAAAAAACAGGATTAAGATCCCATGCAACGCTTCGAAATTTAAAAGAAGAATAAGAAAAATAAAGTTGAGATTCACCTTTATGTCGAGACGTTGCATAATGCAATTCGTTTTGGTATTTTATTCCATCTCAGAGTGATTATAGAAGTTATTTTTTAAGGATAATAAAGATAAAGCTGTCCGGGTTTTTAAAGATAATGCGTCAAAACAAACCGAACAAGCTGTTTATTTCTTTATTCATGGTCTGTTTCTACTGTTTATCTATTTTAATTGCCAACCCTCGAAAACGAATTTAGTATGCATTTCACAAAGGAAGTTTGCATAGGAGAACTATATATATATATATATATATATATATATATATATATATTATATAACCCTACATGGTACATTAGGCGGACATCATAAAAATCCTAACCCTAACCCTAACCCTAACCCTAAAACCTAACCCTAAACCTAAACCTAACCCTAACCCTAACCCTAACCCTAACCCTAAACCTAAACCTAACCCTAACCCTAACCCTAACCCTAATCCTTACCCTAACCCTAACCCTAATGTCTACTTAATGACTCATTTTTCACTCCAAATGTCCCTCCAATGACGCCTTTAGTGAAATTACAGAGAGAGATATATAAACAAATTGGGCCTTCTATGAGAAATAAAACGTAAAAAACGTTAAGAGGACACCATATTGTCCTTCTAATGACAATGTCTACTTAATGACTCATTTTTTCACTCCAAATGTCCCTCTAATGACGCCTTTAGTAAAATATATGTATACATATATATATATATATATATATATATATATATATATACAAATTATTTATTGGGCTTATTTTGCTTTCTAATGGATCCGTACAATATGGCACAGCTTTAGGGGCCTGGAAGAGCCCCTACCAGGGGTTCCATGGCGGAGCCCCAGGATGCTCTCGAGTTTATTTGACTTTCAAGAGAAAGTGTCTCTAAGATATAAAGAGAGGTTATTTCTTCAATGAAGTGAAAGGACTCATGAAAATAAAATAGCCCTTTCATTTCATTTTAGAAATAAACTCTAATCCATCCCTTGATATTTAAATTGCACTGCTCCTACTTCGTGCTTTGTTCACACTCTCCTTGATCTATAAAGGGTGCTTTCTCTATTTGATCATCAACAGAAGCAAAATGCTAGGCCACGAACTTTTCGAAGCGTGACCAGATTCAAAGTATGCTTAAACGAGGGCATTGATGTATGTAGAAAAAAAGGATTAAGATCCCATGTAACGCTTCGAAATGTAAAGAAGAACGAGAAAACTAAAGTTGAGATTCGACCGTTATGTCTAGACGTTGCTTAATGCATTTCGTATTGGTATTATCTCCCGTCTGACAGTGATTAGAGACATTATTTATATGGATAATAAAGATAAAGCTGTCAGGGTCAGTGAATATAATGCTTCAAAACAAATCGAACAAGCTGTTTATTTCTTTATTCATGGTCTGTTTTTACTGTTTATCTTTTTTCCTTGCCAATCCTCGAAAACGAATGTATTATGCATTTCACAGAGGAAAGTTTGCATATTGATGAAACATATGGGCGCAGGCCAAGATTTAAACCCACTCAAGTGTGAATTTGGCGCATCTTCACTCATCTTCTTCAACTAGGAAATGGACTTCATTGTAGCCTTAGGACAGGATGGTGAAATAAAATTGATAAAGAACATCATAATCAGATTATCCGACCCCGGAAACCCCATGAATTCATCAACTTTTATCATACTGGTCCTTTTCCTTTTGAAACTACGCTTGACCTTTAACTCGGATGGCGGCCATTTTTTTTATTTGGCCAATATGGCCAGCATGACAGCCCCAAGGAGACCTGCAATATTGATACAAGCAACATCATAATCAGATTCTCTGACCCAGAAAACCCCCTTACTATATAATTTTTTTTAAATCATTTTAGCTCTTTTCCTTTTGGAACTACTATTGATCTGGAACTATCAAATGGCGGCCATTTTGGATTTGACCAATATTACCAGTATGACCCGAGGAGATCTCAAATCGATGAAAGAATATCATAATCAGATTCTCTGACCCCGAAAACCCCATAAATATATAAACTTTTATCATACTAGCCCATTTTCTTTCGTAACTACACTTGACCTGTAACTATCAGATGGCGGCCATTTTGGATTTGACCAATATGACCAGTATGGCAGCCCCAAGGAGATCTTAAATTGATGAAAGAATATCATAATCAGATTCTCTGACCCCAAAACCCCATAAATATATAAACTATTATCATACAACCGCTTTTCCTTTTGGAACTACGCTTGACCTTTAACTCAGATGGCGGCCATTTTGGATTTGCCCAATATGGCATACCCAGAGGGTACCCTTCTTGGCGTCCGGAAGAAATCATAAAAGTATGGTATAATCTACCTCTGGGCCAAATTTGGTGCTTTTAGAAGAATCTGCACCAAACAACCCCTATTTAGCCCTAACAGCCTCCATTATATTGACTATGTATATGTGTGGACTAGAGTACGGACATTCGGTGCGGCAGGCGGACTATTGGTGCGAGACCTCTTCCGCATGGATTGTCCGTCAGACATTTGAGGCGCGCACGGAATGTCCGACACGGACATTCTGCGCGGATAAAATCCGCACCGATCGTCCGCTCTCGATCGATCTCTAATAGTCGGACGATCGGTGCGGGTTACATTCTACGCGGTCACACCGGCCATACGTAAATGACAGTGATGGTAACGACGAATTAGGAGGAAGGGATGCATACGTGAACTACAAGCGTATTGGGGATGATCATACTATCATTTTAGAGTGTGCAATCTGGGTCAGAATCCAGCATAATATATTTATAAAAAAAGAGGTTCACATAAAAGCACTCATGATAAAGCCGCGCCCGGCCCCTACAACATCATTTTGGATTTTCAGAAGATGGGGCGGGTGGCAGGGGTAGGGGGCAAAGTTCGCCCCACTCTTCAAGTACCCCCCCCCCCCCCAAAGGGCCACTTTTACTTTGTAAAGAAGTGCCCCTTCCCCTTTTTAACTCGGATAAGCGCACATTTCATCAACACATGTGCCCCCTTTCCTATCTGAATAGGGCTATTTAGAAAAATGAGGCCCTTCATAAATAAAAAGTGTCCCTTTTCATCTCTGGTAAATGACCATTTTCATATATATGAAGTTAATTCGTTTCACTTCAGTGCGCTCTTCACCTCCGATAATTGCCCCTATTCGAATCTGAGAGATGCTCATTTTACTTTGAAAAGTACCCCTTCCCCTCCTGATAAGTACTCTTTTCATCTATGATGGGTGCCCATTTTCACCTTTGCTAACTGCCCTTTAATTTTGAATCGTGCCCCTTTTCCTTTCTATATAGGGACCTATCCCCTTTTCATAAATGCCCCTTTTCACCTCTGATAAATCAATTTCTGATGGATGCCCCTTTTCCGTCGACAAATGCCCATTTCCCATACTCATAAGTGCCCTATCTCATTTCTGGTGAGTGCCTCCTTTCAGGTGTAAGAAGTGCCCAGTTTGAACCTTTGATAATTACTCTTTGTACCTTGACACATGCCCATTTTCTTTTCTAATAAGTGTCTTTATCCCTTTCGATATGTGTCCCCTTAACCTCTCATCATCGGGGGGGGGGGGGGGGGCATGTGCCCCCTAACCTGCTCATCATTAGTCTTGCACCTAATTTAAAGCGACTAAGAGTAATTTCCCCTAAAGCTCGCTCGCTCGCTCGCATTTATAGATGATACAATTATATGTCACTTTAAAACAAATGTTTTTTTAGTCTTCCGTGATGCTTATAACCCCATCATGATTTTTTTTTTTTTTCCTCTTTATAAGATGTGATTTTTCACTCTACGACCTCACAGATCTTACATTTTTTCTCGCTCGCTTTGCTCGCTCGCAAAATGAATATTCAGACAATCACACTTAGCCGAAAGTGTGATGCTTAAGCAATAACTTGTATGATATATAAAGAAAAACAAATATTGAAATCGTCCCTGATAATGGGATCACAATGAAAGGGTATTATACCAATGCCTAAAAAAATGTATATTTTCGCTTTGAGATTTCACTTTGTAGGTGCCCTTTTTTGTTGGTGCTTTCCACTTTGGAAATAGCTCCTCCGCCCCTGCTTACGCATTAGCACCAGCGTTAATTTCACGCTTGCGCGCACAGGGTGTGTGTGTGTGTGTGTGGGTGTGTGTGGGGGGGGGTTCCTCTCTAGCTCTGAAGCTGATTTTTTTTTTTTACCTAGATTCGTGCGATTTGGTTAATACTTTTAGAGGGAGTCTGAGGGGTGATGTGCCCCCTCTGAAGCTGACATTTTTTTGGATTTTTGAAACTGGATTCGTGCGTTTTGGTTAACAATTTTTTGGGAGTCTGATTTGATTTCAAAATACCTGCAGTTAATGCGTGATGGTGTTGCAGCCTCTCTTTCCCGAAAATTTAAAAATTACCAATATGCATTTGTTATATCTTATCTCGTATATTTTGGTGACAATTAACACTTTTCACAACATACATAAGCTCAAATTTCCGCTCACTCGTCGCCAAATTATTAAACCAGGAAATAGATATTGGGGCAAGAGGCTTCAGCCCCCACTGATGGAAATGTCAAAAAAAAATTGCGCGCGAGCATAACTTGAAAATGGGGAATGTTGATATCGGACAAGAGATGTGACGTGAGCATGTCCCCTTTCCAAAATAATTGTAGGTACCAATACACTATTAAAGTACAGTGCTTCTTATATGACCTTGTCAGTATTGGTAAGTTTATATAACGGTCTGCGCGAATTTCGAATTTCCGGCCCCCCCCCCCCTATTGGAAAATCCTGGATCCGCGCCTGAACATGTCTAGCTATTATTATTATTATTATCATAGTATCATACATAGAGCAAAATGGCTTTATAAAGATATAAATCTGATATCTCTAACTCCCATAGGCTTAATACAGTGACCACCCAGCTCCCTTAGCCAATGGGTAAAGATTCTGTGTTGCTTAGAATGGACCAAAATCTAGTTGGAACTATCAACTTTCTCTAATCAAAAACTCTCTGAAGTATTATGGTTTGTTTTTTTATCTATGTGGTATTTCTAAAGATGAAAATATTCTAATACGTGTCTACTTTAGTCAAGGTGCTCTGGCTCACGCTAGAGTAACGGTCAGAGTCAGTTGCAGTTGAGTGACCGTCTTGTCCGTTCTGGACCATACCACTGAGAACGGTTCATGTTCGGTCTACTACGCACTACTACGCACTACTACGCTCTACTAAGTACTACTACGCTCTACTACGGCAGTATTGCGGTCCAGAATGGTCACTTAACCGTCGTTGACCAACATGACTAACACCAGACCGATGCTCTAGTGTGAGAGCACCTTTACAAATTCACCAAACAAGCAACTTACTATTTCTCTGAAACGCAAGCCTTTCCTTCTTGGCTTGTTGACCGCTTGTTGTACTTCTGTTCTTAAAATGTCCTCCTCCTCGCTATCCAGGAGTTTTCGCTTCCTCTGAAGAAAAAAATGATGCAAGAAATCTCCATGGTAAAATGTGATCATTGATACATGTAGATATGAAGGCTTGATGAAAATGATCCTCAAGTTGCTAATTTTATGGCTTCTAGTTTATGTATACAACAAGAGCAACCAAATTTTATCAATTTCAACTCCTTCAGTGATCATTATACAGAAACCTAATTCTACTCACACAATTGGGGATACTTTGATTGAAGAAGAACTATATTAAATTTCAAAACTTAAGGCCCGGTCACACATAGGGAACGCATGGGGGACGCATGGCCAGCACAATGGAAATTTGCAATATTGTGGTTCACTAGGTGTGCGTCATCATTCGTTACTCGTTCCTCGAGCCCGCTGGACCAACGCTATGCATTCGTCGTCATTCGCTGTGTGCGTCAGGATATTTTGAGCATGCTCAAAAGTGTGCGCGGAGCTCGAGGCATGATTGTACACGCCAAAAGGATGCCAGACATGCGCGGAGCGCGCTAGACCAACGCCAGACACATGCGGAGCACACGCCCTGTATACGCCCAGTGCGCTAGCAACACGCTTTGCATTTTAAATCCTTTAAAAGCCGGGCTCACGACTGAGGGTGGATGCTTCTTCTAAGGTCAAGTCACTTCACAACTTTTTCCGATTTTTAATGCGCCGGTCGTACGTCGTCTATGTGTGACCGGGCCGTAACTCTAGGTTAAGTTTTTGATGTTGAGGCTGCTGTCGCCGCTGTCACCGGAAAAGCGGCACCTATGTCCCGCTTTTTGCTACGCAGGCGAAAAAAAACACAACTGGAATATAAAAATGTGTGGCACATGTGTTTTCATACAATTACAACAATGTCAGAATAAATATAAGAACTTTCATTATTGCTTTTGGACAAATATTGTAAATGGGCTGTAACATTCTTTACCTTTGTAGGTCTCTCTTCTACGCTACTGCATGCACCTTCTCCCGGAACATCCTGTAAGAAGAAAACATAATTTTCCTAAATCATGATACTACAAATATAATTTTATAAATGTAATGCTTCCTGGGAGAAATTTCAATTTCAATTATTTTAAACATATTTGTGGCTTACACCCAGTAAATAAGATCGATTCATCGATCTGTATTGAAAACAAGTCAGAAAAAATCTTTGAACCAGCACATCTACTGCTTGCCAGGCAGCAGGCAACTCTACCACCAGGCCATCACTGGTCCATGGCAGAGTCACAATGAACCAGAAACAAATACCCAAGTTCTCCTGATTTATTCTGACTTATTAATATTCATTAGTCCGTCATAGGACAATAACTTTATAAATGTAATGCTTCCGGCGAGAAATTTCAATTTCATTTATTTAAACATATTTGTGGTTTACACCCAGTAAATAAGATTGATCGATCGATCTGTATTGAAAAACAAGTCAGAAAAAATCTTGGAACCAGCGGGACTTGAACCTGCACATCTACTGCTTGCCAGGCAGCGACTCTACCACCAGGCCATCACTGGTCCATCTTATTTACTGGGTGTAAGCCACAAATATGTTTAAATAATTGAAATTACAAATATAATGTTGAAAACAAAATAATATGCCTAAAAATGAAACCAAATAAGAAATAAAAACGAGAAAACAAACCTAGCTTCCATACTCATTTTTGGATACCGGTATATCAATTTTTATCAAAGAAAATTAATATATCTAGATATTCATTTAATCTTTTTTTCAAGGCTGATTAATTTCAATTGAAACATCAAAAGAACACAATTTTTTTTAAAATAAGTCTCAGGCTAAGTCCTGTCATAAGATAAGTTCTGTAGTGTAGTGTTTTTGTAGTTTCAGGAACTGATGAAAGATCCTCTTTATCACCACCAGGCAATAGATTAAATAAAGGAGATTTTTTTTTATGTAACACGAATATGCTTCTGTTAAAGTGCATACCGTAATTAACGTTGTATAAACCGCCCTCGTGTATTAACCGCACCCTCTGTTTCGCCCTAAAAAAAAAAAAAAATTGCTGACTTTTTTTTTGCCAACTTAAAAAACAGTAGAAGACCTAGGATAGTACCTTGTGGTACGCCATGTAATAGAAGAAAAATTGGAGGAATTATTATTATAAACTACATATTGAAATCTATCAGAAAGATTACTTTCAAACCAAGATGACAGACAAATTTGAGTGTTGTTCTAGTTTCCGAGTGGTGAGTCAACACACCGATTACTGAGCTGGGAGACATTGCCAGGCATAGGGCCAGGTGGAGGGGCATAAATTAAAACTTTAAAAAAAAAAAAACGCACACCCGACTTTGTTTTTTTTTGGCGGCAAAAAGGTGCGGTTAATACACCGTAATTACGGTACAATAAGGGGGTTTCTTTCTCCTTTAAAAACATCCTGAATGACAGAAATTGTTTATTTAACATTATCACAACATTGATATATTGCTTTACAGTGTGTCCCATAAAAACGAAATTGAGAATTATCAATGTTTAATCATATCTTAATTACAATAATAAATAATAAATTTCACATATTTGAAAAGCTTAGTGCTTCTTCTTTTATTGTTTTTTGGAGATTAGGATATGATTAAACATTGGTAAATCCTGTGGGGTTTTTTTTTTTTGGGGGGGGGGGGGCACACTGTATAGTCATACCTTAATTGCATCCACCTGAGAATTTGATTGCTCTCTTTCGTTCTGCTTGCTGCATTCTCCAGAGGGAACCACATCATCCTTTTCAAAGAATACAACAAATGTTATCAACTTACCATAGTCTTATAATAGGTTTGTACTTAAATAACAAATTTTAAAGCCCATCTGCACCAGTTTGGCCAAGAGGGATTAGACCTCCCTGCATAGGCACAGGTGGTTATCTAATCATATCAGATCTCAATAAACATAAGATTAAGAAAAGAGGATGGGGGACCAATTACAGGCACCGATAAGGCACTGTTTGCTGTATAGAGGGCGCAAGTAGCTGTAAGTAGTGCAGTGGGGCTTAAGATATGATTTAACATTGGTAAATCTTTTTTTTTTTTGGGGGGGGGCATACTGTATATTCATAATACCTTAACTGCATCCATCTGAGAATTTGATGCCTCTCTTTCCTTCTGCTTGCTGCATTCTCCAGAGGGAACCACATCATCCTTTTCAAAGAATACAAAAATGTTATTAACTTACCATATATTCTTATGATACATTTGTAGTTGAACACTAACTTTTAATAGAATGCTTACTGGTTCAAACTGCTTTGAAAATTAGCCTCTGCACTTTATTATTCATACTTGGATTAGCTTTTACTAAACTAGACATAGTCTATGTTGATAGACACAACAATTAGATTTCCGGTAAACCTTTTCTTTTTGTTCTTTTTTGCCTTTTTTGCGCCCCCTGAAAGTGGCTTCCAAGGCGTCACCCCTTGCCCCCTCCCCCAAAGATACGCCACTGCATGTAGCCTACTGCGCTCATCGTGGAGTGTCCCAAATTTCATTTTCGAAATCTGGTCATCCTGTCAAAATTGGTTAGCTAGGCAGGAAATCTTTCAGCATACCTACATTTATTCTGGGGGTCAGGCCTCCTTTGAGCAGCTTTGAAAATGCCATCTCGCACATTTTCTTTAACTGCCTACAATGTTGAGTAGATGAAGATTCCCCATAGGTAGTGTCAGAGGCAAGATTAATAAATGAGCGGTACCTGCTGAGCAGGTCATTGGTCTCAAAATCTGCTGCATCTGTTCCTAGCTGATGAGCTTCATCCAGTTCTACACCTGGGCCCTGTTTTACAAAGCCTTTTTTCAATGACAAATAACAAAATTTAGTGACAAATCTGCTGATAACCAATCAGAAGCAAGGATTTCAGTAGCTTATAACAAAACTGTCTTTGTCACTGATGACAAGTTTTGTGAAACGCCCCCCTGTACCATGATATAGCAAGATATACGTATACATGGACATAGACTACATCTCATTAGTCTAGAACAATCATTCAACATCCTACCACTAGCTTAATTCCAAATCAATTTAAGATGGATATGAAACCTTACAGGCTAGTTTATTTTGACTTTATGGCAGAGAACTGGGATTCCAGGGAGGTGGAAAGTTTACGGTCCAGAGCAAATAAAAATGGACCATGTCTTTTTAGGGTTAGGCAACAGCAAGACCGAATGTAACAACATATCAATAAAGGATTACCTTGTTTCATTCTCTTATGGATTTCCTTTGCTTCATTGGCCTCAAGTCCATGTTTGGATTTGAGGTGGTTCTGTAATGAAGTATAATGTTTTCCTTCACACAACGGACAGTCTTCTCTCTTGCTTTGCTTTCTACCGGTACTTGGATTCTCAATCATCGCTCTTCTTCTAATTGGGATTCTGTGGAAAAAGAATATGTGAAACATTAAATAAATCATACAATAAATCTAAGTATCATAGCAGCATAGCTGTCCTGCCTTAAAATGTGTGTAATTCTGAATGTTCTCATAAAGCACAAACAAAAGGATCATAATTATGATTACAATATCATGACAAATTTCTTATACAGCACAAATAAAATTGTCTCTTTATCATGATATTGAACCAATTCATAATTCAATTTCAATTCATAATTCTTGACCAAAAATGGACATTCACCAATTTTTTTATACTGTTACTTTTGTGTGATTTTAGACCTCCACAACGTTCTAATTCTCAATCTAATCAACAAATTCTCTTACAATTGATCGATTCTGTAATTATCCGTATTGATTTTTTAACAGGCATATTAATAATGCTCTCACATGGTCACAAATTACAATCACAAAAAATGTTAATAAAAATGCAAAACATTATGTATTATTACACCTACATGTATCTTCAGAATATACAAAGTACCTGCTCTTGAAATAAGAATTTGTTTACCTGCCACGTGCAGCCAATATATATTTCTGCCTTTCCTCCTTCGACAGCTTGTGTGTCCTTTCAAGATGTTTTGACATGTCATCAGTAGATGCAGAACATATTTCACAGTGCCTTGTAATTCGGAACCGTTTTCCCTATTAGGTAAAGAATAAACGGAAGGAAATGTGAAATTTGTAGAGTATACAATTCAGATATTGAATTGTAAGTTATTGTTTAAGTAATTTAATTGGACATTAATCATGATATGCGATTGCAACTGACCCTGGCCAATTCTAATAATCATTTTAACAATAGAAGTAATTTTAAGGCTCTGTGATAATAAATAAAATCAAAATCATAACTCGTATATTCATTAGTCTGAGATAACCATAAAATTATGCTTAGTAAATAAGTTTTTAAACAGATACATATCAGTTTGTAAACTGTATTTCCTGGTTTGCAAAAAATCACTTTAATGACATGCTTTACAATAGTGAAAGCTACAAATGCTTAAGCAAATGAATGTAGGCCTACAGGTGGATGCTTTTAAAAAGACAAAGAGAGTACCAAATACAAATAATAAACTCCAAACATAATTTACCCTTTTTCCTGATGCTGGAAGCTGATTTTTGTCTACCACTTTGTTTCACATCCGCTTCTTTTGAACCGCCATCAGAAGTAAACAGCTCTACAGGAGCATCAATGTCATTTTTTGGATCCAATTCTTCTGTTTCTCTTTCATCTAAAGATTTACTTGTCTCCACAGTTTCTACAGGATGCAACTTCTCATCCTTAGATTTATGATTACGGATTTCCTTCGCTTCATTGGTCTCATCTCCTTGTTTGGATTTTAGGGGGTTTAGTAATGAAGTATAATGTTTCTGCCTTTCCTCCTTCGACAGTTTATGTGTCCTTGCAAGATGCTTTGACATGTCATCAGTAGATGCAGAACATATTTCACAGCGACTTGTAGTTCTGAGCTGTTTCTCTACTAGGTGTAGGATAAAATAAAAACTTTTAACAGAAGAAAAATTGAAATTTGTAGGGTATACATTTCAGATAAGGCATGAAAAATTGTAATATGCGATTTAAGTTATTCTGGGAATGTAGCAGACACACACTCATTTAAATAATACACTTGTACATCAATAATAATAATAATAATAGTTCAGTTCTTGTATAGCGCATAATACGTCATGAAATAACATCTCTATGCGCTTCCAAAGAGCTTTGGACTTTATTACCCTAGCTTTAGCTCCGGCAGCCTTATCAGCGCACAGTGCATTTCAAGGAATAATCCTACCAGGTACCCATTTACCTCACCTGGGTTGAGTGTGGCAAATGTAGATCAATTAATGTCTTGCCAAAGGACAATAGTGCCGCGGCGGGACTCGAACCGTATCAATCCCATATCAATCATGATATGGGATTGAAACTTACCCTGGCCAATTATTTTAATCATTTAAACTGGAGAAGTCGTTTTAAGACTCTGAAATAATAAATAAAATCAAAAGTATAACTTATTTATTCATTATTCTGAGATGACCATGAGAAAAATCTCAACACATCTTCTGCTCAGTAAATAAGATCTTGGATTTAACTCATGCTGTAATTATAATTATAAACCTTTAGGTCAGTCAGGAACCCATGACTTTTACACGACGATCGCCTGTCTAATTATTATCAAGATATTTATGATTAAAAATCAAAATCAATTCCCCCCCCCCCTAACAGTTTTCATGACACTACAATCTATTGGGGAAAACGAGTATGATAAAAACTGGTCACTCAAAGATGTTTACTGTTTAATGGCACTTCATGATCATTTTGAAGTGCAATTTTTTCTTTAGGGTTTCAATATTACACCATACCACAGACACTGATAACATGTAGGGCCTTGCATCTCAGATATAACATTGTTAGACGATGCCTTTAAGCAACAGCAAGACAGAATGTAACAACAGATCAATAAAGGATTACCTTGTTTCATTCTCTTACGGATTTCCTTTGCTTCATTGGCCTCAAGTCCATGTTTGGTTTCAAGGTGGTTTTGTAATGAAGTATAATGTTTTCCTTCACACAACGGACAGTTTTCTCTCTTGCTTTGCTTTCTACCGGAACTTGGATTCTCAATCATTGCTCTTCTTCTAATGGGGACTCTGTGGAAAAAGAATATGTAAAACATTTAATAAATCATACAATAAATCTAAGTATCATAGCAGCATAGCTGTCCTGCCTTAAAATGTGTGTAATTCTGAATGTTCTCATCAAGCACAAACAAAAGGATCATAATTATGATTACAATATCATGACAAATTTCTTATACAGCACAAATAAAATGATGTCTTTATCATGATATTGAACCAATTCATCCTTCATAATTCTTGACCAAAATGCATATATACCTGTAGGTCAACATTCACCCATTTTTTATACTGTTACTTTTGTGTGATTTTCGACTAGCACAACAGTCTAGTTCTCAATCTAATCAACAAATTCTCTTACAATTGATGGATTCAATAATTATCCATACTAAAGTTATATTAATAATGCTCTCACACGGTCACAAATTACAATCACAAAAAATATCAATAAAAAATGCAAAACATTATGTATTATTACCCGTATCAGACATCTGAGCTGGTCATTTAGAAAACCGTATTGCCCTAGTTTTCACTAGCAGTGGGAACGGAGGGGTATATTCTTTGTATTTTCCTTGGTCTCCCTGCGCGTATTGACTTTGCGTGTGTAGAGACGAGTGAAAATATACCTTGGTATTTTCCACGGTCTTGTATCCGGGCATCTTGTATTGACCGTGAAGCATTTTCATTGCGCATCTATTATGCGTACGAGAACCTGCGCACTTTGCGCGCACTCCATTGTGACGTAATAATCACACCAAATACACACTGTTTGCAGTGTATCGAAAATTTTGTCAAGCACTGGATGCACAGTGTTGGTTTGACAAAGTTTGTTCAGTTCTTGAGATTGTCATGGTGGATTTCTGTATTTGCTCTAGATGTCTGATTTGGATAACAATAAAAATATTGACTGGCTTTACTTTCGGGGGATATCAGAAATATTGACCGCGCTAAGACCATATTGCCCTCGTCTTTCGACTCGGGGCAATATGATCTGAGCTTGGTCAATATTTCTGATATACCCCTCAAGGCCAGTCAATATTATATAATTATTACACATACATGTATCTTCAGAATACCAGCTCTTGAAATAAGATCACCCCCCTCCTCCTCCCCACCCCCCCCCCCCAAAAAAAAAATGTTTTACCTGCCACGTGCAGCCAATATATATTTCTGCCTTTCCTCCTTCGACAGCTTGTGTGTCCTTTCAAGATGCTTTGACATGTCATCAGTAGATGCAGAACATATTTCACAGTGCCTTGTAATTCTGAACCGTTTCCCTAGTAGGTAAAGGATAAATGGAAGGAAATATGAAATTTGTAGGGTATACAATTCAGATATTGAATTGTAAGTAATTGTTTAAGTAATTCAATTGGACATTAATCATGATATGCAATTGCAACTGACCTTGGCCAATTCTAATAATCATTTTAACAATAGAAGTCATTTTAAGGCTCTGTGATAATAAATAAAATCATAACTCGTATATTCATTAGTCTGAGATAACCATAAAATTATGCTCAGTAAATAAGATTTTAAACAGATACATATCAGTTTGTAAACTGTATTTCCTGGTTTGCAAAGACACTTTAATGACATGCTTTACAATAGTGAAAGCAACAAAGGCTTAAGCAATGGATATGCAGGTGGATGCTTGTTAAAAGATGAAGAGAGTACCAAATACAAATAATAAACTCCAAACATAATTTACCCTTATTCCTGACGCTGGAAGCTGATTTTTGGCTACCACTTTGTGTCACATCCGCTTCTTTTGAACCGTCATCAGAAGTAAACAGCTCTACAGGAGCATCAATGTCATTTTTTGGATCCCAATCTTCTGTTTCTCTTTCATCTAAAGATTTACTTGTCTCCACAGTATATACAGGATGCAACTTCTCATCCTTAGATTTATGATTACGGATTTCCTTCGCTTCATTGGTCTCATCTCCTTGTTTCGATTTTAGAGGGTTTAGTAATGAAGTATAATGCCTTTCCTCCTTCGACAGTTTATGTGTCCTTGCATAATGCTTTGACATGTCATCAGTAGATGCGGAACATATTTCACAGCGACTTGTAGTTCTGAACTGTTTCTCTAGTAGTGTAGGATAAAATAAAAACTTTTAACAGAAGGAAAATTGAAATTTGTAGGGTATACATTTCAGATAAGGCATGAAAAATTGTAATATGTGATTTAAGTAATTCTGGGAATGTAGCAGACACACACTCATTTAAATAATACACTTGTACATTAATCATGATATGGGATTAAAACTTACCCTGGCCAATTCTTTAAATCATTTAAACTGGAGAAGTCATTTTAAGACTCTGCAAAAATAAATAAAATCAAAAGTATAACTTATTTATTCATTATTCTGAGATGACCATGAGAAAAATCTCAACACGTCTTCTGCTCAGTAAATAAAATCTTGGATTTAGCTCATGCTGTATTATAATTATAAACCTTTAGGTCAGTCAGGAACCCCATGACTTTTACAAGCCGATCGCTGTCTGATTATCAAGATATTTATGATTAAAAATCCCAATCAATTTTTTTTTTTTCCTAACGGTTTTCATGACAATACAATCTATTGGGGAAAAACGAGTATGATAAAACCGGTCACTCAAAGATTTTTACTGTTTAATGACACTTCATGATCATTTTGAAGCGCAAATTTGTTTAGGGTTTCAATATTACACCATACCACAGACACTGATAACATGTAGGGCCTTGCATCTCAGATATAACATTGTTAAACGATGCCTTTAAGCAACAGCAAGACAGAATGTAACAACATATCAATAAAGGATTACCTTGTTTCATTCTCTTACGGATTTCCTTTGCTTCATTGGCCTCAAGTCCATGTTTGGATTTGAGGTGGTTCAGTAATGAAGTATAATGTTTTCCTTCGCACAATGGACAGTTTTTCTCTTTTGCTTTGCTTTTTACCGGAACTTGGATTCTCAATCATTGCTCTTCTTCTAATGGGGACTCTGTGGAAAAAGAATATGTAAAACATTAAATAAATCATACGATAAATCAAACTGTCATGCTTGAAAATGTGTGTGTTTCTGAATTTTCTCATGAAGCACAAACAAAAGGATCATAATTATGATTACAATATCATGACAAAATTTCTTATACAGTACAAATAAAATGATCTCTTTATCATGATATTGAACCAAATCATCCTTCATAATTCTTGACCAAAAATGCATACATGTAGGTGGACATTCCCCATTTTGGGTACTGTTACTTTTGTGTGATTTTAGACCTCCACAACGTTCTAATTCTTAATCTAATCAACAAATTCTCTTACAATTGATGGATTCTGTAATTATCCATTTTACAGTTATATTAATAATGCTCTCACATGATCACAAATTACAATCACAAAAAATGTCCAAAAAAATGCAAAACATTATGTATTATTACACCTACATGTATCTTCAGAATATACAAAGTACCTGCTCTTGAAATGAGAACACCCCCCTCCCCCCCCCCCTCAAAAAAAAATTACCTGCCACGTGCAGCCAATATATATTTCTGCCTTTCCTCCTTTGACAGTTTGTGTGTCCTTTCAAGATGCTTTGACATGTCATCAGTAGATGCAGAACATATTTCACAGTGCCTTGTAATTCGGAACCGTTTCCCTAGTAGGTAAAGGATAAACGGAAGGAAATATGAAATTTGTAGGGTATACAATTCAGATATTGAATTGTAAGTAATTGTTTAAGTAATTCAATTGGATATTAATCACACAGCTCTCTGCACTCTTCTCAAATAAGACACCACCCCCTCCCCCCTACACACAGGTGTAAACATATATCAGCTGGTGGTAAAAGGGTGTGGTGAAACCACATCACACAGCTCTCTGCACTCTTCTCAAATATGACAATCCTCCCCCTACACAAGAGTAATCATGTATCATCTGGTGGTAAAAGGTGTCGTGAACCCACATCACACAGCCTTCTGCACTCATCTCAATATGACACCCCCCCCCCCTTACACACAAATGTAATCATATTTCAGCTGGTGGTAAAAGGGTGTGGTGAACCCACATCACACAGCTCTATGCACTCACCTCAAACATGACAATCCCCCCCCCCCCTTACACACAAATGTAATTATATTTCAGCTGGTGGTAAAAGGGTGTACATGCACCCACATCACACAGCTCTCTGCACTCTTCTCAAATAAGACACCACCCCCCCCCCCCTACACACAGGTGTAAACATATATCAGCTGGTGGTAAAAGGGTGTGGTCAACCCACATCACACAGCTCTGCACTCTTTTCAAACATGACAACCCCCTCCCCCTTACACACAAAGTCATCATATATCAGCTGGTGGTAAAAGGGTGTACATGCACCCACATCACACAGCTCTCTGCACTCTTCTCAAATAAGACACCACCCCCCCCCCCTACACACAGGTGTAAACATATATCAGCTGGTGGTAAAAGGGTGTGGTGACCCACATCACACAGCTCTATGCACTCATCTCAAATGTGACAACCTTCCCACCGTACACACAGGTGTAATCTTATATCAGCTGGTGGTAAAAGGGTGAACATGCACCCACATCACACAGCCTTCTGCACTCATGTCAAATATGACACCCCCCCCCCCCCTTACACACAAATGTAATTATATTTCAGCTGGTGGTAAAAGGGTGTGGTGAAACAACATCACACAGCTCTCTGCACTCTTCTCAAATATGACAATCCTCCCCCTACACACAAGAGTAATCATGTATCAGCTGGTGGTAAAAGGGTGTCGTGAACCCACATCACACAGCCTTCTGCACTCATCTCAAATATGACACCCCCCCCCCCTTACACACAAATGTAATCATATTTCAGCTGGTGGTAAAGGGTGTGGTGAACCCACATCACACAGCCTTCTGCACTCATGTCAAATATGACACCCCCCCCCCCTTACACACAAATGTAATTATATTTCAGCTGGTGGTAAAAGGGTGTACATGCACCCACATCACACAGCTCTCTGCACTCTTCTCAAATAAGACACCACCCCCCCCCCCCCCCTACACACAGGTGTAAACATATATCAGCTGGTGGTAAAAGGATGTGGTCAACCCACATCACACAGCTCTGCACTCTTTTCAAACATGACAACCCCCTCCCCCTTACACACAAAAGTCATCATATATCAGCTGGTGGTAAAAGGTTGTACATGCACCCACATCACACAGCTCTCTGCACTCTTCTCAAATTAGACACCACCCCCCCCCTACACACAGGTGTAAACATATATCAGCTGGTGGTAAAAGGGTGTGGTGAACCCACATCACACAGCTCTATGCACTCATCTCAAATGTGACAACCTTCCCACCGTACACACAGTGTAATCTTATATCAGCTGGTGGTAAAAGAGTGAACATGCACCCACATCACACAGCCTTCTGCACTCATCTCAAATATGACACCCCCCCCCTTACACACAAATGTAATCATATTTCAGCTGGTGGTAAAGGGTGTGGTGAACCCACATCACACAGCTCTCTGCACTTACCTCAAACATGACAACCCCCCCCCCCCTTACACACAAATGTAATTATATTTCAGCTGGTGGTAACAGGGTGTACATGCACCAACATCACACAGCTCTCTGCACTCTTCTCAAATAAGACACCACCCCCCCCCCCCCCTACACACAGGTGTAAACATATATCAGCTGGTGGTAAAAGGGTGTGGTGAAACCACATCACACAGCTCTCTGTACTCTTCTCAATATGACAATCCTCCCCCTACACACTAATCATGTATCAGCTGGTGGTAAAAGGGTGTCGTGAACCCACATCACACAGCTCTCTGCACTCATCTCAAACATGCCAACCCCCCCCCCCCCCTTACACACAAATGTAATGATATTTCAGCTGGTGGCAAAGGGTGTGGTGAACCCACATCACACAGCTCTATGCACTCATCTCAAATGTGACAACCTTCCCACCGTACACACAGGTGTAATCTTATATCAGCTGGTGGTAAAAGGGTGTACATGCACCCACATCACACAGCTCTCTGCACTCTTCTCAAACATGACGATCCCCCCCCCCCCCCTACACACAGGAGTAACCTTGTATCAGCTGGTGGTAAAAGGGTGCCGTGAACCCACATTACACAGCTCTCTGCACTCTTCTCAAATATTACAATCCTCAATCCCCCCTACACACAAGAGTAATCATGTATCAGCTGGTGGTAAAAGGGTGTACATGCACCCACATCACACAGCTCTCTGCACTCTTCTCAATAAGACACCACCCCCCCCCCCCCTACATACAGGTGTAAACATATATCAGCTGGTAAAAGGGTGTGGTGAACCCACATCACACAGCTCTCTGCACTCATCTCAAACATGACAACCCCCCCCCCCCCCTTACACACAATGTAATGATATTTCAGCTGGTGGCAAAGGGTGTGGTGAACCCACATCACACAGCTCTATGCACTCATCTCAAATGTGACAACCTTCCCACCGTACACACAGGTGTAATCTTATATCAGCTGGTGGTAAAAGGGTGTACATGCACAGACATCACACAGCTCTCTGCACTCTTCTCAAACATGACGATCCCCCCCCCCCCTACACACAGGAGTAACCTTGTATCAGCTGGTGGTAAAAGGGTGCCGTGAACCCACATCACAAAGCTCTCTGCACTCTTCTCAAATATGACAATCCTCGATCCCCCCTACACACAAGAGTAATCATGTATCAGCTGGTGGTAAAGGGTGTACATGCACCCACATCACACAGCTCTCTGCACTCTTCTCAAATAAGACACCACCCCCCCCCCCCTACACACAGGTGTAAACATATATCAGCTGGTGGTAAAAGGGTGTGGTGAACCCACATCACACAGCTCTATGCACTCATCTCAAATGTGACAACCTTCCCACCGTACACACAGGCGTAATCTTATATCAGCTGGTGGTAAAAAGGTGAACATGCACCCACATCACACAGCTCTCTGCACTCTTCTTAAACATGACGATCCCCCCCCCCCCCACACACAGGAGAAATCTTGTATCAGCTGGTGGTAAAAGGGTGTCGTGAACCCACATCACACAGCTCTCTGCACTCTTCTCAAATAAGACACCACCCCCCCCCCCCCTACACACAGGTGTAAACATATATCAGCTGGTGGTAACGGGTGTGGTGAACCCACATCACACAGCTCTATGCACTCATCTCAAATGTGACAACCTTCCCACCGTACACACAGGTGTAATCTTATATCAGCTGGTGGTAAAAGAGTGAACATGCACCCACATCACACAGCCTTCTGCACTCATCTCAAATATGACACCCCCCCCCCCCTTACACACAAATGTAATCATATTTCAGCTGGTGATAAAAGGGTGTGGTGAACCCACATCACACAGCTCTCTGCACTTACCTCAAACATGACAACCCCCCCCCCCTTACACACAAATGTAATTATATTTCAGCTGGTTGTAAAAGGGTGTACATGCACCAACATCACACAGCTCTCTGCACTCTTCTCAAATAAGACACCACCCCCCCCCCCCCCCTACACACAGGTGTAAACATATATCAGCTGGTGGTAAAAGGGTGTGGTGAAACCACATCACACAGCTCTCTGCACTCTTCTCAAATATGACAATCCTCCCCCTACACACAAGAGTATCATGTATCAGCTGGTGGTAAAAGGGTGTCGTGAACCCACATCACACAGCTCTCTGCACTCATCTCAAACATGACAACCCCCCCCCCCCTTACACACAAATGTAATCATATTTCAGCTGGTGGCAAAGGGTGTGGTGAACCCACATCACACAGCTCTATGCACTCATCTCAAATGTGACAAACTTCCCACCGTACACACAGGTGTAATCTTATATCAGCTGGTGGTAAAAGGGTGTACATGCACCCACATCACACAGCTCTCTGCACTCTTCTCAAATATGACGATCCCCCCCCCCCCCCTACACACAGGAGTAACCTTGTATCAGCTGGTGGTAAAAGGGTGCCGTGAACCCACATCACACAGCTCTCTGAACTCTTCTCAAATATGACAATCCTCCCCCTACAAACAAGAGTAATCATGTATCAGCTGGTGGTAAAAGGGTGTCGTGAACCCACATCACAGAGCCTTCTGCACTCATCTCAAATATGACACCCCCCCCCTTACACACAAATGTAATCATATTTCATCTGGTGGTAAAAGGGTGTGGTGAACCCACATCACACAGCTCTCTGCACTCACCTCAAACATGACAACCCCCCCCCCCCCCCCCTTACACACAAATGTAATTATATTTCAGCTGGTGGTAAAAGGGTGTACATGCACCCACATCACACAGCTCTCTGCACTCTTCTCAAATAAGACACCACCCCCCCCCCCCTACACACAGGTGTAAACATATATCAGCTGGTGGTAAAAGGGTGTGGTCAACCCACATCACACAGCTCTGCACTCTTTTCAAACATGACAACCCCCTCCCCCTTACACACAAAAGTCATCATATATCAGCTGGTGGTAAAGGGTGTACATGCACCCACATCACACAGCTCTCTGCACTCTTCTCAAATAAGACACCACCCCCCCCCCCCCCCTACACACAGGTGTAAACATATATCAGCTGGTGGTAAAAGGGTGTGGTGAACCCACATCACACAGCTCTATGCACTCATCTCAAATGTGACAACCTTCCCACCGTACACACAGGTGTAATCTTATATCAGCTGGTGGTAAAAGGGTGAACATGCACCCACATCACACAGCCTTCTGCACTCATGTCAAATATGACAACCCCCCCCCCCCCCTTACACACAAATGTAATCATATTTCAGCTGGTGGTAAAAGGGTGTGGTGAACCCACATCACACAGCCTTCTGCACTCATGTCAAATATGACACCCCCCCCCCCCCTTACACACAAATGTAATCATATTTCAGCTGGTGGTAAAAGGTGTGGTGAACCCACATCACACAGCTCTCTGCACTCACCTCAAACATGACAACCCCCCCCCCCCCCTTACACACAAATGTAATTATATTTCAGCTGGTGGTAAAAGGGTGTACATGCACCCACATCACACAGCTCTCTGCACTCTTCTCAAATAAGACACCACCTCCCCCCCCCTACACACAGGTGTAAACATATATCAGCTGGTGGTAAAAGGGTGTGGTGAAACCACATCACACAGCTCTCTGCACTCTTCTCAAATATGACAATCCTCCCCCTACACACAAGAGTAATCATGTATCAGCTGGTGGTAAAAGGGTGTCGTGAACCCACATCACACAGCCTTCTGCACTCATCTCAAATATGACACCCCCCCCCCCCCTTACACACAAATGTAATCATATTTCAGCTGGTGGTAAAAGGGTGTGGTGAACCCACATCACACAGCTCTATGCACTCACCTCAAACATGACAACCCCCCCCCCCCCTTACACACAAATGTAATTATATTTCAGCTGGTGGTAAAAGGGTGTACATGCACCCACATCACACAGCTCTCTGCACTCTTCTCAAATAAGACACCACCCCCCCCCCCCCACCCCCTACACACAGGTGTAAACATATATCAGCTGGTGGTAAAAGGGTGTGGTCAACCCACATCACACAGCTCTGCACTCTTTTAAAACATGACAACCCCCTCCCCTTACACACAAAAGTCATCATATATCAGCTGGTGGTAAAAGGGTATACATGCACCCACATCACACAGCTCTCTGCACTCTTCTCAAATTAGACACCACCCCCCCCCCCCCCCCTACACACAGGTGTAAACATATATCAGCTGGTGGTAAACGGGTGTGGTGAACCCACATCACACAGCTCTATGCACTCATCTCAAATGTGACAACCTTCCCACCGTACACACAGGTGTAATCTTATATCAGCTGGTGGTAAAAGAGTGACATGCACCCACATCACACAGCTCTCTGCACTCTTCTCAAATAAGACACCACCCCCCCCCCCTACACACAGGTGTAAACATATATCAGCTGGTGGTAAAAGGGTGTGGTGAAACCACATCACACAGCTCTCTGCACTCTTCTCAAATATGACAATCCTCCCCCTACACACAAGAGTAATCATGTATCAGCTGGTGGTAAAAGGGTGTCGTGAACCCACATCACACAGCTCTCTGCACTCATCTCAACATGACAACCCCCCCCCCCCCCTTACACACAAATGTAATGATATTTCAGCTGGTGGCAAGGGTGTGGTGAACCCACATCACACAGCTCATGCACTCATCTCAAATGTGACAACCTTCCCACCGTACACACAGGTGTAATCTTATATCAGCTGGTGGTAAAAGGGTGTACATGCACCCACATCACACAGCTCTCTGCACTCTTCTCAAACATGACGATCCCCCCCCCCCCCCTACACACAGGAGTAACCTTGTATCAGCTGGTGGTAAAAGGGTGCCGTGAACCCACATCACACAGCTCTCTGCACTCTTCTCAAATATGACAATCCTCCCCCTACACACAAGAGTAATCATGTATCAGCTGGTGGTAAAAGGGTGTCGTGAACCCACATCACACAGCTCTCTGCACTCATCTCAACATGACAACCCCCCCCCCCCCCTTACACACAAATGTAATCATATTTCAGCTGGTGGCAAAGGGTGTGGTGAACCCACATCACACAGCTCATGCACTCATCTCAAATGTGACAACCTTCCCACCGTACACGCAGGTGTAATCTTATATCAGCTGGTGGTAAAGGGTGTACATGCACCCACATCACACAGCTCTCTGCACTCTTCTCAAACATGACGATCCCCCCCCCCCTACACACAGGAGTAACCTTGTATCAGCTGGTGGTAAAAGGGTGCCGTGAACCCACATCACACAGCTGTCTGCACTCTTCTCAATATTACAATCCTCAATCCCCCCTACACACAAGAGTAATCATGTATCAGCTGGTGGTAAAAGGGTGTACATGCACCCACATCACACAGCTCTCTGCACTCTTCTCAAATAAGACACCACCCCCCCCCCCTACATACAGTGTAACATATATCAGCTGGTGGTAAAAGGGTGTGGTGAACCCACATCACACAGCTCTTTGCACTCATCTCAAACATGACAACCCCCCCCCCCCCCCCTTACAAACAATGTAATGATATTTCAGCTGGTGGCAAAGGGTGTGGTGAACCCACATCACACAGCTCTATGCACTCATCTCAAATGTGACAACCTTCCCACCGTACACACAGGTGTATCTTATATCAGCTGGTGGTAATAGGGTGTACATGCACAGACATCACACAGCTCTCTGCACTCTTCTCAAACATGACGATCCCCCCCCCCCTACACACAGGAGTAACCTTGTATCAGCTGGTGGTAAAAGGGTGCCGTGAACCCACATCACACAGCTCTCTGCACTCTTCTCAAATATGACAATCCTCGATCCCCCCTACACACAAGAGTAATCATGTATCAGCTGGTGGTAAAGGGTGTACATGCACCCACATCACACAGCTCTCTGCACTCTTCTCAAATAAGACACCACCCCCCCCCCCTACACACAGGTGTAAACATATATCAGCTGGTGGTAAAAGGGTGTGGTGAACCCACATCACACAGCTCTATGCACTCATCTCAAATGTGACAACCTTCCCCCCGTACACACAGGCGTAATCTTATATCAGCTGGTGGTAAAAAGGTGAACATGCACCCACATCACACAGCTTTCTGCACTCTTCTTAAACATGACGATCCCCCCCCCCCCCCACACACAGGAGAAATCTTGTATCAGCTGGTGGTAAAAGGGTGTGGTGAACCCACATCACACAGCCTTCTGCACTCATGTCAAATATGACACCCCCCCCCCCCCCTTACACACAAATGTAATCATATTTCAGCTGGTGGTAAAAGGGTGTGGTGAACCCACATCACACAGCTCTCTGCACTCACCTCAAACATGACAACCCCCCCCCCCCCTTACACACAAATGTAATTATATTTCAGCTGGTGGTAAAAGGGTGTACATGCACCCACATCACACAGCTCTCTGCACTCTTCTCAAATAAGACACTACCTCCCCCCCCCCCCCCCCTACACACAGGTGTAAACATATATCAGCTGGTGGTAAAAGGGTGTGGTGAAACCACATCACACAGCTCTCTGCACTCTTCTCAAATATGACAATCCTCCCCCTACACACAAGAGTAATCATGTATCAGCTGGTGGTAAAAGGGTGTCGTGAACCCACATCACACAGCCTTCTGCACTCATCTCAATATGACACCCCCCCCCCCCTTACACACAAATGTAATCATATTTCAGCTGGTGGTAAAAGGGTGTGGTGAACCCACATCACACAGCTCTATGCACTCACCTCAAACATGACAACCCCCCCCCCCCCCCCTTACACACAAATGTAATTATATTTCAGCTGGTGGTAAAAGGGTGTACATGCACCCACATCACACAGCTCTCTGCACTCTTCTCAAATAAGACACCACCCCCCCCCCCCTACACACAGGTGTAAACATATATCAGCTGGTGGTAAAAGGGTGTGGTCAACCCACATCACACAGCTCTGCACTCTTTTAAAACATGACAACCCTCCCCCTTACACACAAAGTCATCATATATCAGCTGGTGGTAAAAGGTGTACATGCACCCACATCACACAGCTCTCTGCACTCTTCTCAAATTAGACCCACCCCCCCCCCCCCTACACACAGGTGTAAACATATATCAGCTGGTGGTAAACGGGTGTGGTGAACCCACATCACACAGCTCTATGCACTCATCTCAAATGTGACAACCTTCCCCCGTACACACAGGTGTAATTTTATATCAGCTGGTGGTAAAAGAGTGAACATGCACCCACATCACACAGCTCTCTGCACTCTTCTCAAATAAGACACCACCCCCCCCCCCTACACACAGGTGTAAACATATATCAGCTGGTGGTAAAGGGTGTGGTGAACCACATCACACAGCTCTCTGCACTCTTCTCAAATATGACAATCCTCCCCCTACACACAAGAGTAATCATGTATCAGCTGGTGGTAAAAGGGTGTCGTGAACCCACATCACACAGCTCTCTGCACTCATCTCAACATGACAACCCCCCCCCCCTTACACACAAATGTAATGATATTTCAGCTGGTGGCAAAGGTGTGGTGAACCCACATCACACAGCTCATGCACTCATCTCAAATGTGACAACCTTCCCACCGTACACACAGGTGTAATCTTATATCAGCTGGTGGTAAAAGGGTGTACATGCACCCACATCACACAGCTCTCTGCACTCTTCTCAAACATGACGATCCCCCCCCCCCCTACACACAGGAGTAACCTTGTATCAGCTGGTGGTAAAAGGGTGCCGTGAACCCACATCACACAGCTCTCTGCACTCTTCTCAAATATGACAATCCTCCCCCTACACACAAGAGTAATCATGTATCAGCTGGTGGTAAAAGGGTGTCGTGAACCCACATCACACAGCTCTCTGCACTCATCTCAAACATGACAACCCCCCCCCCCCCCCTTACACACAAATGTAATGATATTTCAGCTGGTGGCAAAGGGTGTGGTGAACCCACATCACACAGCTCTCTGCACTCTTCTCAAACATGACGATCCCCCCCCCCTACACACAGGAGTAACCTTGTATCAGCTGGTGGTAAAAGGGTGCCGTGAACCCACATCACACAGCTGTCTGCACTCTTCTCAAATATTACAATCCTCAATCCCCCCTACACACAAGAGTAATCATGTATCAGCTGGTGGTAAAAGGTGTACATGCACCCACATCACACAGCTCTCTGCACTCTTCTCAAATAAGACACCACCCCCCCCCCCCCTACACACAGGCGTAAACATATATCAGCTGGTGGTAAAAGGGTGTGGTGAACCCACATCACACAGCTCTATGCACTTATCTCAAACATGACAACCCCCCCCCCCCCTTACACACAAATGTAATGATATTTCAGCTGGTGGCAAAGGGTGTGGTGAACCCACATCACACAGCTCTATGCACTCATCTCAAATGTGACAACCTTCCCACCGTACACACAGGTGTAATCTTATATCAGCTGGTGGTAAAAGGGTGTACATGCACAGACATCACACAGCTCTCTGCACTCTTCTCAAATGACGATCCCCCCCCCCCCCCCACACACAGGAGTAACCTTGTATCAGCTGGTGGTAAAAGGGTGCCGTGAACCCACATCACACAGCTCTCTGCACTCTTCTCAAATATGACAATCCTCGATCCCCCCTACACAAAAGAGTAATCATGTATCAGCTGGTGGTAAAGGGTGTACATGCACCCACATCACACAGCTCTCTGCACTCTTCTCAAATAAGACACCACCCCCCCCCCCCTACACACAGGTGTAAACATATATCAGCTGGTGGTAAAGGGTGTGGTGAACCCACATCACACAGCTCTATGCACTCATCTCAAATGTGACAACCTTCCCACCGTACACACAGGCGTAATCTTATATCAGCTGGTGGTAAAAGGTGAACATGCACCCACATCACACAGCTTTCTGCACTCTTCTTAACATGACGATCCCCCCCCCCCCCCCCCACACACAGGAGAAATCTTGTATCAGCTGGTGGTAAAAGGGTGTCGTGAACCCACATCACACAGCTCTCTGCACTCTTCTCAATAAGACACTACCCCACCCCCTACACACAGGTGTAATCTTATATCAGCTGGTGGTAACAGGGTGTACATGCACCCACATCACACAGCTCTCTGCACTCTTCTCAAACATGACGATCCCCCCCCCCCTACACACAGGAGTAAACATATATCAGCTGGTGGTAAAAGGGTGTGGTGAACCCACATCAAACAGCTCTCTGCACTCATCTCAAACATGACAACCCCCCCCCCCCCTTACACACAAATGTAATGATATTTCAGCTGGTGGCAAAGGGTGTGGTGAACCCACATCACACAGCTCTATGCACTCATCTCAAATGTGACAACCTTCCCACCGTACACACAGGTGTAATCTTATATCAGCTGGTGGTAAAAGGGTGTCATGCACCCACATCACACAGCTCTCTGCACTCTTCTCAAACATGACGATCCCCCCCCCCCTACACACAGGAGTAACCTTGTATCAGCTGGTGGTAAAAGGGTGCCGTGAACCCACATCACAGAGCTCTCTGCACTCTTCTCAAATATGACAGTCCTCAATCACCCCTACACACAAGAGTAATCATGTATCAGCTGGTGGTAAAAGGGTGTACATGCACCCACATCACACAGCTCTCTGCACTCTTCTCAAATAAGACACCACCCCCCCCCCCCTACACACAGGCGTAAACATATATCAGCTGGTGGTAAAAGGGTGTGGTGAACCCACATCACACAGCTCTATGCACTTATCTCAAACATGACAACCCCCCCCCCCCCCCTTACACACAAATGTAATGATATTTCAGCTGGTGGCAAAGGGTGTGGTGACCCACATCACACAGCTCTATGCACTCATCTCAAATGTGACAACCTTCCCACGTACCGTACACACAGGTGTAATCTTATATCAGCTGGTGGTAAAAGGGTGTACATGCACAGACATCACACAGCTCTCTGCACTCTTTTCAAACATGACGATCCCCCCCCCCCTACACACAGGAGTACCTTGTATCAGCTGGTGGTAAAGGGTGCCGTGAACCCACATCACACAGCTCTCTGCACTCTTCTCAAATATGACAATCCTCGATCCCCCCTACACACAAGAGTAATCATGTATCAGCTGGTGGTAAAAGGGTGTACATGCACCCACATCACACAGCTCTCTGCACTCTTCTCAAATAAGACACCACCCCCCCCCCCCCCCCTACACACAGGTGTAACATATATCAGCTGGTGGTAAAAGGGTGTGGTGAACCCACATCACACAGCTCTATGCACTCATCTCAAATGTGACAACCTTCCCACCGTACACACAGGTGTAATCTTATATCAGCTGGTGGTAAAAGGGTGAACATGCACCCACATCACACAGCTCTCTGCACTCTTCTTAAACATGACGATCCCCCCCCCCCCCCACACACAGGAGTAATCTTGTATCAGCTGGTGGTAAAAGGGTGTCGTGAACCCACATCACAAGTATATGCACTCTTCTCAAATATGACAATCCTCCCCCCTACACATAAGAGTAATCATGTATCAGCTGGTGGTAAAAGGTGTGGTGAACCCACATCACACAGCTCTATGCACTCATCTCAAATGTGACAACCTTCCCACCGTACACACAGGTGTAATCTTATATCAGCTGGTGGTAAAAGAGTGTACATGCACCCACATCACACAGCTCTCTGCACTCTTCTCAAACATGACGATCCCCCCCCCCCCCCCTACACACAGGAGTAACCTTGTATCAGCTGGTGGTAAAAGGTGCCGTGAACCCACATCACACAGCTCTCTGCACTCTTCTCAAATATGACAATCCTCCCCCCTACACACAAGAGTAATCATGTATCAGCTGGTGGTAAAAGGGTGTCGTGAACCCACATCACACAGCCTTCTGCACTCATCTCAAATATGACACCCCCCCCCCTTACACACAAATGTAATCATATTTCAGCTGGTGGTAAAAGGGTGTGGTGAACCCACATCACACAGCTTTCTGCACTCACCTCAAACATGACAACCCCCCCCCCCCCCTTACACACAAATGTAATTATATTTCAGCTGGTGGTAAAAGGGTGTACATGCACCCACTTCACACAGCTCTCTGCACTCTTCTCAAATATGACAATCCTCCCCCCTACACACAGGAGTAACCTTGTATCAGCTGGTGGTAAAAGGGTGCCGTGAACCCACATCACACAGCTCTCTGCACTCTTCTCAAATATGACAATCCTCCCCCTACACACAAGAGTAATCATGTATCAGCTGGTGGTAAAGGGTGTCGTGAACCCACATCACACAGCTCTCTGCACTCATCTCAAACATGACAACCCCCCCCCCCCCCCCATTACACACAAATGTAATGATATTTCAGCTGGTGGCAAAGGGTGTGGTGAACCCACATCACACAGCTCTATGCACTCATCTCAAATGTGACAACCTTCCCACCGTACACACAGGTGTAATCTTATATCAGCTGGTGGTAAAAGGGTGTACATGCACCCACATCACACAGCTCTCTGCACTCTTCTCAAACATGACGGTCCCCCCCCCCCCCCCCCACACAGGAGTAACCTTGTATCAGCTGGTGGTAAAAGGGTGCCGTGAACCCACATCACACAGCTCTCTGCACTCTTCTCAAATATGACAATCCTCCCCCCTACACACAAGAGTAATCATGTATCAGCTGGTGGTAAAAGGGTGTCGTGAACCCACATCACACAGCCTCCTGCACTCATCTCAAATATGACACCCCCCCCCCCCTTACACACAAATGTAATCATATTTCAGCTGGTGGTAAAAGGGTGTGGTGAACCCACATCACACAGCTCTCTGCACTCACCTCAAACATGACACCCCCCCCCCCCCCCCTCATACACAAATGTAATTATATTTCAGCTGGTGGTTAAAGAGTGTACATGCACCCACATCACACAGCTCTCTGCACTCTTCTCAAATAAGACACCACCCCCCCCCCCCCTACACACAGGTGTAAACATATATCAGCTGGTGGTAAAAGGTGCCGTGAACCCACATCACACAGCTGTCTGCACTCATCTCAAACATGACAACCCCCCCCCCCCCATACACAAATGTAATTATATTTCAGCTAGTGGTAAAAGAGTGTACATGCACCCACATCACACAGCTCTATGCACTCATCTCAAATGTGACAACCTTCCCACCGTACACACAGGTGTAATCTTATATCAGCTGGTGGTAAAGAGTGTACATGCACCCACATCACACAGCTCTCTGCACTCTTCTCAAACATGACGATCCCCCCCCCCCCCCCCCCCCCCCCCCGCCTACACACAGAGTAACCTTGTATCAGCTGGTGGTAAAAGGGTGCCGTGAACCCACATCACACAGCTCTCTGCACTCTTCTCAAATATGACATCCTCCCCCCTACACACAAGAGTAATCATGTATCAGCTGGTGGTAAAAGGGTGTCGTGAACCCACATCACACAGCCTTCTGCACTCATCTCAAATATGACACCCCCCCCCCCTTACACACAAATGTAATCATATTTCAGCTGGTGGTAAAGGGTGTGGTGAACCCACATCACACAGCTCTCTGCACTCACCTCAAACATGACAACCCCCCCCCCCCTTACACACAAATGTAATTATATTTCAGCTGGTGGTAAAAGGGTGTACATGCACCCACATCACACAGCTCTCTGCACTCTTCTCAAATAAGACACCACCCCCCCCCCCCCTACACACAGGTGTAAACATATATCAGCTGGTGGTAAAAGGGTGTGGTGAAACCACATCACACAGCTCTCTGCACTCTTCTCAAATATGACAATCCTCCCCCCTACACACAGGAGTAACCTTGTATCAGCTGGTGGTAAAAGGGTGCCGTGAACCCACATCACACAGCTCTCTGCACTCTTCTCAAATATGACATTGACAATCCTCCCCTACACACAAGAGTAATCATGTATCAGCTGGTGGTAAAAGGGTGTCGTGAACCCACATCACACAGCTCTCTGCACTCATCTCAAACATGACAACCCCCCCCCCCCCATTACACACAAATGTAATGATATTTCAGCTGGTGGCAAAGGGTGTGGTGAACCCACATCACACAGCTCTATGCACTCATCTCAAATGTGACAACCTTCCCACCGTACACACAGGTGTAATCTTATATCAGCTGGTGGTAAAAGGGTGTACATGCACCCACATCACACAGCTCTCTGCACTCTTCTCAAACATGACGGTCCCCCCCCCCCCCTACACACAGGAGTAACCTTGTATCAGCTGGTGGTAAAAGGGTGCCGTGAACCCACATCACACAGCTCTCTGCACTCTTCTCAAATATGACAATCCTCCCCCCTACACACAAGAGTATCATGTATCAGCTGGTGGTAAAAGGGTGTCGTGAACCCACATCACACAGCCTCCTGCACTCATCTCAAATATGACACCCCCCCCCTAACACACAAATGTAATCATATTTCAGCTGGTGGTAAAAGGGTGTGGTGAACCCACATCACACAGCTTTCTGCACTCACCTCAAACATGACAACCCCCCCCCCCCTCATACACAAATGTAATTATATTTCAGCTGGTGGTTAAAGAGTGTACATGCACCCACATCACACAGCTCTCTGCACTCTTCTCAAATAAGACACCACCCCCCCCCCTACACACAGGTGTAAACATATATCAGCTGGTGGTAAAAGGGTGCCGTGAACCCACATCACTGCACTCTTCTCAGATATGACAATCCTCCCCCCTACACACAAGAGTAATCATGTATCAGCTGGTGGTAAAAGGGTGTCGTGAACCCACATCACACAGCCTTCTGCACTCATCTCAAATATGACACCCCCCCCCCCCCCTTACGCACAAATGTAATATCATATTTCAGCTGGTGGTAAAAGGGTGTGGTGAACCCACATCACACAGCTCTCTGCACTCTTCTCAAACATGACGATCCCCCCCCCCCTACACACAGGAGTAATCTTGTATCAGCTGGTGGTAAAAGGGTGTCGTGAACCCACATCACACAGCTCTCTTCTCAAATAAGACACTACCCCCCCCCCCCTACACACAGGTGTAATCTTATATCAGCTGGTGGTAAAAGGGTGTACATGCACCCACATCACACAGCTCTCTGCACTCTTCTCAAACATGACGATCCCCCCCCCCCCCCTACACACAGGAGTAATCTTGTATCAGCTGGTAGTAAAAGGGTGTCATGAACCCACATCACACAGCTCTCTGCACTCTTCTCAAATATGACAATCCTCCCCCCTACACACAAGAGTAATCATATATCAGCTGGTGATAAAAGGGTGTTGTGAACCCACATCACACAGCTCTCTGCACTCATCTCAAACATGACAACCCCCCCCCCCCCCCTTACACACAAATGTAATCATATTTCAGCTGGTGGCAAAGGGTGTGGAGAACCCACATCACACAGCTCTATGCACTCATCTCAAATGTGACAACCTTCCCACCGTACACACAGGTGTAATCTTATATCAGCTGGTGGTAAAAGGGTGTACATGCACCAACATCACACAGCTCTCTGCACTCTTTTCAACATGACAATCCCCCCCACCCCTACACACAGGAGTAACCTTGTATCAGCTGGTGGTAAAAGGGTGTCGTGAACCCACATCACACAGCTCTCTGCACTCTTCTCAAATATGACAATCCTCCCCCCTACACACAAGAGTAATCATGTATCAGCTGGTGGTAAAAGAGTGTCGTGAACCCACATCACACAGCCTTCTGCACTCATCTTCAATATGACACCCCCCCCCTTACACACAAATGTAATCATATTTCAGCTGATGGTAAAAGGGTGTGGTGAACCCACATCACACAGCTCTCTACACTCTTCTCAAATAAGACACTACCCCCCCCCCTACACACAGGTGTAATCTTATATCAGCTGGTGGTTACAGGGTGTACATGCACCCACATCACACAGCTCTCTGCACTCTTCTCAAACATGACGATCCCCTCCCTACACACAGGAGTAATTTTGTATCAGCTGGTGGTAAAAGGGTGTCATGAACCCCCATTGTACACACGGTGTAATCTTATATCAGCTGGTGGTAAAAGGGTGAACATGCACCCACATCACACAGCTCTCTGCACTCTTCTCAAACATGACGATCCCCCCCCCCCCCTACACACAGGAGTAATCTTGTATCAGCAGGTGGTAAAAGGGTGTCGTGAACCCACATCACACAGCTCTCTTCTCAAATAAGACACTACCCCCCCCCCCTACACACAGGTGTAATCTTATATCAGCTGGTGGTAACAGGGTGTACATGCACCCACATCACACAGCTCTCTGCACTCTTCTCAAACATGACGATCCCCCCCCCCCTACACACAGGAGTAATTTTGTATCAGCTGGTGGTAAAAGGGTGTCGTGAACCCACATCACACAGCTCTCTGCACTCATCTCAAACTGACAACCCCCCCCCCCCCCCCCATTACACACAAATGTAATGATATTTCAGCTGGTGGCAAAGGGTGTGGTGAACCCACATCACACAGCTCTATGCACTCATCTCAAATGTGACAACCTTCCCACCGTACACACAGGTGTAATCTTATATCAGCTGGTGGTAAAAGGGTGTACATGCACCCACATCACACAGCTCTCTGCACTCTTCTCAAACATGACGTCCCCCCCCCCCCTACACACAGGAGTAACCTTGTATCAGCTGGTGGTAAAAGGGTGCCGTGAACCCACATCACACAGCTCTCTGCACTCTTCTCAAATATGACAATCCTCCCCCCTACACACAAGAGTAATCATGTATCAGCTGGTGGTAAAGGGTGTCGTGAACCCACATCACACAGCCTCCTGCACTCATCTCAAATATGACACCCCCCCCCCCTTCACACACAAATGTAATCATATTTCAGCTGGTGGTAAAAGGGTGTGGTGAACCCACATCACACAGCTCTCTGCACTCACCTCAAACATGACAACCCCCCCCCCCCCCTCATACACAAATGTAATTATATTTCAGCTGGTGGTTAAAGAGTGTACATGCACCCACATCACACAGCTCTCTGCACTCTTCTCAAATAAGACACCACCCCCCCCCCCCTACACACAGGTGTAAACATATATCAGCTGGTGGTAAAAGGGTGCCGTGAACCCACATCACACAGCTCTCTGCACTCATCTCAAACATGACAACCCCCCCCCCCATACACAAATGTAATTATATTTCAGCTAGTGGTAAAAGAGTGTACATGCACCCACATCACACAGCTCTATGCACTCATCTCAAATGTGACAACCTTCCCACCGTACACACAGGTGTAATCTTATATCAGCTGGTGGTAAAAGAGTGTACATGCACCCACATCACACAGCTCTCTGCACTCTTCTCAAACATGACGATCCCCCCCCCCCCCCCCCCCCCCCCCTACACACAGAGTAACCTTGTATCAGCTGGTGGTAAAAGGTGCCGTGAACCCACATCACACAGCTCTCTGCACTCTTCTCAAATATGACAATCCTCCCCCCTACACACAAGAGTAATCATGTATCAGCTGGTGGTAAAAGGGTGTCGTGAACCCACATCACACAGCCTTCTGCACTCATCTCAAATATGACACCCCCCCCCCTTACACACAAATGTAATCATATTTCAGCTGGTGGTAAAAGGGTGTGGTGAACCCACATCACACAGCTCTCTGCACTCACCTCAAACATGACAACCCCCCCCCCCCCTTACACACAAATGTAATTATTTTCAGCTGGTGGTAAAAGGGTGTACATGCACCCACATCACACAGCTCTCTGCACTCTTCTCAAATAAGACACCACCCCCCCCCCTACACACAGGTGTAAACATATATCAGCTGGTGGTAAAAGGTGGTGAAACCACATCACACAGCTCTCTGCACTCTTCTCAAATATGACAATCCTCCCCCCTACACACAGAGTAACCTTGTATCAGCTGGTGGTAAAAGGGTGCCGTGAACCCACATCACACAGCTCTCTGCACTCTTCTCAAATATGACAATCCTCCCCCTACACACAAGAGTAATCATGTATCAGCTGGTGGTAAAAGGGTGTCGTGAACCCACATCACACAGCTCTCTGCACTCATCTCAAACATGACAACCCCCCCCCCCCCCATTACACACAAATGTAATGATATTTCAGCTGGTGGCAAAGGGTGTGGTGAACCCACATCACACAGCTCTATGCACTCATCTCAAATGTGACAACCTTCCCACCGTACACACAGGTGTAATCTTATATCAGCTGGTGGTAAAAGGGTGTACATGCACCCACATCACACAGCTCTCTGCACTCTTCTCAAACATGACGGTCCCCCCCCCCCCCCCTACACACAGGTGTAATCTTATATCAGCTGGTGGTAACAGGGTGTACATGCACCCACATCACACAGCTCTCTGCACTCTTCTCAAACATGACGATCCCCCCCCCCCCTACACACAGGAGTAATTTTGTATCAGCTGGTGGTAAAAGGGTGTCGTGAACCCACATCACACAGCTCTCTGCACTCATCTCAAACATGACAACCCCCCCCCCCATTACACACAAATGTAATGATATTTCAGCTGGTGGCAAAGGGTGTGGTGAACCCACATCACACAGCTCTATGCACTCATCTCAAATGTGACAACCTTCCCACCGTACACACAGGTGTAATCTTATATCAGCTGGTGGTAAAAGGGTGTACATGCACCCACATCACACAGCTCTCTGCACTCTTCTCAAACATGACGGTCCCCCCCCCCCCCTACACACAGGAGTAACCTTGTATCAGCTGGTGGTAAAAGGGTGCCGTGAACCCACATCACACAGCTCTCTGCACTCTTCTCAAATATGACAATCCTCCCCCCTACACACAAGAGTAATCATGTATCAGCTGGTGGTAAAAGGGTGTCGTGAACCCACATCACACAGCCTCCTGCACTCATCTCAAATATGACACCCCCCCCCCCTTACACACAAATGTAATCATATTTCAGCTGGTGGTAAAAGGGTGTGGTGAACCCACATCACACAGCTCTCTGCACTCACCTCAAACATGACAACCCCCCCCCCCCTCATACACAAATGTAATTATATTTCAGCTGGTGGTTAAAGAGTGTACATGCACCCACATCACACAGCTCTCTGCACTCTTCTCAAATAAGACACCACCCCCCCCCCCCCTACACACAGGTGTAAACATATATCAGCTGGTGGTAAAAGGGTGCCGTGAACCCACATCACACAGCTGTCTGCACTCATCTCAAACATGACACCCCCCCCCCATACACAAATGTAATTATATTTCAGCTAGTGGTAAAAGAGTGTACATGCACCCACATCACACAGCTCTATGCACTCATCTCAAATGTGACAACCTTCCCACCGTACACACAGGTGTAATCTTATATCAGCTGGTGGTAAAAGTGTACATGCACCCACATCACACAGCTCTCTGCACTCTTCTCAAACATGACGATCCCCCCCCCCCCCCCCCCCCGCCTACACACAGGAGTAACCTTGTATCAGCTGGTGGTAAAAGGGTGCCGTGAACCCACATCACACAGCTCTCTGCACTCTTCTCAAATATGACAATCCTCCCCCCTACACACAAGAGTAATCATGTATCAGCTGGTGGTAAAAGGGTGTCGTGAACCCACATCACACAGCCTTCTGCACTCATCTCAAATATGACACCCCCCCCCCCCCCCTTACACACAAATGTAATCATATTTCAGCTGGTGGTAAAAGGGTGTGGTGAACCCACATCACACAGCTCTCTGCACTCACCTCAAACATGACAACCCCCCCCCCCCCTTACACACAAATGTAATTATATTTCAGCTGGTGGTAAAAGGGTGTACATGCACCCACATCACACAGCTCTCTGCACTCTTCTCAAATAAGACACCACCCCCCCCCCCCTACACACAGGTGTAAACATATATCAGCTGGTGGTAAAAGGGTGTGGTGAAACCACATCACACAGCTCTCTGCACTCTTCTCAAATATGACAATCCTCCCCCCTACACACAGGAGTAACCTTGTATCAGCTGGTGGTAAAAGGGTGCCGTGAACCCACATCAACAGCTCTCTGCACTCTTCTCAAATATGACAATCCTCCCCCTACACACAAGAGTAATCATGTATCAGCTGGTGGTAAAAGGGTGTCGTGAACCCACATCACACAGCTCTCTGCACTCATCTCAAACATGACAACCCCCCCCCCCCCCATTACACACAAATGTAATGATATTTCAGCTGGTGGCAAAGGGTGTGGTGAACCCACATCACACAGCTCTATGCACTCATCTCAAATGTGACAACCTTCCCACCGTACACACAGGTGTAATCTTATATCAGCTGGTGGTAAAAGGGTGTACATGCACCCACATCACACAGCTCTCTGCACTCTTCTCAAACATGACGGTCCCCCCCCCCCCCCTACACACAGGAGTAACCTTGTATCAGCTGGTGGTAAAAGGGTGCCGTGAACCCACATCACACAGCTCTCTGCACTCTTCTCAAATATGACAATCCTCCCCCCTACACACAAGAGTAATCATGTATCAGCTGGTGGTAAAAGGGTGTCGTGAACCCACATCACACAGCCTCCTGCACTCATCTCAAATATGACACCCCCCCCCCCCCTAACACACAAATGTAATCATATTTCAGCTGGTGGTAAAAGGGTGTGGTGAACCCACATCACACAGCTTTCTGCACTCACCTCAAACATGACAACCCCCCCCCCCCCCTCATACACAAATGTAATTATATTTCAGCTGGTGGTTAAAGAGTGTACATGCACCCTTATCACACAGCTCTCTGCACTCTTCTCAAATGAGACACCACCCCCCCCCCCCCTACACACAGGTGTAAACATATATCAGCTGGTGGTAAAAGGGTGCCGTGAACCCACATCACTGCACTCTTCTCAGATATGACAATCCTCCCCCCTACACACAAGAGTAATCATGTATCAGCTGGTGGTAAAAGGGTGTCGTGAACCCACATCACACAGCCTTCTGCACTCATCTCAAATATGACACCCCCCCCCCTTACGCACAAATGTAATATCATATTTCAGCTGGTGGTAAAAGGGTGTGGTGAACCCACATCACACAGCTCTCTGCACTCTTCTCAAACATGACGATCCCCCCCCCCTACACACAGGAGTAATCTTGTATCAGCTGGTGGTAAAAGGGTGTCGTGAACCCACATCACACAGCTCTCTTCTCAAATAAGACACTACCCCCCCCCCCCCTACACACAGGTGTAATCTTATATCAGCTGGTGGTAAAAGGGTGTACATGCACCCACATCACACAGCTCTCTGCACTCTTCTCAAACATGACGATCCCCCCCCCCCCTACACACAGGAGTAATCTTGTATCAGCTGGTAGTAAAAGGGTGTCATGAACCCACATCACACAGCTCTCTGCACTCTTCTCAAATATGACAATCCTCCCCCCTACACACAAGAGTAATCATGTATCAGCTGGTGATAAAAGGGTGTTGTGAACCCACATCACACAGCTCTCTGCACTCATCTCAAACATGACAACCCCCCCCCCCCTTACACACAAATGTAATCATATTTCAGCTGGTGGCAAAGGTGTGGAGAACCCACATCACACAGCTCTATGCACTCATCTCAAATGTGACAACCTTCCCACCGTACACACAGGTGTAATCTTATATCAGCTGGTGGTAAAAGGGTGTACATGCACCAACATCACACAGCTCTCTGCACTCTTTTCAAACATGACAATCCCCCCCACCCCTACACACAGGAGTAACCTTGTATCAGCTGGTGGTAAAAGGGTGTCGTGAACCCACATCACACAGCTCTCTGCACTCTTCTCTCAAATATGACAATCCTCCCCCCTACACACAAGAGTAATCATGTATCAGCTGGTGGTAAAAGAGTGTCGTGAACCCACATCACACAGCCTTCTGCACTCATCTTCAATATGACACCCCCCCCCCCCCCCTTACACACAAATGTAATCATATTTCAGCTGATGGTAAAAGGGTGTGGTGAACCCACATCACACAGCTCTCTACACTCTTCTCAAATAAGACACTACCCCCCCCCCCTACACACAGGTGTAATCTTATATCAGCTGGTGGTTACAGGGTGTACATGCACCCACATCACACAGCTCTCTGCACTCTTCTCAAACATGACGATCCCCCCTCCCTACACACAGGAGTAATTTTGTATCAGCTGGTGGTAAAAGGTGTCATGAACCCCCATTGTACACACAGGTGTAATCTTATATCACTGGTGGTAAAAGGGTGAACATGCACCCACATCACACAGCTCTCTGCACTCTTCTCAAACATGACGATCCCCCCCCCCTACACACAGGAGTAATCTTGTATCAGCAGGTGGTAAAAGGGTGTCGTGAACCCACATCACACAGCTCTCTTCTCAAATAAGACACTACCCCCCCCCCCCCTACACACAGGTGTAATCTTATATCAGCTGGTGGTAACAGGGTGTACATGCACCCACATCACACAGCTCTCTGCACTCTTCTCAAACATGACGATCCCCCCCCCCCCTACACACAGGAGTAATTTTGTATCAGCTGGTGGTAAAAGGGTGTCGTGAACCCACATCACACAGCTCTCTGCACTCTTCTCAAATATGACAATCCTCCCCCCTTCACACAAGAGTAATCATGTATCAGCTGGTGGTAAAAGGGTGTCGTGAACCCACATCACACAGCTCTCTGCACTCATCTCAAACATGACAACCCCCCCCCCCCCCCTTACACACAAATGTAATCATATTTCAGCTGGTGGCAAAGGGTGTGGTGAACCCACATCACAGAGCTCTATGCACTCATCTCAAATGTGACAACCTTCCCACCGTACACACAAGTGTAATCTTATATCAGCTGGTGGTAAAAGGGTGTACATGCACCCACATCACACAGTTCTCTGCACTCTTCTCAAACATGACGATCCCCCCCCCCCCCCTACACACAGGAGTAACCTTGTATCAGCTGGTGGTAAAAGGGTGTCGTGAACCCACATCACACAGCTCTCTGCACTCTTCTCAAACATGACAATCCTCCCCCCTACACACAAGAGTAATCATGTATCAGCTGGTGGTAAAAGGGTGTCGTGAACCCACATCACACAGCCTTCTGCACTCATCTCAAATATGACACCCCCCACCCCCTTACACACAAATGTAATCATATTTCAGCTGGTGGTAAAAGGGTGTGCTGAACCCACATCAAACAGCTCTCTGCACTCATCTCAAACATGACAACCCCCCCCCCCCCCCTTTACACACAAATGTAATTATATTTCAGCTGGTGGTAAAAGGGTGTGGTGAACCCACATCACACAGCTCTCTGCACTCTTCTCAAATATGACAATCCTCCCCACTACACACAAGAGTAATCATGTAACAGCTGGTGGTAGAAGGGTGTGGTGAACTCACATCACACAGCTCTCTGCACTCTTCTCAAATATGACAATCCTCCCCCCTAAACACAAGAGTAATCATGTATCAGCTGGTGGTAAAAGGGTGTCGTGAACCCACATCACACAGCCTTCTGCACTCATCTTAAATATGACACCCCCCCCCCCTTACACACAAATGTAATCATATTTCAGCTGGTGGTAAAAGGGGATGGTGAACCCACATCACACAGCTCTCTGCACTCATCTCAAACATGACAACCCCCCCCCCCTTACACACTAATGTAATTATATTTCAGCTGGTGGTAAAAGGGTGTACATGCACCCACATCACACAGCTCTCTGCACTCTTCTCAAATAAGACACCACCACCCCCCCCCCCCCCTACACACAGGTGTAAACATATATCAGCTGGTGGTAAAAGGGTGAACATGCACCCACATCACACAGCTCTCTGCACTCATCTCAAACATGACAACCCCCCCCCCCCTTACACACTAATGTAATTATATTTCAGCTGGTGGTAAAAGGGGTGGTGAACCCACATCACACAGCTCTATGCACTCATCTCAAATGTGACAACCTTCCCACCGTACACACAGGTTAATCTTATATCAGCTGGTGGTAAAAGGGTGAACATGCACCCACATCACACAGCTCTCTGCACTCTTCTCAAACATGACGATCCCCCCCCCCCCCCCCTACACACAGGAGTAATCTTGTATCAGCTGGTGGTAAAAGGGTGTCGTGAACCCACATCACACAGCTCTCTTCTCAAATAAGACACTACCCCCCCCCCCCCCCCTACACACAGGTGTAATCTTATATCAGCTGGTGGTAACAGGGTGTACATGCACCCACATCACACAGCTCTCTGCACTCTTCTCAAACATGACGATCCCCCCCCCCCCTACACACAGGAGTAATTTTGTATCAGCTGGTGGTAAAAGGGTGTCATGAACCCACATCACACAGCTCTCTGCACTCTTCTCAAATATGACAATCCTCCCCCCTACACACAAGAGTAATCATGTATCAGCTGGTGGTAAAAGGGTGTCGTGAACCCACATCACACAGCTCTCTGCACTCATCTCAAACATGACAACCCCCCCCCCCCCCTTACACACAAATGTAATCATATTTCAGCTGGTGGCAAAGGGTGTGGTGAACCCACATCACACAGCTCTATGCACTCATCTCAAATGTGACAACCTTCCCACCGTACACACAAGTGTAATCTTATATCAGCTGGTGGTAAAAGGGTGTACATGCACCCACATCACACAGCTCTCTGCACTCTTCTCAAACATGATGATCCCCCCCCCCCCCTACACACAGGAGTAACCTTGTATCAGCTGGTGGTAAAAGGGTGTCGTGAACCCACATCACACAGCTCTCTGCACTCTTCTCAAATATGACAATCCTCCCCCCTACACACAAGAGTAATCATGTATCAGCTGGTGGTAAAAGGGTGTCGTGAACCCACATCACACAGCCTTCTGCACTCATCTCAAATATGACACCCCCCCCCCCTTACACACAAATGTAATCATATTTCAGCTGGTGGTAAAAGGGTGTGCTGAACCCACATCAAACAGCTCTCTGCACTCATCTCAAACATGACAACCCCCCCCCCCCCCTTTACACACAAATGTAATTATATTTCAGCTGGTGGTAAAAGGGTGTGGTGAACCCACATCACACAGCTCTCTGCACTCTTCTCAAATATGACAATCCTCCCCACTACACACAAGAGTAATCATGTAACAGCTGGTGGTAGAAGGTTGTGGTGAACTCACATCACACAGCTCTCTGCACTCTTCTCAAATATGACAATCCTCCCCCCTAAACACAAATGTAATCATATTTCAGCTGGTGGTAAAAGGGTGTGGTGAACCCACATCACACAGCTCTATGCACTCATCTCAAATGTGACAACCTTCCCACCGAACACACAGGTGTAATCTTATATCAGCTGGTGGTAAAAGGGTGTACATGCACCCACATCACACAGCTCTCTGCACTCTTTTCAAACATGACGATCCCCCCCCCCCCCTACACACAGGAGTAACCTTGTATCAGCTGGTGGTAAAAGGGTGTCGTGAACCCACATCACACAGCTCTCTGCACTCTTTTCAAATATGACAATCCTCCCCCCTACACACAAGAGTAATCATGTATCAGTTGGTGGTAAAAGGGTGTCATGAACCCACATCACACAGCCTTCTGCACTCATCTCAAATATGACACCCCCCCCCCCTTACACACAAATGTAATCATATTTCAGCTGGTGGTAAAAGGGTGTGGTGAACCCACATCACACAGCTCTCTGCACTCACCTCAAACATGACAACCCCCCCCCCCCCCTTACACACAAATGTAATTATATTTCACCTGGTGGTAAAAGGGTGTACATGCACCCACATCACACAGCTCTCTGCACTCTTCTCAAATAAGACACCACCCCCCCCCCCCCCCCCTACACACAGGTGTAAACATATATCAGCTGGTGGTAAAAGGGTGTGGTGAACCCACATCACACAGCTCTATGCACTCATCTCAAATGTGACAACCTTCCCACCGTACACACAGGTGTAATCTTATATCAGCTGGTGGTAAAAGGGTGAACATGCACCCACATCACACAGCTCTCTGCACTCTTCTCAAACATGACGATCCCCCCCCCCCCCACACAGGAGTTATCTTGTATCAGCTGGTGGTAAAAGGGTGTCGTGAACCCACATCACACAGCTCTCTGCACTCTTCTCAAATAAGACACCACCCCCCCCCCCTACACACAGGTGTAATCTTATATCAGCTGGTGGTAAAAGGGTGTCGTGAACCCACATCAGGCCTTAAAATAATCGACGGCCATCGACTGGCCGTGGTGCTCTCCCAATTAAAGATAAATTCACGGCCAAAAAGGCCGTGCCCTTTTTTTTCAAACTGGCCGACGTGCCTTTTTTTCCAACTGGACGTGCCCCTTTTTAGAAATTTGCGCTCATAAAACCACCAATTGCGCCCATAATCATCTAAAACTAGACGGCAAGGCGCAAGTGTTTTCCGTGAAAATGCGCCCATAAATTATTAGAACAGCACGAATCACGAACAGTTTGCTGCCCATGAGCTCTCTACTAGCTTCGTTTTGCTGAATCTCCGTGTAAAATTGTATACACAAAAAAATCGGTCGTAAAAAAAAATCGAACCATATTCCAGACCTTACCTGGCTTACCATGTCGCACGCAAGTATGCCAAAACACGTACGTTTTCGCAGTTGCGAGATCGAGTAGGGATCGAGTTTTTCGCGGTCGATTTTGTTTTGGTGGATCATATTAGCTGAACCTAGACCTCTAATCGCGAAACTGAAATCTTTCCATCATGATTGCCGCAATTTTATAAAGTTTCCATGAATAGAGGTATGAACTTAAAGCCTATTTTGTGATTATTTTCCAACATCGCCATGTTTACGTAATTTTGATAATCATTTCTTTAAAGTAAAGAAAATCAGACAAAATCACCATGACGGACGCTGCGCGGCAGTTAACTCCAGGAGGCTCCAACACAAGCACCGCAGGCGGACGGCTGCGGCGGCCGGTGTTGGACCTTCCTGGAGTCACGCTGCGCGCTGTGCAGTGTGTGAGTTGAGCTGAGTCAAAGAGTTTTGACACTTTGAAATTGCTATCTGTTGGTTTGTATCATTATTGCCGCGATTTCAATATACATGTAGTTTCGTGAATAGATGTACGAAACCTGAGCTTAGAATTAGTAAAAGTATTACTAATGTCTAAGTTTTTAAACGACTGTCTGATTTTCTTGGAAAAACTTTACTTTGAAAAATGATTATCGAAATTCATGGCCAGAAATAATCACAAGCTAGAGGTCTATTATGTCACAGTTCTTGCATCAAATCAATGCATGAAAACTTAGTTAATTGAACTAGAAAAAGGGGTTTCTTTTTTAATAGGCAATTATGAAGCAGGAAGCCCGAAACCTTAGCCTACTAAACAAATCTCAACAAACTGTAGACTCCCTAGGCCTGTCCTTTTAAGAATTAATGAAAAAGTAGCCCCCGAAATGGAAAAAAAAGCCCCCAAAATTTGAAAAAGTAGCCCCCGAAAATTTCCCAAAAATTTGAAATGGAGCCCCCGAAATGAAAAACTTAATTTTTTCCCTGGGTTGGTTATACAACAATTAAAAAGATAATTTCTTCAAATTTTCTCCTACTACCAGTTACCGAGAGTGTGGCGGAAGGTTTGTGTGTGAGATGCGATTTCGATTTGGGATACCCGGTAAACTTGCCAAGTCCTTCTGACTTTCGATGTTTGTGAAATTTACAATTTATTTATTCATTTGCTCATCAATATTTTTGGTTACTTTAAAATATGCAAGTTTGATGTTCTTAATCAATCTTTCCTGTTGATATTGTTAGGATTAAAAAGTTATTAAATTGATCGTTCTATTCACATTATGAAATTAACATTGTATCTTTGAACTTATATTTAGATTAGGGGCCTAGTGTATCTGTTTTTGGAAAATTGCCCCTGGTTCTTAGGGAATTGCCCCTTGCTCTGGTAAATTTCCGTGGGCAAGGGGCAACTTTAGAAAAAAAAATTGCCCCTTACTCCTGGCTGCTTAATCTAAGGCTTGCGGGGCTACCGCCGTTGTTTGTATGTACCGTAGACATTCTGTGAAGAAGCTGGTGCTAAAAGTCATGGGAAATTGATCCCGCACAAGTTTCATTATAAAATACACATGACATCTAACAAAAATAGAATCAATTTTTTTTTTGGCCTTGATGCCCTTTTTGTAAAAAATATTTTGGCCTTGGTGCCCTTTGTAATGGCCTTGGTGCCCTTAAAAATATGAGGTACTTTAAGGCCAAACTGGCCTTGCCCTAAAAATGACGAAATTTAAGGCCTGGATAACCATACAAATTATGCTTAGTAAACAAGTTTTTAAACAGATACATATCAGTTTGTAAACTGTATTTCCTGGTTTGCAAAAAATCACTTTAATGACATGCTTTACAATAGTGAAAGCTACAAATGCTTAAGCAAATGAATGTAGGCCTACAGGTGGATGCTTTTAAAAAATCAAAGAGAGTACCAAATACAAATAATAAACTCTAAACATAATTTACCCTTTTTCCTGATGCTGGAAGCTGATTTTTGTCTACCACTTTGTTTCACATCCGCTTCTTTTGAACCGCCATCAGAAGTAAACAGCTCTACAGGAGCATCAATGCCATTTTTTGGATCCAATTCTTGTGTTTCTCCTTCGTCTAAAGATTTACTTGTTTCCACAGTTTCTACAGGATGCAACTTCTCATCCTTAGATTTGTGCTTTTCATTCTCTGTATTTTTTTCATGCTCAATATTCACTGGCCCTAGTACTAAGTTGTGAACATCATTGTCATTACTGATAACACTATCTGGTTCCTTCTCTTCTTCTTGAGGTTCTTCTCCTTCTTCTTCCTCCTCCTCTTCTCCTTTGTTGTCATCTTCCTCTTCTTCTTTTTTTTCATGTTCTTCTTCCTTCTTGTTTTCCTTTTCTACATTTGGTCGATCACATTCCTGTTGCCTTGTGTTTTTCCAATCTCTCGGAGGCACCCAGTCTTCATCCTTGTCATCACCTTCATCATCTTCGTTATCCTCATCATTACTCTCCTCTTCTGTCTGTCTCTGCTTCTTGTTCATTCCTGCATCTTCTAAGCTTTCCTGATGTTCCTTCATATCTTCTTCCATCTCAGATTCTTCCCTCTCAGAATCTGCTGCATCTGTTCCTAGCTGATCAGCTTCAACCAGTTCTACACCTGTACCATGATATACATGTAGCAAGTATTCCATTCTTAAAGTATATAGGTATACATGGACATAGAATAAATCTTATTAGTGCAACACTTTGAATATGTCTTTACACTTCAGTTAGCAAATTTCATACTTTCTTCCTTATCCACTATTACATATTCATTTATATATTTGCATTCTTCATTTGCATATTCATTTTCCCAGCTCATGTTCCCTTTTCATTCACCTTCTTACAGCACAGTCTTTCAGTTGCATTACTGCCACACCCTATGGAACATTCATTCATTCAACATCCTACCACTATCATAATTCCAGATCAGTTTGAGATGGATATGAAAACCTTACAGGCTAGTTTATTTTGACTTTATGGCAGAGAAATGAAACTCCAGGGAGGTGGAAGGATTACTGGAAACTGCTTGCTCCAGAGAAATAACAAATGGACCGTGTCTTTTTAGGGTTAAGCAACAGCAAGACCGAATGAAATAACATATCAATGAAGGACTACAGTACCTTGTTTCATTCTCTTACGGATTTCCTTTGCTTCATTGGCCTCAAGTCCATGTTTGGTTTCGAAGTGGTTTTGTAATGAAGTATAATTTTTTCCCTGGCACAATGGACAGTCTGCTCTTTTGCTTTGCTTTCTACCGGTACTGGGATTCTCAATCATCGCTCTTCTTCTAATTGGGATTCTATGGAAAAAGAATATGTGAAACATTAAATGAATCATACAATAAATCAAACTGTCATGCTTGAAAATGTGTGTGTTTCTGAATGTTCTCATGAAGCACAAACAAAATGATCATGATTATGATTACAATATCACGACAAATGTCTTAAAGGGACTGGGTAACATTGTTCAGATGAGAGATAGTGCATGGTGCTAAGGTAGTGACTTCAATGCTAGATGTACAATTAAAGACAATCTGAAAATTTGAGTGAAAACGGACCATTATTCATGGCAAAATTGGGAAAAACTGATCTGATCGATTCCTTAATTCTCCCAACTATATTATTCTACTTCTATTCTGCTACTTGTCAAAGCCTGCTCAGCATCTAGACAAGGACAATATTATTACATTTTAGGTGAATGTAAATCGTCACAAAGCAATAAAATGGCTCTACATTCCATTCCAGACAGTTAAGTGTTGACAGATTTTTACAGCCTGTTTTATGTATTTTTTTCATGGAAAAACGGTTGGGAAAATTCAAAAATGGTTGGGAGAATTTACTGTTAATCACTGTTAGAGGGTGTCTAACATCGACGCCTGCAAAGAAAACCATAGATATCTTCGTGGTTTGAGAATTTTTTCAGGATTTTTTGCATGTCAGAGGGTTAGTATAGTAGAAGAAATATAGTAAGTAACATTTTATACAAAAATTAAGCAATTTTTTTCATCAACCTTCAACAATGTTACCGAGTCACTTTAAAGAGCACATACTAAATTATTTCTACAAGTACCAATATATCGATATCATGATAAAATATTTGTTTAACAAAATTCATTATTAGGTGGATATTCACCCATTTTAGTACTGTTACTGAGTGATTTTAGACTACCACAGCAGTCTAGTTCTCAATTAAATCAACAAAAACTCTTACAATTGATGGATTCTAACAGCTATAGTAATGCTCTTTATGGTCACATGGTCACAAATTACAAAAAAGTAAATGAAAATCCATTTTACCTGCCCCGTGCAGCCAATAGATATTTCTGCCTTTCCTCCTTCGACAGTTTGTGTGTCCTTTCAAGATGCTTTGACATGTCATCAGTAGATGCAGAACATATTTCACAGACCCTTGTAATTCGGAACCGTTTCCCTAGTAGGTAAAGGATAAACGGAAGGAAATATGAAATTTGTAGGGTATACAATTCAGATAAGGAAAGACAAAATTGTAATTAGTGATTTAAGTAATTCTGGGAATGTAACAGACAAACAATCATTTAAATATTGCAATTGGAAATTAATTATGATATGCGATTGCAACTGACCCTGGCCAACTCTTTTAAAGGTAATACAAAGTTTTGGTATGGGGTCATGAATGTGGTTCAAATGAACATATTGGAAGCATACATGTATGCGACCCTACAATATGCAGTGATCGTTGTCAGGGTTGAAATCGAGTCTAAAGTTATGAAATTGTAAAAAATAAACTCTTTATGTTGTACAGCTCCCTCTCAAGGTCAAGATATTAATGAAGCTATAAAACAATGTTTCTTGACTAAAATCAACAAATTAGCTATTCCCGTTTGGAAATTATATATCACAACTACATATTCTGAGATTTTCATGGTCGCTGCTACCATTGTACGGCCGTAGGCGCTATTTGAAATTTATCACAATTTACCGGGAGCACCGGTAAAATTTTATACTCAAATTTTCTCAAAAGCAGAAGTGTTTTAGGGGCTAAATTTTCTAGTGCTTATAATACATCCACAGGGGCATCCTAATATATCAAAATTGTAAAGAATCCCTATCCTCCCAATTTTCAAAATTTCCCAAACTTTGGATTACCTTTAATCATTTGAACTATAGAAGTCATTTCAAAGCTCTGTGATAATAAATAAAATCTAAATCATAACTCATATATTCATTATTCTGAGAAGACCATAAAATTATGCTCAGTAAATAAGTATATAAACAGATACATATCAGTTTGTAAACTGTATTTACTGGTTTGCAAAACTCACTTTAATGACATGCTTTACAATAGTGAAAGCTGCAAAGGCTTAAGCAATGAATGTACAGGTGGATGCTTTTAAAAAGACGAAGAGAGTACCAAATACAAATAATATACAGTGTGTCTCTAAAAAAAGTAAACCCAACTTCAACGGCAAATTTTCAGAAAACTATAAAATATTTACACATTATTTTTTCATGGTTAGATAGTCCAATAAGTCCTCTGTCCAATGATACCACGTAGGTTATGTAACTCTCATGCATGACTGAGCATGATTCAACTTAGTGAATGGGTGTGAAATCATCACTGTGGCAAGTTAGAATTGCACTGGAAGTTCATCAATCAAATGACATAGGAAATGTCTGATTTCTCACAAGCATAGCTTAGGGATGTGTACCCTCGACATGACCGCCATTCCTTTCCATGCAAAGCTCGCAACGCCTCCTCATGTCCCTGACAGCACGCCTGATCATTCCCTGATCTTGTCGTAATCGGTTCACTTCACCTGTTATCTGTTGCCTCAGCTCCTAAATTGTGGCCGGTGGGGTTTGGAACACTTTTCCTTTAAGATACCCCCAAAGAAAGAAATCGCATGGTGTCAGATCTGGTGAACGTGCAGGCCACTCAACTGGGAAATGAAGAGCAATGATGCGATTGCCAAAGAGTTCAGTCAAACGATTCCTCACAGCAATAAGTCTGTGGGCTGGGGCCCCATCCTGAGCCCACCAGGCCCTGCGGAATGCTCCACGTCGTTGTCGGGGGAAGATCTGTTCCATCTCAGGCACAATAAAATTGTTCAGCATGTCAAGGTACGCCCTGCCATTGATGTTGCCTTCAAAAAAGTAAGGTCCCACCAATGAACCATTGCCACAAAGACCAATCCAGACACTCACTTTCTCCCTGCTCATGTTCTTATTAAAAGCATATCCCGGTGGATGATGGAGTTCAGCATACTCGTGCTCATAGTGGGTGTTTACCATTCCATCCATGGAAAACGTTGCTTCATCCCCGATGGTAAAAAACTGGAGGAACTGTCGATCTCGGTTGCACCGGTTCACAAACCATTGTGAAAATTGAAGTCGTCTGGGAAAATCAGCTGGTAGAAGTTGGTGCTGAACATGAACATGATATGGATGGAGATGCAAATCCAGTCTTGCTATTCTGTTAAAAGTTGCGCGTGGTATTCCAGTATCATTTCTCCTGGTGCTTATGCGTGGGTTGGCTTGGATGGCCTCTCTTACCACTTGGATGTTTTCAGCAGACCTCCCAGTTCGTCTGTGGCCAGAGTGTCCTTTATTCCTGTTCAAACTGGTTCCGTGATCAGCATACTTTCTCACATTGTACCAGATGGCTCTTTTTGTTGGAGGCTGCCTCTCGGGGAACTGCACCCGAAAAGCATCGTGAACTTCCACGAAACTTCTTGTTTCCTGGTATCGAGTTACCAGGAATACTCTCTGCTCAATTGTCAACTGTACCATGTTTGGAAAGCATGTGAAGTGTGCCTGTGTTAGGAACAACCTTTGCTGAAGTTGTTATGTAATCATAGGCCTAACATGTGACAAAGATTTAACTTCAAATAGGCCCTGAATGCATGACAATAGCAAGAAATAACTTGCCACAGTGATGATTTGACACCAGTTCACTAAGTTGAATCATGCTCAGTCATGCATGAGCGTCAGATAACCTAAGTGATATAATTGGACAGAGGACTTATTGGACTATCTAACCATGAAAAAATAATGTGTAAATATTTCATAGTTTTCTGAAAATTTGCCGTTGAAGTTGGGTTTACTTTTTTTAGAGACACACTGTATAATGTAGATACTCAAAACATAATTTACCCTTATTCCTGACGCTGGAAGCTGCTTTTTGTCTACCACTTTGTTTTACATCTGCTTCTTTTGAACCGCCATCAGAAGTAAACAGCTCTACAGGAGCATCAATGTCATTTTTTGGATCCAATTCTTCTGTTTCTCTTTCATCTAAAAATTTCCTTTTCTCCACAGTATCCACAGGATGCAACTTCTCATCCTTAGATTTGTGCTTTTCATTTTGTTCATGCTCAATATTCACTGGCACTAGTACTAAGTTGTGAACATCATTGTCATCTTCTTCTTGAAGTTCTTCTCCTTCTTCTTCCACCTCCTCTTCTCCTTCGTTGTCATTTTCTTCTTCCTCTTCTTCTTCTTCATCATTGTTTTCTTCTTCTTGTTCTTTTTCATTTACTTCTCCCTTCTTGTTTCGATACTCAACACATAATTTACCCTTTTCCCTGATGCTGGAAGCTGATATTTGTATACCACTTTGTGTCACATCCGCTTCTTTTAAACCGCCTTCAGAAGTAAACAGCTGTACATAAAAATCAATGTCATTTGTTGGATCCCATTCTTCATTTACTCCTTCATTTACAGATTTATTTGTCTCTATAGTTTCCACAGGATGCAACTTCTCTGTATCTTTGTCATGCTCAATTTTCACTGGCACTAGTACGTTGTCAATATCATTGTCATCACTGTCATCACTGTCACCATTCTCTGGTTCCTTCTCTTCTTCTTCTTGAAGTTCGTCTTCTTCATACTCAATTTTCACTGGCACTAGTACGTTGTCAACATCATTGTCATTACTGTCACCACTTTCTGATTCCTTCTCTTCTTCTTGCTCAATTTTCACTGGCACTAGTTCTTCTTCGTCCCTCTCAGATTCTGCCACGCTCTCTTCACTGTTGGAATCTTTGCCTAGTATGTCCAGTAACTCCAGAAGAGTACCTCCACGTTCAATATGTGGGAGATATATAGCCGGAGATATGCGGTATTTTAACATATTGACGATGTGCTCTGGATTACTTCCAATCTGAAGAGAAATGAAATTGGAAGAAAAAAAAATACTCATGAGACAAGTAGAACAAAAAATATTTCAGGGACTTAGTAATTGCAGGAAAGATCTAATAAGAGATGCTGCAGGGTTAACAATTTGAAGCTAATTTGCCAAAATACACAACTACACTCTATTTTGGAACAGAATGTAGCTGCCTAAAACAAAAGTCCATCTGGTTTAAGTTGTTTTTCAGACTGACAGTGCATGATGTAGTAACGTCGAGTGGTCCACTGTTTGACTCTTTTATCTATTACTTCCCAAATCATTGCACTACATGATATTCCTTAATGGTATCAAATAACTTACTGCCCACAAGGAGGAAGAAGAAAAAGATACTGCACTGTAAAAAAAATTGCAAAGAATCAAAAATTCAGGGTGACCAGATGTCCCGTATATATAAACAGGATCGTCCCGTACTTTCATCATTTGTTCCACGTCCCGTATCAACCCTCCCCGGGATGCCCTTTTGTCCTATATTTCCTTCTTTCACTTCTTACATGTATGTTATTCTTCGTTTGTTATTCTATCATTTTCTCTTTCTGTTTTTTCTCATGTTATTCTTTGTTTTTCCATCTTTCATCTTCTTTTCTTTCTTTATCATTTTCTCTTTCTGTCTTTCATTATATGTTATCGTTTGTTTCTTCTTATCATTTTCTCTTTCTGTTTTTTCTCATGTTATTCTTTGTTTTTCCATCTTTCATCTTCTTTTCTTTCTTTATCATTTTCTCTTTCTGTCTTTCATTATATGTTATCGTTTGTTTCTTCCTATCATTTTCTCTTTCTGTCTTTCATTATATGTTATCGTTTGTTTCTTCCTATCATTTTCTCTTTCTATTTTTCTCATGTTATTCTTTGTTTTTCCATCTTTCATCTTCTTTTCTTTCTTTATCATTTTCTCTTTCTGTCTTTCATTATATGTTATCGTTTGTTTCTTCCTATCATTTCTCTTTCTGTTTTTCTTATGTTATTCTTTGTTTTTCTATCTTTCCATTATCTAAAATCATTTTCTCTTTCTGTCTATCATTATGTTTAATATTGTTTGTTGTTATCATTCTATCATTTTCTCTTTCTATTTTTCTTATGTTATTCTTTGTTTTTCAATCTTTCATCTTCTCTTCTATCTGTCCATTATCTATTCTTTATCATTTTTCTTTCTGTTTCTTTATGTTATTCTTTGTTTCTTCCTTCTATCACCTTCTCTTATGTTATGCTTTGTTTTTATTATTCTATTTATTTCCCATTCTTCTTCTTTTCTTCCATTTTGAGTACATACCTCTTTACAGAGTGTGTGCAGGTGGCCCGCCTCCCCCCCCCCCCCTCCCCCCACTCAGTGTTATTTAGGGTACGCATATATGCTTGTTCCCTCTTTTTGAAAGCACCCATCTGAGGACTGCCAACATTTCCGAACCCCCCTTTCGCGGGCTTTTCGCAGGCTTTTCCTGCCCTGGAGACCCCCTAAATCATGAAAAATGGTCAATGTACCCCCCCCCCCCCTAAATTCGGAATAATTTCCCAGGAGTCCAAAGAGATGAGAGAAAAAAAAGAAAAGACACCCCCTTTTTAAAGAAATCTCCGGGTGAAAAGTTAATACACCCCCTTTTTTACAATTCTCGGGCCGGACTTTGTCGCACGAAAAGTACCCCTTTACCGGACATTTTGGTATCACGCATGGGGTCCGTCCGTTCTCGGAGTGGGGGGGGGGGGGCAGGGGCAGGTGGACCACTACACCGGGGTTTCCCCCTACTCTTATACGAATAGTGCAGAGGGTTCTTAACGTGCAAAGGTAGTGACTCTTCTCTACACAGGTCTCATTTAACGTCCTATCCAAGGGACAGAGTGTTTTCCACTTAACATAGCCTGCGTCTGTGAACAAGGGGAGGGCACATTAAAGGGAAAGTCCACCCCAAAAATAAGTTTGTTTCGATAGAGGCAGAATAATAAGAAAATCAGGTGAGTGAAAGTTTGAGCAAATTCTGAATGAAAATAAGAAAGTTATGAATTATTGAAGTTGTGATCAATCAAATACAAATTGGCAACTCTGTGACTTATTATACGAGCTCTCCTTCATTTGCTTTGTGCATAATATTCCATAAAATCATGTTTTCTTCGTTATTGATGACGGAATATATATTTGTTCCTTGCAGGGGGAGTATAGAAACATATTTGCAATTATTATATTTAGGGTGCATGTATGGTTGAAATTTTTCTTGAGGGAAAATGAAAATTTTAGATTTTTTTAGTACTGAGCAAATGGAAGTTGAGCTCGCATGATACGTCATAGAGTTGCCAATTTGTGTCTGATTGATCACAACTTCAAACATCCTAACTTCCTTATTTTTAATCGGAATTTGCTCAAACTTTCACCGACTTGTTTCTCTCATTTTTCTACTCCTATTAAAACTAACTTAATTTCAGGGTGGACTTCCCCTTTAATACACAACACAGGCTTCAGTCATCCGCCTGGGTGCATGGGATTCGAACCCGGGATCTTTGGTTCGACAGGCTGACACTTTATACAGCCCGAGCCAACTCGCCTATCTTTATTTACGCTATCCTTTGTTTCTTCCTTCTATCACCTTCTCATATGTTCTTCTTTGTTTCTATCATTCTATCACTTTCTCTTTCTTTCCTTATGTTATTCTTTGTTTCTTCCTTCACCTTCTCTTATGTTTATATTCTTTGTTTATATCATTCTAATATCACTTTCTCTTTCTTTCTTTGATTTACGCTGCAATATAGCAAGATGACGTAATTTTGACGAAAGGGTACAAGTTTTCTGACGCGAACCTCAAATTGTGGCCCGGGTTCTCAAATTTGGCCAGACGACATGAGACAACCTGTGCATGGCGCAAATCGCTGAAATTACATCGTCTATGTGGACATGACAAACGAAAAGGTAATTGCATCTAATAGAAACAGCGCCTGGGGCAAGTGCTGAAATCGCGCCTCCGTCCAACTTTTGATGCCAGTGAGTGTCTTCTTTGGGTGTTAATCAGATTAAACCAATAAGCACTCCAGCAAAGCATAGTCAATCAATGCTAATTAATGCGTATTGACCTTTCGCGCTGTTTACTTGCTGAGAGGCAGCAATTACACACAATACATACCCTGCACGCAATTGAACACTAATGCACACAATGAATACAAAATGGCTTATCGACAAGTTTGACAGTAGACCTAGGTCTAAACTCCAGGTTTGAATTTTCAAAATATTCTAACATCGGTAAGTTGAAAAGATTGTATTTAACTGCTATTTAGTGTCATCCATTGTCCCAAAAGCCCGGTGGGGTCACTCCTCCGCAGAGGGTGACGCATATGACCGTTACCACAAATGCAAATACCCCCCTATTGCGGTCAATTTCAAGGAAATTTTGTGATATTTAACCCCCTTTTTTACGTCAAAACAAGGACAAAATCGTACTTTGGAATACCCCTATTTATAAGATTGTGAGGACACTTTCGCAAATTTACCCCTATTTTACCATATTTCAAGGACAAGACTCGGCTCCGAGCATTTTTTTCCCCGGTTTTCTCTATTCCCTTTTTCTGACCCCTATTTATCAATTTCGAGGACACCTGTGCACCCCTATTTTCTATATTTCGAGGAATATTTTGTCCGCGGACATTGCTTGAAATTGACCCCTTTTTCCGCGATTTTGGTAACGGTCATGCGGTCCGGAAGTCACATTGAGTGACCCCACCGGGCCCAAAAGTACCGATTTTTAGTGAACTCAGTTGAGTTTTGTACAGTGGTGCATGGTCACATGGTGTTTGAAATGTTGAGAATGATCAATAGAACCAGGCGCGGATCCAGGGGGGGGCCGAGCGGGCCTTGGCCCCCCCCCCCCCGCAAAAAAAAAAAAAAAAAAAAAAAAAAAAAAAAAAAGAGAAAGAAAGGAAAGGAAGGGAAAGGGAAAGAGGAGAGAAAGGGAAAGAAAAAAGAGGAAGAAAAAAGAAAAGGTTAAAGAAGGAGATCGGGGGGGGGCCGAAAGAGCCTAATTGCCTCCCAGGCTGTTGACCCCCCCCCCCCCCCCCCTAATCAAAAAAATAAGAGAGAAGGAAGGAAAGGGAAAGAAAAAAGGAAAAGAGGAGATACTGGCGTACGGATGGGGGGGGGGGGGGGCTTGGGGGAAATCAAATTCAAACGTGGATTATTTCTAATTCCACAACGGTGGATTACAAATAATGCTGAAATTACTTAATTTCCGAGATTTTTCCTCACTTTTTAGTAAATTATACGTTTGTATGTGTTTGTTGGAAAATGACAAATTCCTAAATTTACAGCCAGGCAAGAAATATGATTCTTGAGATTCCTACATGTCAGGGCCCGAGGTACGGACTCCACCTATAGGGCCCTACGGGGGCCCATAGATGCTCATCTGACGGTACTTTAATGCCTAAAACCCCTGATTTTAGGGGGCTCTGCCCCCCTGTACCCCACGCCAATAGTGTCCTGCCAGTGTCACAAAATAATAAGGTATACAAAAAAAATGCTCATCGGACCTTAGTTAAACCCCTGAGCTTCCGGGGCCGGCTCCGCCGTCTCGACCCCACCAGGGGCCCTAAGGCGGGCCCCTGAATGCTTATCTGACCGTAAGTTATTGCCTTAAACCCCTGAGGTTGCGGGGTCGGACAAGGTATCAAATGTGTTTATTGGACAGCAGGCACGTAGCCAGGGGGGGGGGGGGGAGGCGTAGGAAGAAAAAGGAGCAGACAAAGGATATCTTTGAAATTCAGAATCAAGAACGGTACAGCAAATCGTCTTCTTTCTCTCTTAATCTTATGAAACGTCAAAGCTTCCGCGCTTTGCGCGCGGGAGGGGGGGGAACCTGAATTCAAACGAGGATTCAGAGGTATACAAAAAAAATGCTCATCGGACCTTAGTTAAACGCCTAAAACCCCTGAGCTTCCGGGGCCGGCTCCGCCGTCTCGACCCCACCAGGGGCCCTAAGGCGGGCCCCTGAATGCTTACCTGACCGTAAGTTATTGCCTTAAACCCCTGAGCTTGCGGGGTCGGACAAGGTATCAAAATGTGTTTATCGGACCGCAGGCACGTAGCCAGGGGGGGGGCGTAGGAAGCAAAAGGAGCAGACAAAGGATATCTTTGAAATTCAGAATCAAGAACGGTACAGCAAATCGTCTTCTTTCTCTCTTAATTTTATGAAACGTCAAAGCTTGAATTCAAACGAGGATTCAGAGGCGAGAACTATAATACGAATCTTTAATGATTTAATGAAACATAAAAGCTTCCGCGCTACGCGCGGGATAGAGGGGAACTAAATTCCGACGTGGATTATTTTCGAGAACGGTACAACGAATCGTCTTCTTTCTCTCATGATTTATTAAAAATTAAAAGCTTCCGCGAGAGGGGGAGAGGACCTGAATTCAGACGAGGATTAAGAGTCGAGAACGGTACAACGAATCGTCTTCTTTCTTTAATATTTTAATGAAACGTCAAAGCTTCCGCGCTTCGCGCAGGAGGGGGAGGGAAGGGGGATGAATTTAGACAAGGATTAAGAGTCGAGAACGGTAAAACGAATCGTCTTCTTTCTCTAATGATTTAATGAATCGTAAAAGCTTCCACGCTTCGCGCGGAAGGGGAAAAACTGAATTCAGACGAGGATTAAGAGTCGAGAACTGTACAACGAATCGTCTTGTTTCTCGAATGATTTAATGAAACGTAAAAGCTTCCGCGCTTCGCGCGGGAGGGGGAAAATCTAAATTCAGACGAGGATTATTTTCGAAAACGGTACAACAAATTGTCTTCTTTCTCTAATGATTGAAAGAACTTAAAAGCTTCCGCGCTTCGCGCGGAGGGGGGGGGGAACCTGAATTCAGACGAGGATTAAGAGTCGAAAACTCTACAACGAACCGTCTTCTTTCTCTAATAATAAATCGTGAAATTTTCCGCGCTTCGCGTGGGAGGTGAAAAACTTAATTCAGACGAGAATTTTTTTCGAGAACGGTACAACGAATCGTCTTCTTTCTGTAATAATTTAATGAAGCGTCAAAGCTTCCGCGTTTCGCGGAGGAGGGAGGGGAAACTCGCCCCTCCCTGCACTGACCCCCCCCCCCCCCCGCATTACGTCACTGTTAGTCACCATTACGTACCAATATTTGGCTCACAAAATTTCAAATTTGGGCCCCCCCCCCCGGCCCGCCCCCCCCCCCCCCCCCCCCCCCCCTAAGAAATCCTGGATCCGCGCCTGAATAGAACAGTTTTTAATACACAGCCAGGATAGTAATGCAGCTGTGTGACCGCAAGTCAAATGAAGTGCATGCGAGCGCGAGCTAGCGTGCTAGAGTCGAGATCAGCTCACGGCTGCTTTCGTACTGCATTCTCGTAGATCAAGACTCGGTAAGGCTCAAGCAAAAGGAGTACAGCCGGTCTATAATGGATAAGTTAAAAATAATTGAGGTCAACTCACCCACGACGACACCGGCGACGACATTGCTGATGCCTACTTGCACTGTCCCACAACATGTGATGAAAACATCGGAGCAACAACATTGTCCTGCACGCGTGTACCGTACCATACCGTACGTGTGAGAATTTATATTCGCGTGCACAGGACAAAAACAAGACTGGTGTACACTCAGGCCCCCCAAGCTCCGCCATTTTGTCCGGATCCATTAGAAGCCAAAATAAGCCCCCTTGCATAATTCATGAGCCCTATGAATTATGCATTCTGTAGGATGATCCCCACGAAACGTGTACTGGAATGATGTTCACTACATGGTACAAGACAATACGCGTATCAGCGTAATTAGAGAGGTCAAATAATCTACTGTACGGGATTATGGGTAATTTATTCATCACGCTGCGCGCTAGCAACGCAAGTGATTCAGCGAATCAGTGTGGACTATTCTGATGCGATCACCGTTAGGTGAAATACGCGCTCGAACTTGTATTATCGATCACCAGTATAACAGCTGGTGTACCCAGAATGCATCGGGAAGTGGACCTCTCGTTGTTGTGTTGTTGTTGTTTTTTAATATGGGGGAGTGGCCTTAACTTCATTGAATAAGAAATACTGATCCGATCTTATTCCCTTTTTAGTCTATCAATAACTGGGTCTGTTTTTGTTTTATTAACTCAAACATGCTATAAGCCATATAACAACACATTCTCTGGCTATGATTATACATGTTAAATATGCTAATGTATAAAGTGTCCTTATTTTATACAAACAAATTATGTGGCAAAGAGGATGGTTTTTCTCCACCCACTCTCATCGTACCTTAATGATTCCCCTTCTCTCTCTTTCTCTGTCTTTCGTAAATTATCTTCTGCAACTAACGGTTTGTTGTCTTGACTGAACAATCTGTTGCAGTTCCTTTCTGTCTCACTTTCAGTCGTAATACCATTCATTTACATTTACTCGTTATCAACTACGATCAACCATTGATCCATATTCACTCCATTACTGTCCACATTTCACTTGGATTATCTTCACTTTTCCTTTTTGCAGCCTTTGCAGGAGCTTTGAACATTTTTAATGTAGAGACCAGAGAGATCGGAAAATATGTTAATCATTTTATTCGAATTGAAAACGGAAAGTGAAACATTGTTTTTCAATATCTTGACATATTTTTTGTTTAAAGACAATGGAATTTAACACTGGAAATTTTGAATTGGGGCGCCCCCCCCCCCTCCAAAAAAAAAAAAAAAAAAAAACCAGGAGTGGTACCAGGGTTAGTTAGTTGGGAGGCCCATGTCCTTTATAATTTTATTTTTAGGAATAGTTTTCTCTTTTTTATCAATTTGACATTGGTATACCGTTAATTTCACTGGGAAAACCACCCCTTCCCTTACACATCAATACTGCCATTACTTCTAGCAACAGTAATTCTATAATTCAAAACGTTTTCATTTTCTAAATCCTTCTAATATAAACATATAACAAATATAATATTGTTTACACTTTTGCAACCTGTTACATGGTCCATTTAGAAACAGCACCAGGAAGAGGATAACAAGCCCCCCCCCCCCCCCTGTTTTCTTAAGCTAGGAAGTATCAAAACATGATTCTATTAAATTAGCAGTTTGGATACAACAGGCAATGATGATTAGCAGTTTCCATATTTAGTGCATTTAGAGGGTCGGCTTTCAAACCTTCTTACATACAATACTTGAAGCAGCAATAATGTAATAATCTACAAAACTTCAAATACAGAAGTCCATAGACTGAGGTAAATGAATTTCAACATGTATAATTATAATTATAAATATCATTGATTGATTCAATCTTTGATATAGACTGATAAATCTTTATCACTCAAATTTCAAGGAAATTTCTTTCTGCCCAGCACTCAGTTTCATCCTATAAGATGGTAGTTGACATTGTTAAAATGTCATTAATGTTTATTCATTGATGATTAGTTATCTTTAATTATTTGAAAGTTGACAAGATGATAAATTCATTAGCTTTTTTTAAATGTGGTATTCTACAAACATAATAAATAAATAGTATGTAAATATTCAAGATTAAACCCATCTCTACTGTCCTCTTTCATTATATGAGGGGGCATCTTTAAGACGTAGTCCCATGTAGATGTCTTCTGCATTCATCGATGAAGTTGTAGGCTAGTTTTCAGAAGAAAGGGCTGTGATGATAACCCAAGTCTGTTGAATGGAAAAATGAAATAAGATACAGTGTATAAGAAAATAAACAACAACTAATAACATACACCCTGATACCTGCTCTGACAAAAAGAGGAAGGACTAATATTCACTTGGGGTTCTAGTGGGAAACCTAAACTTTTTTTCCTACAAAACTAGTTACTGACCACATGTTAGATTATTTCTGATGATCCCATTAAGACAATAGGCCTGATGGAGCTTGGATCAGACAAGTATGAAATAAGTAATACTGGTACATGTACAATGTACTTGTAATGTAAACTCATGGTCATAAATGAATAGTACTCGGTTTACATAAAATGACCAAACAACTTGGAACAGAGAATGTACAGGAAATAATGCTATTGAAACATACGTTATGTAGACTTATACATACATGCCAACATTTGAAAATCAGAAATCTGTACAAATTATGCTATTTAAAAAAAAAAGAGGAACAATCCTAACTCTCCTATTCAATACTACAGACAAATTTGTACAGGAAGAGGAACACCTGCATTAAAATGATAATTATCTTCTCCCAAAAAGAGGAATGTTCCTCTTTAATCTGAACAGTTGGCATGTATGCTTATATTTCATGCATATTGACATTTTAGTTTTAATCTAAATCACAATTGTGATATTCAGTCAAGTATTCTTTTACAAGTCAATGGACAATGAAAAATATAATTGTCAGATCTATAACTTTCTGCATGATAAATGTGTTCTACAATAGTTTATTGGGGGTACCTACATGGTATATTAGCACACTTGCTTGTATGAAGTGCAGTAGGCCCACATCTCTAGATATGATTCTGTCAATATCTGTTCTTTATTCCTCTCCTGGGTTTGTAATCAGCATGCTTTCATCATCCACTGTAGAGAAGCATCATCCTACATAAGAGAAAGCAATGTAGGTACTTCAATTAAAAAGTGATAATAATAGATACATATCAACCATAATTCATCGTATAAACAGACTTTCGTTAATCTTATGTTGTGTTCTTCTTCATCTTCATTGCTCAAGAAGTGAATGGACCACTTACAAAAAAAAGTAATGAGGGGTCCTGTGTATACCCTACATGTATGATCATTATCATTATTATGTAGTGCTTTATTGAATGTGCATTAGACATCGTTCTTCTACACACAGGACCTCCTGTAAATAAGGACAAACCCCTTTGTAAACAAAGAAAGGGAAGAACTAGAATAAAATATTCCCTCCATTATACATACTTGAAACATACACTTAGTTCCATTTCCTTTTTAGTGAATTAATAGGTGGTCGTTTAATATTTGTGTGCTAAATATCCTGAAAATTTTACCTGCATGGGACTTTCAGCTTCATCTTGAAAATATAAGAAATGTTGTAATGTCTACTCATCAGTTAGCTCCTTCCAGCTCTTCATCAGTTTCCATCTGTTGGAACAAAAAGAAAACAAAATCAATACGACAATCAAGGCGTCCCTTTCTCCTTAACAAAATAAAAATAGATCTAGCATAAAAGCTATTTTTCATGTCATGGTTGGCCTTAATTTTAATATAGTGTGGAAATCAACATTCCAATTTAATGGACCACAGTTCAAAGTAAAATCAAATGGAAGATTTAACTTGTGCCTCAAAAAGTGCTTTATATGGCCTATAAACATAAAGTAGTCTTAAGTAGAATTGGTTTATTAAGACAAGAAGAAGTGGACTTCATAAGTAAACATAATTGTGGACAAGGGGTCTTCTCTTACACAAATAGATTTATCAACATGAACTGCACAATTCAAAGAAAAAAATCTCTAATAATAAAGTAATAACAGGAGTCAGAAGCGTACGCAGGGGGGGGGGGGTAAACCCCCCTACCTTCATTTTTTTCTGGAAACCCCCCCCCCCTTTTTTAGTGTTGTTGTTGTTGTTGTTTTTTTTTTTAATACAAAAAAAATCCAAATGGATGACCTAAACCCCCCCCCCCCCCCCCCCCCCAATGCTTATTCAGTGGCTGGCTGAGTCGTTGCGAAATTTTTGGTCCGATTTCAAAATGTTAACCCCCCTCCTCCTTGAAAAAATCCTGCGTACGCCACCGATAGGGGTCTAGATCTAGATCTAGTAGACTCTAGTAAGGTCAAGGTCTAGACTATAATGATAACTTGACAAGCATGCTGGACCCATGCACACAAAATCTAATTATTAAATAAACAAATCCTAGTGTTGATGTTTTTTGAATACTTTTTATTAATAAGTTCCAGGTTTACATCTAAATGAAATAGGATTTGGAGTTGTTTGATTATCAATGGTCACAGATAATTTTGGTCTATATAAAGTTGACACGGATGCAACTGAGCGAACGGATGGCACTGATAAGTAAAGCCATCAGAGTCAACATCTACTAAAGATTTTAACAAGAATTAATCCACTTGGATTATCAAAAAAAATCATGCTTCAGAGATTATTGTAAGGTGTAACGGTAAATCTATATTTAAATTAAATCGATGATTGGTGAATTAGATTCATGATGACGATCAAATCTCAAATAAAACTTGATTAGAAAGTTTGATCTTGATGCAGATGAGCACCGAAATTCCCCGGTGTGGGCCTGGCGGAACGGCCGGGCCCCTAACTGGAGTACTAGGGTGAAATGACGGCAAACCGCAGTCAAACTACTTCATGACGATGAAAATCAAAGTTCAATTTCAAGAGCAATAATTTCCTAGTCTTTTCCCCAAAAATCTGTTGAGAACGGTCTCACAATGTAACGAAATTACCGTAGATCACGAAGACTATTGCAGCTTTTTCAAAATTGATGACTAAATTCACTTAATCTACTCATATTTCAATCAATTACTCACCCATTCTCAATGAACTAAAATCTTCTCAGTTTGTGCGAGTAGCCTGCGTCGTGCATAAATCTGCATAATTAAAGTGACGCAATGAGGTCAAATATATTATCCGGTTTCTTAAACGATACTATCGATAAAATACATATTCATGAGGCTCATATCCAATCAAAAAGCCGCCTCGGGTGCTTATTTTGTCTTCAAATGATCCAAAAGAGGCGGAGCCTAATCCCATTCGTCTGCATGGTTTCCGCGCGTGCTGCTTTCCGTCTAGTAATTATATTTAAACGTCTTTGTGTACACTCACCCGGGACACTCACTTCTCTCCGATAAGGTGCTCAATGAGGGAGTCGGGATAACTCGGACCCGGGGACGATTCCGAATACGGGGCCCGAGTTGTCCCGGCATGATTGATGTTTATGAAATCTTTTAGGGTCAGGGTTTAGCATTATATTAGCACGTCGATTCGAGCGACGGGGGGGGGGGGGGGGGGGGGGGGGGGGGGGGAAGGGCACACTTACAGCCATGGTCGCACGCATTGCATGGAAATGATGCACAATTGAAACAGAAATCTCTCTCTCCCTCTCCATGCTTCTATATATCACATCTCTCTCTCTCTCTCTCTCTCTCACACATATCTACGTGTAGCTCTCGATCCCCTCCTTAATTGCCTCATTTATGATTTACGCACCCATTTTCCTTTCATGTTCTCTTGAATTCATTGAATGAAATATGTATATATTATCTTTTTGTTAATTTGATACACAGTATAAGGCCTATAATATACTTTGTAATTCATGTAAAACTATAATGCATACTTTTGAAGTAGCATATTATACAAAAATAGTCATAAAGAAGCTAACCCCGAGTCAAAGTGTATTTTTTAATGCCCTGCTGGTGCTTAAAGGACAATAACATCTTCAAATATGTCTAATAATACAAGAAAATAATTTTCCATTAGGACCACAAAATGAGGTATATAGTTTCAGCTACATTACAGGGTCAAGTGTGGCAAATGTAGATTAAATGTCTTGCCAAAGAAAGTTAGTGCTGTATCTGGGATTTGAACCCTGTCCCTTGTGGTTCAGTCTGGAACTTAACCACTAGACCACAACATATATATCCATAGCCCCCGGCATTTCTTTTGCACATTCAAACGATCATTTGTGGAGTAAACAACACCAGTGGCGTACCTGGGGTACTCCGTCAGGGGGGGGGGGGGGCAAGCGACCGAAACAAACAAAAAAGGCGATGCTAATTTTCACTTCTGGCGAGCGAGCGAGCAAAAAAAAAATCTTGAAGTAACGTTTGGTATATAAACTGGTATTGTTGCAAGTTGGGGGTGGGAACATACACTTGTTAGCGACGTTAATTTCATTTTTTTGCAAACTAGTGTAGCGATCGAGCAAGAAAAAAAAATCACTTCTTTTTTAATAATTGCCACTTAAACTTGGTTCAATTGTCCCATGCAGGGCGCGGGAACAATATTGTGTTTAGGGTGATTTTATACCCATTTTAGCTATAGCGAGCGAAAATACATCTTTCTCTCAATGAATTGCTATATAAAATTTGTTTCATTGTTGCAGGTAGGGGGCGGGCACAATCGTGTTTAAGGCAATGTCAATCCCATTTTGGCGGGCAGGCAACCCCCTACATTTCTCTTTTTAATGATATTGTAGCAGGTTAGTGGTGGGCATATAATTCCACGAGCTAGCGAGCGTAGCGAGCGAAAAAAAAAATCACTTTTCTTTTATAGGGAAAATATGGTACATAAAACTTGGGTTCATTGTTCCATGTCAGGGACATGATTATTAAAAGCGGTGTTAATTCTATTTTGGCGAGCGAGCGTAGCGAGCGAGCAAAAAAAAATCACTTCTTTTTATAGGGAAAATATGGTATATAAACTTGGTTTAATTGTTCCATGTCAGGGACGTGATTATTAAAAGCGGTGTTATTTCTATTTTGGCGAGCGAGCGTAGCGAGCGAGCAAAATTTTTGTAATGATAATTGGTTCATAAATTTCAGATTTTTTTGTTGCAGGGCAGGGCTTACACAATCATGTCTAAGGTGATGTTAATTCCGTTTTGGCGAGCACGAGCACACCAAAACTTCTTTGAATAACGTTTCGTACATAATTATTAATTGGTTGTTGCAGGTTGGGGCGGGCACGTTAGCGGTGTCAATTCCATTTTGGCGAGCGAGCATAGCGAGCAAGCAAAACAAATAAATTCTCTTTTAATAGAAATTAATAAATAAACTTGTTTTTATTGGTGCAGGTCAGGATGGACGCAATCGCGTTTAACGCGATTCAATTCCTTTTTGGCGAGAGGGCGAAAAAACTCTTCCATTTTTAATGATATTGTTGCAGGTCAAGGGTGGGCACAATTGTTTCCAAAGCAATGTCTATTCATTTTATTCGCGAGCGAGTGTAGCGAGCGAGAAAAATGAATTAGTCTCTTTTAGTAACATTTGGTACATATATTGTGTGTTATTGTTGCCATGGTTGCAGGTCGGGGCCCGTTGGGGCAGGCACAATTGTATTCTAGGCAATACTAATCCTTTTCTTTTTTCAGGGGGACGAGGAAGTGAAAATATTTAATACAAAATAGGCTAGCAAGCAGTTCGCGCCAGCGAAGAGTTTCAAATTAGTTATATCACTTATATTTTCCTATTTTCATTTGTTTTAATTTTTCAGGGCCGTATGCGGAATATTTTTCTGATGGGGGAAGGGAGAAAGATGCGTTAAAAGTTTTCGAAGAATCTCAAAAGCAAAAGGAGTGAAGGGAGTTCGAGCGACCGAACTGGTCATGAGGGTAATTTTGCATTTTCAAAAGTAGAATTGAAGGATTTGGTATAGGCCTACACTACATTTTCAGGAAAAAAACTGTACGATTTCAAAATATCTGGGGTCAACTGCCCCCCCCCCCCCGGTGCTTACGGCCATGTTCTTCATTTTTTTCCCCATTTTTATTCCTTTCCTTTTCTTTTCCCTTTTTCTTCCTTTTCTCTTCTTCTTCCTTTTTTCTTTCTTTTTTTTTCCTTTTTTCTCTTTCTTTCCTTTTTTCTTTCCTTTTCCTTTTTTCTTTTTCTTTCCTTTCCCTTTCTTTTCTTTTCTTTCCCCTTTTTCTATTTTCCCCTGGAGCCCGTCAGGAGGGGCACTCTGCCCCCCCTGCCCCCCCCCCCCCCATAGGTACGCCAGTGAACAACACCCCCTATTTTCAATACTTTCAAGATCTGTTTTCTGCAAAATAGGACTCCCTTTTGCATATAAAATGAGTACAAAATGGGCTCTAAATGTAACTTTGGCTTATCAAGTAATCGTTCCAAAGTACCCAATTTTATACATATAGGCATTCCTACATTTGCAAACTTAGAGGAAATATGTCCCTTTCTTATGAAAGTCCTTATTTGTTCAACAACTCATACCGGCTGCCCTTTGTCATACAACGCCAACATAGAAGAGTGTGGGAAATCCACCCCCAGCCCCCCCCCCCCCCCCCCAAAAAAAAAAAAATAATAATAATAATAATAAATAAATAAATAAATAAATAAAATAAAAAATAAAATAAAAAAGAATATTACCCTGTTTATGAGAAATTTATCAATTCAATTAAATTCAAGTAAATTTTATTTCATTAAATAATGACATGGAATATCATTGTGGGATTTTTACAAATTGTGTTTATATTAAAATCATGTATGAACAGACATTAAAAGCATAACATTGAAATAGGAAATAATTACATTGAAAATCAGTGAAAAATTGGAAAAACATAACATGACATTATGACACAATGCACAAATATACATACCGTAGTAAAAAGGCCCCAAGATGAGCTAATATGAACTGATACCATTATGGAATTCGTTGGTTTACTAGACCAGGGGTTCTCAAACTTTATCTGTGACGGTCCAGATGTGATTTCCATGAAAGCTCAAATGGGCAAATATATATTTTGCTTTATCAATTATTTCCATACATATAAGTTTGTGAGAAACGTGTCTTTACACCGTGTTTCTTCATTTCTAGAGTTAACAAAGTGAAAGTTCTGGTATGCATGTAGGGTATATAGCTGGTGAAGTGTGATGATGTCATCCAAAATCTATTTTTAGAATTTCTCAAGTGTTTCTTCATTTTCCGAAAGAGCATCAAAAATAATGTCCAAATGTCGAAAACCAATTGTATATGTTAAGTACTGGCTGAGATATGACCATTTGAATAAATAGATTTCCTATAGGAAATCAGTGTTATATTGCTCTGGTTAAACCAGTAGACATTGGCACAGATGGAGTGATTACAAGAAAAAGACATTGATGCAAATGTTCAGACAAGCTAGTGCGATTACCAGTACTGTAAATTTTAGGAGTCCTAAAATTTACAGTACTGGTAATCGCACTTGTATAATGTTATTGTTTAGAACAAACAAAAACAGAGCTTCCTGCCTTTGGGCGGTCTAGACTTTGAGAAGCCCTATACTTAACTAAAGTTTTTGCTTCCTACTATTATTTTTTTTTTTTAAAACATTGTCTGTTTTTTCGATCCAAAATCTTGCGCTACATGTAGATCGATCATAGCACAGCAGTGTCGAAAAGTTGTTTTGTGCACAAAGACGAAATTGCATAATAATGATAATAATATATGAGATTTATAAGGCACCGTGTCCACTTGAAATCAAATGATCAAGTCACACTTGAGAAAAAAAAGAAAAAAAAGGATCATATAAATTGAAGCACCTGCATTAAAAATAAAGGAACAGAAGTAGGATATATAATAACTTACACAATTGACATGACGAGCAATTAATTAATTGTCAAGTTACACAAACTTTCATGAAGACATACCTCCATACATACAAAAGGTTGGGATGCGTCATGTGACAACATACCCTTACAATGAAAATGTGTTGATCACCAGCCTTTATTACGTACTCTAGTGATTATTAATCTCATATGAAAAGATGATAAGTTGAGACACAAATTTTTTGTAGATTCAATGTAAGTTTGTCATAAAGTGTCTGGTAAACTGGACCCGGCACTTTGAAGATTACAGGGATGTAATTCACAAAAGTAACACCTGACTATTCATAAAGAGGGCTTGGTTATTCATGCAAGTTTATGTAACCCGACAACCCGACCAGAAATGAAAACCCAATGGAAAGATACATGTAGTAAGCCAATTGAAAAAATATTCACCAACATATAAAACACTCAATGAATCGGTAAAAAGACATCATGATATATAATAGGAGCCAGTCCTTTCAATTTCATATTCACTATATCACATAACATAGTACAAAAATATAATCCCAAATTTTATGCCATGTACAATATGAATTTTAACAATGTCATAATTTAGCTTAAATGCTTGATAATCTTTTTTTCAATAAACCACTACAAATATTCATGAAGAAATTCATATTTACAAGAGATACTGCACAAATCAAATACATGTACTTCCATAATTTGAAACACTGAAAGCTTGTTCGATATGAAGCGATAAACCGCAAAGTTTTTTTTAACATGATTGTACTATGAATGGCAACTACACTTAAAGAGAAGGTTGAGTTCTGGGAAGAGGTGAAAAATAATTTGTGAGCATTACTCATTCGTATTATGCAAGTGTGGAAGAACATCAGATAAGACATGTTCCCTGAAAAGCATGGCTCTTCAAATGCCTTCATATTCTAAATATTGAACATCGTAAAAATCGGGGGGGGGGGGCCGGCTTTTTACGCCACGTGTTCGTATAGTCCCATATAAATCTTTCTGTGTACAGTGTTTGTAACTTTACCAAGACTTGGCCAAATTTCTTATCATTTTGATGATTCCAGAACCTTGCAATACCGTACACACAAATTCTTATATGCTAGATGATCAACCTTTTCTGGTCGGTTCCACACCGTTTCTTTCACAATGCAATCGCATGACCAGAACTCAACTTCATCTTTAACAGTGGTTTTGCACCATTCACTTTGATATCTGTGTTAAGATACAGAAATGTGAGGCTTCATCATAAAAACAGCAACAAGTGGTTAACTGAAAACTTTTCCATCTCATACATTACTGATCATATCTAACCTGTAGAATACTGAATTCTCTCAATCACATACTAGCTTAACACAGAGACCCCCCCCCCCCCCCCCCCCCCCCCCATAGACAAGGGGTTAAGTGAGTAGCCACAACTAAAGCCAAGATCAAACCAAGTATGAAGTAAAGTTACATATTTGAAGTCAATTCGTGTTTGGAACTTCAAATTACTTGGCAAAGTCCATATGGGACACAAGATAACCAGATGTCTTGGATTTAGCCAAAAAGGAGACGGATAAACTACATGTAGACTATATGTTACCAAATTTTAAATTATCAAAATATAAATGAGTTAAAAAAAATCTTAAAGAATACTTCAGACATATTATACTATAATTTATGTTTTTGTATCATTAATCCAGGGGACCCAGCAGTTGTCATGGTATTTTGGGTTGCTCTGTGGGTCAGGTTTCTTGTTCCTAATGGGAACCATCGTTGCTCTGTACTCTTCAATTCTCGTCAGGAGCAGCTCAACAATGTCTGTGAAAAGAGGGATAAAAAAACGTACGAAATGCCATAAAAAATTGTCAACATAACTTTACACCTGTACACTTAAAATCGTTTGGTGATCAGTCAACAATATAAAGTTGATTTTTCTTTTTCTGGAGGGTTTCCTACAGGCTTACAGTCAGTATAGGCATAGGCAGGCCAAAATCAAATGGTATATATTATATAAAATATGAGTAGATCCTTGTCATTTGATTAGAGGATTGTTGATCACATGATATTCAATAAATAATCTATTGGATGACTACGTCATCGAGCGTGCATTTTATGGTTATATTCGCCATGCATTTTGGTTATATTCAGCCTACAATTTTATTTTCCGTATAATTTCCTCGAAGCAAATGACAAAGATCTACATAGATGTACTTAGATCTTATATATAAAACAAATAATGAATGTTTTTCATACGTTCAATAGTGCAAATATTTTCATGAGTTGTAAGATTAACGTTCTATTCAACGAGGCATCATCACTATTGAACTCATATCTATTATTCATTATTTGTTTACTATCACTTACCCTGATTCCAGTCAGCTATGTTGTTAAATTCACAGGGATCATGGCGAATGTTGAACAGACAAGGTTTCTCTTTGGGATCACAGTTGGTAGAGGCATTGGCAGGCTTAGACGGGCAGCTCACGACAAAGGCGTTAGGGACTGGTTTAGAATCCACATCGACTAGAAAGGAGTGAAGAAACATCTATATAATATTAAAAAGCAGGCTGTAGACACAAAAGTGCCAATCTGTGGAGGCAACAACTAAATGCATTCACTTCATTGTATTGCTTATTTGAATCCTGTCAGCACTAATTTGGCCAGGGGGGTTAGACTTCCCTGCAAGGTCACTGACAGGTGATATCTCATCAAATCAGCTTTCAATTAAACATAAGAAAAAGGGGATCATGGGGGACCAACAGGCACCGATTAGGCATTGTTTGCTATATTGAGGGCGCAAGTAGCTATAAGTAGTGCAGTAGAGCTTTAATGTTCTTCTATATTTTATGCATTATTTACCAATAGTATAAATATATACCTAGTGCAACAGAAATCGATCTAAGAGGTGCTGTGCTTTACACCATTCCTGCTCATGCATTTTAGAATTCGAAGAATCTCTTGAAATACTAGGATGATGAAAATATTAATATTTTTGAAGGCAATAAAGTTTGTTGAAATTTGCATGAACCGTATGTCACACTTACCATTGTTACCATATTTAAATTTCATTAGAATTTAGAAAATAGCGCATGAATCCACTATGACTATTAGTACTACACACGCTATACTGCATCCATATCCAGGTTGATTCTTGTTAGACCTGTTTAGGTATCTCTCCAAATGTTTAGAACATCACCACCTCATTCATATTATTTGTCCGTTTTTTTGGTTGTAATCTCTCATTTACTATAAAGATGTTTGTTTTGTTTTTCTTGTGCATGAATCATCTGTACTATATGACATGTGCAGAAGGTCATAATTCCATGACACCAGACTTGGTGGAAATACCCTTAATCATTACCGGTAATGGTATTTCCACCAAGTACACCGAGACTTGTACACCCATTAATAATGGGTGTACAAGTCTGCACACAGCACACCTGTAGATTAATCAAGAAACACCCCCTCGCCTCTTGCTCTCTTGGAGAGTGTTCGGGTCATGCAAATGTCAGATAATTACTTTACTTCATGGGGAAAAAGGCAGAGCATATAATAAAGCCTGTTGGTCATAAAACTGAAGGCTTATCCTGGTGTTTGACACCACCTATTATTGGGTAAACAACTGAACCCTGTCAAATTCCCCATAGGCCTGTCTTCATCAGCTCGAGTTGTCCAAACAGCCCGCTATTTGTGATTCGGGAAATTAGCCCGAAGTTACAAATCGTGTCTTCATCAGCTCGAAACTAAAGGTCTAGAAATTTGCTCAGTGTTCGCGCACAGTGCAAATCTTCAGGCTGGTGAAGACGGACCGGACAAATAGCAAGCTATATTGCAAACTAGCTCGAGATATCTTGAGAAGATTTCCTGAGCAAATAGCCCGCTATTTGCATCTTCACCTGCCAAATAGCCTGCTATTTCGTGATCGGGCTAATTTCCTGAATCAGAAATAGCGGGCTATTTGGCCAACTCGAGCTGATGAGGACAGGCCTCATGAGAGCCCACTTCTATGTGCCTTAAATCTTGGAAAAAGACTTTATACCTGAAGACTCGCCTTCTGGTGGATACCAGTCAGACCACGAACCATTGTAATTCTGACCCTGTACAAGCTTGTAGTCTCCTATACGTATAGCAGACACATTGCGCACAGGGTCTATATTGTGCAGAATTTCCTTGCGAGGCGAGGGTTCCGCTCTGTAAAACGATACAATGTATTGTGTTATTCATATTTATTGGAACCAAAAGGTTAGATTTCAAATACAGTCAAACCTGCTTTAGAGACCACTTGTCTATAAAGACCACCTGTCTACAAAATCCACATTTTTTGTTTCCCTTAAAAATGGTTTCTCATTGAAATGTGTATCAAAGGAACCTGTCTACAAAGAACACTTTTAGTGTCTCCCTTGAGCGGTCGCTATAGACAGGTTTGACTGTACAAATAAAACATAACAATCAGACAATGGTAGAAATGATTTACAAAATAAACATAGAGATAACAAAAGTGATGATGCATAAACAAATTTTTGCGGATCAGAAGCTCATGGACAAAGTCACGTAAAGCCACAACCACTATCAATTTTTTACTTTTCAATCATAATCATTCTTCTTCCATGGATCATGAACTCAATACTGATTATCCTAACCATTGTAATATAAGAATTATTTCAGGAGAAATAAGTGATTATTATCTATTGAAGTGCCCCATTATGATCAGTGTTGTATCAAACTGCGCTGCACTACTTCATCAATTAGTGATTTACGAAATTTGCGAGAATGAAACACCGCGAAAGTAACCACTTAAACAGTAAACTAATTACAATCTCAAATGCCAATCGTTAGGCTATTCAATTCAATTCAATCAATTTCAATTCAATTTACTGTTAGAATGCATTGAATTGAGTTGAATTGAATTGAATTGAATTGGGCTATTCACCTTGAAAGCATTGGCCAGACATCAATACCATCTAGATGTTGAAGCGTGCTGGTATTACCGCCCGCTAAGCCATACAGCGTAGGAACCCAGTCACATACATGCATCATCCCATCACTCGTTCTCCCTGGCTTCTCAATGAGGGCGCCCCACAGGAATCCCGCGCCACGAAGCCCGCCCTCCCATGTCGTGTCCTTCACTCCTCTCAGTGGCCAGTTGTTGGCGTAGTTTGCGTCGAAGCCATGAGCGGGTCCCCCGTTGTCGGTCGTAAAAACTATAACGGTGTTGTTGTAGAGGGAGCTCTCCTTTAAAGTCTGAGTGATGTTTCCGAGAGAGTCATCTAAGGCAGACACCATGGCTATCAACGGGACAATTAATAAAAGACAAAAGGATATTTTTTTTAAAGAGATCATAAGCTCATACTCATAAAGGTGGACTGAAATAAGATTTTTGAGATAAAGTTGTCCCCCATATCTTACATGTAACACAATATTGTCCACAATAGTTTAAACATGTAACAGCGACAGGTTTGAAACTATGATTGTACAGGTTTGGAAATTAGCTACAGGTTAATATTCATTCTCAACCAATATCAGGCCTTAAATTAATCCAAGGCCACCAAGGCCTTGATTGGCCTCAATGCCCCTCTCATTGGCCTTGGAGATTTTTTGTGCCCTTTCCAATTCTTCCTATTTGTGCTGTAATATAGGAATGTGCCCTACAGAAAAGTGGCCTTGCCCTAAAAGTATTGAAATTTAAGGCCTGCAATATTATTCATGAACTATTAAACATTTATGATCAACTATTGTGTTTGAAAATGCTTCAAAATATGGATCAGATTGGATCAGATCAAAAATAGTAATATCAATAACAATAATGACAATAATTGTTACAACTCGCGATTTCACAACAGCTTCTTCACAGTGTGTACCTGCAAATTTTCTCCTGTTTTCATTGGTGATGTTAGGGAATCTCTCGTAATATTTATAGGGTGCTTGCAGTCTCTGGCCGTTGTAGTTGGCGCTGTGTACCGCCTGGTGGGCTAGGTAGATATACAAAGGCTGAACAAAATAGTGAGAGGCAAAAAGAGAAGTGGCTTAAAGCGTTCAGTACGTTATAATAAAGTGCTAAATAACACAATATTCAGATAAAATAAAAATATCACGATACTAAAATAAAATCCATATTGAGTTTTGCCATTACCGGGTTCACCTTTCTACTGGATGACATTCTTCGAACCGACAAATAGTTTATAAAGAATGAGAAAGCTCCCAAATTAGTTTTCAATCTACACAACCTTCTCTTTATCGTTTAACAATGTCAAATCTGAGATGCATGGACCTACGTGTTATCAGTGTATGTGATATGGTGTAATATTGATGCATTAACAAAATTGCGCTTCATAATGATCATGAAGTGCCTCAAAAAAGTAAAAATCTTTGAGTGCCCGGTTTTACCAGTCTTTTCCCCCAATAGACTGTAGTGTTATAAAAAACGTTAGGAAATCAAATTTTTAAATTTTGATTTCCAATCATAAATATCTTGATAATCAGACAGGCGCTCGGCTTGTAAAAGTCATGGGGTTCCTGACTGCCCTAAAGGTTTATAACTATCATTGCAGCATGAGCTAAATCCAGGATTTTGTTTCAGAATCTGAGACAAAGTTACCGGATTCCTTTAAATGGGGTCATCTTAGTAGATCGACAGTCCAGGAGACCAACTTTGACAAATGGGTCAAGAGACTGACAGGCTTCAAGACTGAGAGCACAATGGACCAACAAAATGGTTATTTTCATTTTCCACTTGTACATAGTTAAACAACAACAAAAAACTGTAAACAAAATAAACCAATGTGAGTGGAAATCTATTAATTTTTTTTAAAAATGCCACTATGTGTGCAAAAAGAGTGATTTTAACTTTCGCACCGCATTGCTAATCTAGACCATGTAATGATTACATTATACATATAATTAAATCTTGCTTATTCATGAATGGCACAATGTACCACATTAGAAATGGACTCATAATTTATAGTGATTTTTGTTCTTTTTGCTCATGTGAGATGTAATTTTCTAGACTTTAAGATCAAAAGATATAGTTTTAAAGTCATAAAAAGGAGACACTAAACTTCTATTGGTTGAGAATCTCTCACATCTTGGGGATTATCGTTACAAATTATCCCCTGCGTCCTCTTTATATAGACCTTCTACGAGTTTAAGTATACCTCTTAGAGATTATGGTTACAAATTATCTCCTGGGTCCTCTCTGTATAGAGCTTCTATGGCCCGAATTCACAAAGGAGGTTTGTCGACAAACCTCCTTTTGTTTCGACAAACCTCATTTTGTTATTTACAAACCAGGTTTGTAAAAAACGTGTCAAAACGCGTCATATGACGTACATAAACCTCGGTTTGTCGACAAACCTCCTTGGTGAATTCGAGCCTATGAGTTTAAGACAAATTTTCCGCTTGGGGATTGTGGTTACAAATTATTCCCAGGGTCCTCTCTGTATAGAACTTCTATGGGTGGTATCCTCGAACGTGGACTAACTTTAGTCCATGGTTTAATTCACCGACTAAATATGGAATGCCAAGTGTCCATGTGAACATATTTTTGAATAATTTGATATGTCCCTAAATTACCATGATAACATAATTACATCTAGTTATATTGTTGTTTATTAATTTTATTACAGTTTATTTTAATATAGTGACAGATTAAGTTATTCAAAAACATATTTACATGGACACTTGGCATTCCATACTCAGTCGGTGGATTAAACCATGACTAGAGTTAGTCTGCTTTCAAGAATACCACCCATACAAGTTTAAGAAAATCTTACCTCTTGGGGATTATGGTTACGAATAATCTCCTGGGTCTTCTCTGTATAGATCTCGGTAGAATACTGTCCAAACACTGGCTTGTAGATAGATCCATTCACATGAAAATCAAACCCAGTTAATGTATGCTGTGTAGAAACGAGGGGGAAAATAATTATTTTCAAACATCATTACACTTCAACTTCACCATACAGTATATAAATCTCATATTTTGTGAAGCACATGTCTTTAATTCAATTCAAATCAATTTTATTTGTTGAAGTTAAATATACGGAAATGTTACATGATATCTTTTGCAAGCTTTGCAAGTGGATGTGATCAAATCTTTACGGACCAGATTGAAGTAAATATAATTGAGAGTAAAATGGGCTGAATGAACGGAAATGATGAAAAAGAATTGGCTACAGTTTGGTTTATCTACAACATTTTCATTATTATTACAGTATTCAGTCCTCTAGCTCTGAGGCTCTCAGGGATTTGGTAAGGCAGAATAAAGCCTTCACAATGGCAAAAGCGCATTGACTTGGTTTTGAACCAAGGACCTCCCAGTGACCACTGCTCTACCACTGAGCCATCATGCATTCTGTGCATGTGTGATTGCAAAATGTTTGTGTATGAAAAAATGTTTGTGTGTGAATGCGAAATGTTTGTGTATGAATGCAAAATGTTTGTTTATGGATGCGAAATGTGTGTGTGTGTATGAGTGCAAAATGTATGTGTATGAGTGCAAAATGTATGTGTTTGAGTGCAAAATGTGTGTGTATGAGTTCAAAATGTGTGTGTATGAATGCGAAACGTGTGTGTGTGTGTGAGTGCGAAATGTGTGCGAATGAATGCGAAATGTGTGTGAATGCTGAATGCGAAATGTGTGTGAAATGTAGTAAAGACCAATAATATTATTTGATGTTAGCGCTCTGAGCCTTATGGGAATGGCGCCCTAAATGTTCATTGTATTGTATTGTATTGTGTGTATGGGTGCGAAATCATGCATACATGTATGAATGCGAAATATGTATGCACAAGCACAATTTTTTTTAGTACGAGTGCAAAATGTGCTTTAGTGAGCGCGAAGCTCTTACCTCGGTGGATTCATGCGTAAAGTAATCTTGCATTCCCCCATAGTAGCCATAGTAAGACTCAAAGCCACGATGACTGGGTGTGAGACTCTCCTTGAAAAACCCCAGATGCCACTATAAAGCATGCAGTCCCCATTGAGGATAGGATGCCAGGTTGGGTGGGGCAAGGGTTGAGTTAGAAGACGGTGGGGGTGGGGTGAGGTGCGTAGTAGTAGGTGAGTAGTCAGTAGGGTGGTGCAGGCATGCAGCCAGGCCAGGTTAATGTTCAACATGGATGTGTTATTATTGCCACGGAAGAGATAGCAAATGAGAATAGAAACATTAAAATCAATTCCCTATTCCTCGCTTTACAAAAATTGGACGCATGCACACTCAAGGCTTTACAAGAGAAAGTGCATGGAGGGGTGATGACTCAGTGGTAGAGCAGTGGTCTCAGAACTGGGAGGTCCTGGGTGTGGACCAAGTCAATGCGCTATTGCCCTTTGGTGAGGCATTAATCCTCATTACCAAGTCCCTCGGAGAGGATTGCAAGCCGCCATTTGCTCCATTGAATGCCATCAGATGAACGCAGCCTGCATTCTGGATCCTTATTTATTATTGTATTTGAACCATGCACCTTCTCAATGACACTCCACATGCATAGCTTTGAGTGTACATGCAAATGCAAGGAAAAATCATGAACTAAAGGGAATGACCGAAGCATTTTCAGGCCTCAAATCCACTACCTTTCTTTTCACTTGAGTTTCATGGGTGAAGTAGTCCTGTTGCCCAAGGTAATAGCCAAACGTCGACTCGAATCCTCTTTCGATCGGTGTATGCTCTTTGCTGTAAAACCCTAAATGCCACTAAAACCCCAAACCCAGATAAACAAAATATACAGTGTATAGATAATGTGTAGTATAACATAAGATAGTAATAATATAGATTTCTATTCAGCACTTTCTGACAAAATAAGCCAGTCAAGGCACTACAATAATTGTTTCTACAAACAAACACTTTAATATACTAAAGTTTATATGGTACAATTACATTCATAGTTTAAGTTAAATAAAATACATGTACATGTTATACAACACATACACAAAATTAGTTAGTGTAGCTCTTGGTAAACAGAAGATGCTTCAGTTTCATTTTAAAAATTTTAAGATACTATTTCTGATACTACATGTACAAGGTATAGTTTGTTGCACAAAAGTGGTGCGACATGGCGCAAAGCTCTATCACCATAGTGGATGGTTCAGGTTTAGGGGGACAAGCATTGTTGTGGCACACGAAAAGCGTGGATATGAAGACACATACAGGGTACGGTCATATTTTACAATATAGGGTGGAAGTGTACAACCCACTGAAAAATATGTTTTACTCTTGATGTAAGGGGTTCCATGTTGCTAAACTGTAGACAAACTATGAGCTTCAAACATTATTTCTACAAAGAGATATTGCGGTTTAAATACACTCCCAGCAAACTGTAAAATGACTTGATGAGTAGACTACTTTAATAATGCACAGGAAGACAAATGTATAGAATAGGGCGTGCACTGAATCCAAAGACGACTTGGGTTTCGTGCGAGCCCTATAATACCTAGAAATTTAAGTTATGTTATCATCCAGTAATTTTTGTTCTCTCTGTTCATGTATATTGTGTAATTCCTAGCATTACGGATCAAAAGATAATACAAAACTGTCACTAAGGCGATGGTTTAAAGCTTATCAGTACTAGTTTACAGGAGGAATTAGACCGCCCTGCAAGGTCACTGGACAGGTAGTTATCTCATCAACTCAGCTCTCAGTTAACATAAGAAAAAGAGGATCATGGGGGACCAATGGTCACCGATTAGGCATTCTTTAATACAGAGAGGGCGCAAGTAGCTACAAGTAGTGCAGCGGGCCTTTAATGAGCATAGATTTCTCTTACCTTTCCGACCATGTGTGTACGGTATCCTAAAGACCGGAGATACTGAGGCATGATGGTCTCGTTGGTCCCAAGACCATAGGGCTCGTCTGCTATAATAACCGAGTACTGCAGGCCTAAAGTTTGCAACATAGGACAAAAAATGTAGATTAATTACAATATGATGCCTTTAAAGGTACTATGTCCCATTTGCAGGCCAAAAAAATGAAAAGGTTAACTTTGAAAGAACTTCCCTAAAAAAGGTGGGGCTTGAAAATGTAAAGTGGGAAAATAACGACTATTAGTTGTCAAAATCGACTTAGGAGCTATAGAGCCAATAAGTAATAGTCTTGATTTTCAGACCATTGTACCGAATGGTCATACGTTTTATGCTGCGCAAAGATTCGATCAGTTTAATTTTGGCCATCACAAGAAGTGGGTTATTGATGTAGACAAATGCTCATGTACCCTTACAGCTCATTTTATGTATGTTTTTACCAAAGAAGAAAAAAAGCCAGTCAGTCACTCAATAGTGTTTGACAGTGAAGTTTAGCAAGTAAAGCAAGTACATCATACCTTAGTAGCATCAAGAATATTTTTATGAATCATGTTGAATATGAATATGAATATGAATATTTCTTTTACTTCTTTTACAATTACAGTGGAACCTCGTTATAACGAGGTCCTTTGGACTATGGGAATTACCCTTTTTGTAACAGAAATCTTGTTACATCTGGGTAAAAAAAAAAAGAATATTTAAATCTTGTTGTAACGGATACCTCGTTATATCAGAGCCCTTTATAATGAGGTTCCACTGTATGAAATATTGTGCTACGTAGGGGTATAGCACTCATCTGCTATAACGTCATACTGCAGGACTGAAGTTTTCAATATAGAGAGTAGATGAATTACGATATGAGAGAACAGGGATTTTGTTTATGATTTACAGCATCCTGGATCACAAGATAAATTGAAACTTTAACCTTTGAGAGGGACAATGGACAGATAACATTTGGATCTCTAAGTCTCGCATCGACTTTCGGCTGGTGAGACAAGAAAAAGCATGTACGGTAGGGAATCACAGTAAAACAAACCTGTGTGTATGGGATGCTTGCCGGTCATGATGGCACTTCTCGTTGGCGTGCAGATGGGCGACACATAGTAGTTGGTAAGAATCACGCCCTCTTGTGCCAGGGCGTCAATATGCGGGGTCGGGATCTGCGAAGAACCGTGGAAACTGACATCGTTCCAACCCTGCATGGAATTTGAGAGATAATACAGGCCAAAATCTTGTAAACAAAGAGATAATATTCAAATAAATACCCCCCCCCCCCAATTTTTCACACTCCTTAACTGTTACCTCCAGAGTGTCAAGTAAAGGTTTATTAAATTGATTTTATACGTTCTACAGTGTACACAAAAACCATTAAATGCAATGATCAGAATACCCCACCAACCTCTTAAATGTCCTTGATAATGCATGTATGGGACAAAATGACTGGAGACTAAACCCAGAATACTAATAGTCGTTCATTGGTGGACCGTAAAGCTTACATCATATTGGCGTTGAAGACCTCTTACTCACCAGATCATCTGCGACAACAAAGATGATGTTTGGAGGCTGAGCGGTATACACACACTCAAGCATACAGCCAAGAAGAAAAAACGTAAGGATGGCCGAGTTGAACATCTTAGAAAGCATGTCCCTCAAGTCAGCTTGGCATGAATTTCAACAAAATCATGCAGTTCTAATCACTCTTAAGCAATTTAGCTGAAGACCTGCATAAAGAAAATATGAAAGAAAAATAGAAATAAAATACATTAAAGTGTCAAAGCATGCTGATGACAGGCTGCTGTGCTCACGCAACGTTTATTTTATTTTGTTCTCTTGGCTATAATATAGCAATTTGTTTAAAAAGGCACAACAATGAAGTTTGCTAAATTCAGCTAACTCAGTGCGTGTGCCTTAGTACAATAAACTAATCGCTATTATAAAGTAACTATCAAGTTGGCAAACCGAAAAAACTGATATTTTTGTGAACCAGCATCATAAACTCTTGTCAGAGCTAGTGCATAGTTTTTGTAAAATTTGAATTTTTTAATTATTATTTTACATCGGACGGTAATGTACATGTATGTAATAGACCCTAGTTGAACAAATTGTATTTTACTGCAATTTAGGTGTCATCAATTGTCACTAAAGTACCATTTTTATGTGAAATCAGTTGAGTTTCGTACAGAAGTGTTTGAAATGTTGAGAATCAATAGCACAGCTTTTGATACACAGCCAGGATAGTAGTAATGCAGCTATAGGCCTAGAGGTCTATGTGTGGCCTGCGCCTGCCCTAGTTCTGCGTAAAAATGAAACTGAACTTCTTAAGAAGGCTGAATCCGTGATCGCTTTAATACGGCTAGCTAGCTAGCCGCTGCCTTAGACGATCTCATCTTCTCACCTAAACTATCATTCAAATACAGATTCAGTTAGATTTACCTTTCTTCACCAGCGATCCGTGCCCTGGAGCTGGAGTTATCCCTTTGTTTTCGTTTATCCCGAGCTCGATCTCAGCTCAGCTCTGTGTCTAGTAAGTAAGTAGTGTCTAGCCTCTATCCTATGCCTGTGCTGCATGCATCAGTGTCACATGACTTCGTCACCTTCACAAGTCACGTGATATTCTGACCTGTTGTTTACGTTTTAGCGGGCACAGACTCTTATTGCAAACACACATGCACGCTACACGTGAAAAGGGACCGGGAGCTAAGATTAAGAAGCTGCATTAGTCTGGTAAGATATTTCGTGATTTTGTCATCCAAATTGTAATTTAAGCAGGCAGATAGTCTAGGTGAAGAAGTGGCATAAAAATAAATGTATCGAGGTCACTGTCCAATATTATTGGTCGGGTGCGGGGAAGTGTGATTTGGGACACACATTTTAAGGGTTTGTTTAGACTCGACCCCTAGTCTGAGAGGCGAGGTCTACTTCAAAGTTCAAGGGTTATTTTAGGGTTTGTAATACTCGCTTCTCTGCGGGCTGGTACTATGGTAGACCGAAAGCTTCAGTCTCTATATCGTCGGTTGTTCCACTGAGACTACGTCTGGCTCAACTAGACCTCCGGTTATAGAGACAGAACGATCGCCTATGCCAGCCTATGTTGAAGATATCACGGCTAGATTTTAGCCGTTAGGCCCCTCCCACAAACATGAACAAACTTGCCACGGCCGTATTGTTATGCCCCCAAAATCCCCCAAAATGTCATTTTACCTTGTGCATATCCAATTTTACATTAGGCCTAGGCTATAATACATCGGTTCCACTTACTAACTTGATTGAAATAATCCGTTTAATGGTCCCTTTTAAGGAAATTATGGGTCAAAATCGACATCCATGTTGAAAATCTTGCAAGCCGTGTTAAACTCTCGCTGCCGTCAATCTCATCCCTTCTAGTCTACGCCGAAGGCAAAAATGATTATGAAGGAAAAACTGTGCGCCATCTACACGTTCGTAATGGCGTTATCACAGTTTTCTCAGTGGAACAACCGACGGTATAGAGACTGAAGCTTTCGGTCTAGTACTATGGTAGACCGAAAACTTCAGTCTCTCTAATCGTCGGTTGTTCCACTGAGACTACGTCGTCTGGCTCCACTAGACCTCCGATTATGTATTGGGGAATGACAACAAATGTCAGTTTTATTAAAGAAATGACCCAAATCAGATGGTTATTGCTGTCTAGTACTATGGGAGCCGTTTAATCACTCCAGCGCAGGTAGACCTCGATCTATACTCAAATATACACTCCACATATCATGCAGACTTTGACATGTAGCACTAGCACTTATTAATAGCAGGATCATGAGGATCGAACTAGAACTAGAACATATTGCATAGACTGCACTAGACAGCAATAACCATCTGATTTGGGTCATTTCTTTAATAAAACTGACATTTGTTGTCATTCCCCAATACATCTATAATCGGAGGTCTAGTGGAACCAGACGTAGTCTCAGTGGAACAACCGACGATTAGAGAGACTGAAGTTTTCGGTCTAAGACTGCACTAGACCAAAAGCTTCAGTCTCTACATATCGTCGGTTGTTCCACTGAGACTACGTCTGGCTCCACTAGAATATCAACAAATGTCAGTTTTATTAAAGAATGACCCATACCAGTCGGTTATTTCTGTCTAAGGTTGCGTTTATCTAGCAAATTTTTGGCTAGAATCAGGTTTCTCAAACGTCTTTTAGGCAAATTTAGAAGTAGATAAACGCAAAGCCTTTTTCAAACGTCTTTAGATATGGGCATATCTAAAGACGCAAAAAGGTGCGTTTTGAATGTGACATACAGCCAGAATCACGTTTCTGAGAGATCGATAAACGCAAAGCTGTTTTGAACCTCACATACAAATATGATCACCCAGGTGTTGTGTACAAGCATACGTGTGAAGTTGACCTCCGAGAAACTGTCTGCTTCCCGGGTCAAAACGGCTGGGCAGACACAAGGCCTTTATTTTGAATCGTGAAGGGTCGATAAACGCGACATCCCGCAAATCACGATCGTATAGTGGGGTACGATAGTGGGGTTCGATAGTGGGGTACGATATGTAGATATCTAGTGGCAAGCCTAGATAAACGCGCTCAAAGACTGCACACAATCATGCCGATGCGGCTGTAAGCAAAGTTTGACAGTAGACTTACAGTTACAATTTGAATTTTTAAATGATTCTTTTTAACATCAGTAAGTTGAAAATAATCTATTTTACTGCTATTTAGGTGTCATCAATTGTCACTAAAGTAACGATTTTGAGTGAAATCAGTTGAGATTTGTACAGTGCCAGACCAGTGCATGTTTGAAATGTTGTTAATCAAAAGCACAGCTTTTACTACACAGCCAGGATAGTGATGCTCCTATGTGTGCGTTTAATAAAGCTCGCTGGATCTGGAATACAATATCATAAAAAACATTTCCAGCCAGCCCTTAATGCTACCTCCGATTAGGGTATTATTAATTCTGCAATTAAAGGGACTGGATCGGCAGTTTTCATGTACAGCAGGCTATAATTCGCTGACACCAGACTTCGTGGAAATACCATTAATGGGAGTACAAATCTGCACACCGCAAACCCGTTGGCCCATCAAAAATTACCCCCTTATCGCTCGGAGAGCTTCGGGTGAAAGAAAAGCGTAGCATTACATAAGGTATAATGGTCATAAAACTCAAGGCTAACCCTTATTATTGGGTAAACGCCCGAATGGTGTCAAATTCCCCATGAGAGCTCACTTCTATGTGACTTTAAGCTAAGCCAGATTATCGAGTTTAGTCATAGACTAATCCCCGGCTACAGTTGATAATCCTGTTGAGTTTAATCCCACAGATCCAGCTATGCAGTGCAGTGGTGTATTGATGAGCTATGGGAGGGCATTGTCTAGTTAAGAAGACAGGTAAAGCACTAAATTAAGGCTGGATTTGGCAGGCTGGAATGCATTTATAGTTGGATATTGGTTTCGTGACATGCGTGGCACCAATACATGTTTGTACGCGCCTACCAATACCTACCTTGAAGTTGTGTGTAGGCCTACATCATTCTGAGTTTATATTTTGGGTAAGCTTTAGCTAACTTCAATTCGTTCTTGATGGATTGTAATAATTGTATGTGTTTTTGTAATTGTTTACAGTTGTGATTAATGTACATCATTCGGGAGCAGGAGGTGATTAATTTTACTAGAACTAGAAAGTAACACTCAACAACAATACGCAGGCCACCATGTTCAACCTTTTCATTGGAAGAGATGAAATGTCGGACATCGATCAGGCATGAGTCACATATGTCATCAGTTAAAAAAATAAAACTAAAATCTTAGTTTTATTAAAACTAAAACTGAGCAATGCTACAGTGCTAGTAGTAGCAGGCGCATATGCAGGAGGGGGGAGGGGTTTAACCCCCCCCCCCCCTTAAACTTTTTTATGTGTGTGTTTTGGAGGAAGGAACCCCCCCCCCCCCTTCAATTTGTTTTTTTTTTTAATTTTCTTAATTAAAAATTTAAAAAATATTAAAAGCTGACCTTACCCCCCCCCCCCCCCCCCCCCCTCAACGAACAAAATATCGATCAGCCAAATTTTGGGACCCTCAAAAAATAAAAAATGTGCTCTTTATTGGGGCTTATTAAATTACTTTCTAATGGATCAGTACAACATGGCAGAGATTGGGGGGCCTAGCAGAGCCCCAGGACGCTCTTGAGTATGGCAATTCAGAACATTCTAGATAGCCGTCGTGAGCGATAAAAAGTATAATCCATCCTTTGAAATTTTAATTGCAGTGCCTGAGTGCCCCTATCGGTGCTCTTCTTAAAGAGCAAAAAAATCCCTCATAGTCTATTAGGCATTCCATCTCATTCAGTAGGAGAACAATTTTGTTGCTTTTAAAGGCCCACTGCACTACTTGTAGCTACTTGCGCCCTCTATACAACAAACAATGCCTTATCGGTGACCATTGGTCCCCCATGATCCTCTTTTTCTTATGTTAACTGAGAGCTGAGTTGATGAGAAAACCACCTGTCCAGTGACCTTGTATGGCGGTCTAATCCGTCCTGTAAACTATGGCAGATAAGCTTTAAGCTATTGAACATGTTGAATAGTTATACTAAGTTAGACAGTACCACCTGTGCATTTAGAAATGCCTGTATAAAGCGCCCTATAAATGCAATTATTTTTATTATTATTATTTAAATTGTACTCTCGTTTTTAAAGTGCAATGTATACTTACAACAAATTCAATGGAAGGATGCCCACTTTTTTGAGTTTGAAACGCACTGTACCTGTACAACACTTTGTAAAGCTTTGCATTATGAGCTCCGTCTGCATAAAAAGGATTAATCCTTCACTGAATATGGATAGCTACGGTAATTTCTTCGCTCCAATGATCTCGAGGCAGCAGACAGTAAGAAATTGTGTAAATTATAAAAGATCCATAGGAGTGTTTGTTAGAAGCTTTACAAAATTACACTCTCCAATTTTATACAACAAAAGGTTGTCCCGGTATTGGGAACCACTTCTATCTTTACGGAAAGGGTGCAGTGGGAGAGTCTTTGTCTGGATTCTCAGAGTACCGCCCAAGGACTTTCAAAATGAAATGTATGTACTTTATACTATCAGTAAATGATATGAACAAAAAAATACATGTTAACATAAAAGTGAATGCAATCACTTGTAAATCCCCTGCGTGTGGGCTGTGCAAGTGGGTGGAATTCAAAGGCTCTGAATAAGGAAGTTTAGTGTTTAGGACGTACAAAAATATTTGTTCTTCTTCTGCTTTATCAATATTGTGTTTATTTAATTTCAGATGAAACTGCAAAGTCAGATCTAGATTGAAGCGTATTTCTGTTCAAAGAGCTCATGTGAAGTGAGGAGATGATGATGATGACGTTCAAGGTGGCTGTCCTTGCATTCTTTATGGGCTGTATGCTTCAGCGTGTTTACACAGACCAGCCTCCAAATATCATCTTTATTCTAGCAGATGATCTGGTGAGTAGAGATGTTTACGTCTTCAGAATCTGACCACATGGTTTGCCGTTCTATTTTCGACATGGTACTAATGTGTAGAGGAATCGTGGTCTTGTGGATATGTTGGAGGTTCTAGGACACCTATCCCCTGAACAACCACCCTCCGGATAACCACACCTAGGATAATCACCCTCTAGGGCAACCATCCTCTAGGATGACTACCCCAAGGGACAATTACTCTCCAGGATGATTACCTCCCACACAACTACCCCCTAGGAAAACCGCCCTCTAGGACAACTACCCCCCCCCCCCCCTGATTGATAATTACCCCAAGTGGTTATTGTCTGATTAGTTGGGTGGTAGTTGCCATAGATGGTATATCTCCTAGGGGGTAGATGTGTGGGTGGTAGTAGTCCTAGAGGGTGGTTGTTTGGGATGTGTTTTTGCAGGGGGGTAGTTGTCTAGGGTGTGTTTTTCCAGGGGGGTAGTTGTCCTAGGGATGTAGTCGTCCTAGAGGGTAGTTGCCCCAGGGGGTAGTTTTCTGAAAATGATAATTCTTTTTTTGTTAAAGTGTACAAATTACACACATATAATATTCCATATTGCTAAACTATATTCAAGATATGAACTCTAAATATTACTTTCACAAAAATATATAGCAATCTTAAAAACACTCTTAATTGACAAAAAAAAAGGGACTTGTAAATAGACAGTAGGTATATGCCCGCACAGAACCCAAGCTCGATTTTGGTTCCGTGCTGATGTTTTATGATATTTTAAATTTTGCAGGGTTGGAACGATGTCAGTTTCCACGGTTCTTCACAGATCCCGACCCCGCATATTGATGCCCTGGCACAAGAGGGCGTGATTCTTACCAACTACTATGTGTCACCCATCTGCACGCCAACGAGAAGCGCCATCATGACCGGCAAGCATCCCATACACACAGGTTTGATAGTAATGGAATTTAGTCTATTAAGGGTGCTCTCCCTTTGGGCATTGCCAGGTACCCTTTCATAAGACGTACTGGTTCAAGAATGTAGGCAATCTGATTGGTCAAATGGAACCATGGAGGTGTCATGGTCGAGTAGATAACGTCACCAGACTGGAGCAAAAGGTCAGCGGTTCGAGTCCCGCTGCGGGACTAATGTCTTTTGGCAAGACATTAATTACCATATGCCACACTCGACCCAGGTGATGTAAATGGGTACCTGGCGGGAATTAATTCCTTGAAATGCTAGAGGGGCCTGTGATGGCAGCCATGCTTATATAAGCCGGGCAAATAATTGCAGAGCGCCTGGAGTGTCAAGTATGACAGACATGAGCGCTATACAAGAAACCCATATTATTATTTATTACTATTATTATTATTATTATTATTATTATTATGACCAGGGGACTGTTCATCATTCTCTTCTACCAAAGTTTCAGATCGTGCAAAACAGTTCCCATCAAAAACTGATAACCCACGGCTAAAAGGCCAGGTTAATACCCATCTTTTGCTTTGTTGGAACTATAGATCTTATTAAGTTATTTGTTGTCGTTTGGTGTCTTTTTAGGTCTCAACATGTCCTGAATCTATATTAATGGCAAAGACTTACACAACTTTGCATAGGTGGGACTGATGATATCAAAATCATTCTTTTTTTCCCCCTGTCTTTTGGTCTCTGTTTAGGTTTTCAACATGTCCTGAAAATGTTTATTGCAAAGACCCACAAAGTTGATATAATAATGATTCTTTGTTGTTTCTTGGTCTCTATATTTAGGTCTTCAACATACTCAGAATATGTTAATGGATAAGACTTACAAGAGTTTGCATGGGTGGGACTAGGGATGTTTAACTCATTCTTTGTTTCGTCTCTTAATTGTTACATTGTATAGGTCTCCACGTATCCTGAATAAGTTGAGAGCAAATTAAGACTTGCAGCAGTTTGCTCAAATGGGATTGGTGATGTCTCTTAAAGGGATCCGGTAACTTTGTCTCGGATCCTTTAAAAAAAAATCTTTGATTTAGCTCATACTGCAATTTAGGGCATACATGAATCCCATGACATATACAAGCTAATCGCCTGTCTGATTATCAAGATATTTATGATTGGAAATTGAAATCAAATTTTGCGTTTTCATAACAACAGTCTATTAGAGAAAATGAGTATGGTAAAACTGGTCTCTCAAAGATTTTTACTTTTTTGAAGAACTTGATGATCATTTTGAAGCACAATTTTTTTAGGGCTTTAATATTACACCATATCACAAACACTGATAACACGTAGGGCCATCCATCTCAGATTTAACATTATACAGTAGGCTTGCGGGTGCACCATGTGATAGAGAGAGAGAGGATTGAGGAGTCCTGAAAAGGACTCTCGGTTATCTTTCTTGAGGGTGTGTAGTCCTGAAAAGGACTGTTTGTGTAGTCTTTAAAAAGACTGTTGGTTATCTCTCTTAGCTTATACACTGTAGTTCTAAGGAGAACCATAGCGCTTGGAGAGGATAAGTGGCAGGAGTGGCTCGACGTTTCGAACAGGTTGACTATCCGTCATCAGGATTGGAGAATAGCTGGCGTGCATGAGCTTAAGTTTGTTAAACGATGCCTTTGATTGTTTCATTGTAGGTCTAGAACATGGAGTTATAGGAGTATCCCACCCATATGGATTGGGGCTGGAGGAGAAGTTAATGCCTCAGTACCTCAGAGAGCTAGGCTACAGGACGCATATGGTAGGAAAGGTAAGTGGACCAATTTGAGAATATTTTTTTGCATTTTTCAACATTAAAATTTGTCAACTACCGGTTTGTGTTTTGTGAAAGGCATAATTATTTAATTGACTTATATTATGATATGATTATATATGTGTGTTTTTTTACTTTTGTTAATATATATATATACCAGTATATATATATATATATATATATGTATGTATAGGCACCTTTTTATTATGATAAAAAATGCAGAATATGATTAAACAAACAAACAATATACCATTGCAGAGATAGCACAGGTACAAATGAGCCCCAAATATCTCATGGAGAAATCTAACTCTGTGCATGTAGGAATAGTCAATGCAAGAGTTGCGGATGCGCTTCACGAATTGTTAGTCCTCTTGAAAAGAGTACTTCCACCTGTGTAGCTATAGGCCTATGATAGAAAGTATACTGTCTTTGATGCAGAATGAATAATGATTATTTTCAAGAAGACATATTCAGCGTGGACAACCTTTAGACTGCCTGCAGGTTCTAGTATTACTTGTGGGATTACTTAACTTTCAATTATTTTTTCTTGTCTTTTCCCTTTTACTTCTTCAATTCCTTGTACAACTTCCCTCCAACCCGACTCTTCCCATACACATACCTTGCTCCCTCGATGCCCCTGCCCCCACCCTGCAAGCTCACCCTCTTCTCCATCCCTACTCTGCACCCACTCCGCCCTTATCCTGCACCTACTCCACCCCTTTGCCACCCCTACTTTACTCCTCCGTCCCCACTCCACTCCCATTCCGCACCTATTTCACTCCTACACCAACCTTTCTCTGTCCTGATTCTTCTCCCACTCTGGCTCCACCCTCATCTACCCCTACTCTGCTCCTATGTAACCCCTACTCCATCCCTATTTCACCCCTATACCACTCCTACTCCACCTCTATTCCACCCATATTCCTTCCTCTTCCCGATACTACCCCTCTCTACCCCTATATCACCCTACTCCACCCCCATTCCTCCCCTATACCACCCCACCCCACCACTCTCCACCCTACTGCACCTCTACTCTGTCCTTTCTCTTCCCCTGCTCTACATCTTCTCTTTCCACACTCTGCACCGATCCTGCACCTCTCTCTCCCCCCCCCCCCCCCCCTTCCCCCTTCCACCTTCCCCCTTCCCCTTTGCCCCCTTCCCCCTCCTCCATCCATCCTATCTTTTCCTCAATGGGGTTTATAGTGGCACCTGGGGTTCTTCAAGGAGAGTCTTACACCTAGCCATCGTGGCTTTGAGTCCTTCTACGGTTACTATGCAGGAATGGGGGACTACTATACGCATGAAATAACGGTGAGAGTTGCATGTAGTATGTCGGCACAAGCCCTAGTCTGTGACCCATTTCACAAAGCCTTCTTCAATGAAAAATGACAAAGTCAGTGACAAATCTGCTGATAACCAATCAGAAGCAAGGATTTCACTATCTTATAACAAAAACTCTCATTTGTCACTGATGACAAGTTTTGTGAAATAGGGCCCAGGTCTTTGTGTTGGGTTACGCAATCTTTTGTTTAAAAATATTCACGAAAGGTAGGGTAACTTGAATGCAGTAAAATTCTCCCCCTAAAAAAAAAATCAAAAATTCCTGTCTTCCCTCCATTCAGATATAAAGAGGTAGACCATGGTAAAAAGACTTTTTGTACAATGTGTATATGAATGGCAATTATGGCAACAGAGCTTGTATATGTAATCACTGAGGTCTTCGTTATATGATACCAAAATGTGAAGCCTGCTACGCTAAATTCATCGTTAAACCGGCCATGATTTGACGCTACATATCTGAACCAAGTTTTTAAGTTTTAATCTTAACTCTTAAAAATATTGTTTTCTACCTTAATTTTTCTTTTGTCCAGTCTGACGGTAACATGACAGGTTTTGATTTTCACATGGATGGGTCTGTCCATAAGCCCGTGTTTGGTCAGTATTCTACCGAGATATTTACGGAGAGGACCCAGGAGATTATTCTTAAACATAATCCCAAGGAGGTGAGCAGCTATGATAAGCATGATGATATTGATTGCATTTTTAAACAATACTGATAATAGTAATAATAGTGATGATGATGGTGATGATAATGACAGTACTAATAATAATAAAAAGAAGAGAAAGGAGAATAATTATCATAATAAGGTTCTAAAACGCCTACCCCTGGACATCCACCCGGATACCCACCCCCAGTCAACTACCCCTGGGACAACTACCCCCTAGGGCAACAACCCTCTAGGACGAATACCCCCTAGGACAACTTTCCACTAGGGCAACCACCATCTAGGACGACTACCCCCCAGACAACTACCTCCCAAATAAATTTCCCCCTAGGACAACTACCCCCCCCCCCCACCCCCCGGACAACTACCCCCAGAATACTACCCCCTGGACTACTACCCCCTAGGACAAGTACCCCCCTTACAACTACCACCCGGACAACTACCCCCTACGACAACTATCCTAAGGGGTAGTTGTCCTAGGGGGTAGTCGTCTGGGGGGGTAGTTGTCCAGGGGTAGTTGTCCTGGGGTAGTTGTCCGGGGGGTAGTTGGTTGTCCTAGGGGGTAGTAGTTGTATGGGGCTAGTTATCCGGGGCTAGTTGTCCTGGTGGGTAGTCATCCTACAGGGTGGTTGCCCTAGGGGGTAGTTGTCCTAGGGGGGTAGTTGTCCTAGGGGTGGAAGTCCAGGGGGTAGGTGTCCGGATACGTTATAATAATAGTAAAAGTAATAATAATGATAATAATGATGATGGTGATGATAATTCAATAAATGTTGTAATAAGAATAGTAATGATAATAATCATGATAATTAAAAAAGAATACAATACATAGATATGCCAATCTCTACCCAGGTATAAATGAGATACGCTTGAGGGCTAGATATCTTTACAGCTCTGCCATAACTGGGGTAATAATGTCTAAGCACCATGAGTATTGAACCTTGATGAATATAACTGTTACATTAGAAATCATTATTTGAAATTAGTGCTGTAGCGTATACAAACAACACCTGGCTCCAGCTTGCCACACTGAAGATTATGAGCTAACCCAGACATAATCCAGGCTAAATCACTAATCATGTCAACTTGGTAGTTCTGCAATTCGGTAGAAAAGAGTTTTGAAAAACCTGATAATTTATCTCTTTTTTATCACCCAGCCTTTGTACATCTACCTAGCCCACCAGGCTGTACACAGCGCCAACTACGACGGTCAGAGACTGCAAGCACCCCATGAATATTACAAGAGATTCCCTAACATCACACATGAAAACAGGAGAAAATATGCTGGTATGTTCTTTGTTGCACCTTATTAGATATAATGTGTCTGTAATCTTTCTTTCTTGAGTGTGTGTAGTCCTGAAAATGACTGTTGGTTATTTTCTGAGCTTAAATAGTTCTAAAGAGAACTATAACCTGGTGACTTAAGCCCACGCACGCCAGCTATTCCCTACTCCTGATGACGGATAGTCAACCTGTTCGAAAACGTCGAGCTCCTCCTACCACTCATCCTCTCCTACCACTCATCCTCTCCAACCAGCGGTATATGGTTCTCTTTAGAACTATAAGCTCAGAAAGATTACCAACAGTCCTTTAACGTTTAATGTTGTTGAGTATGTATGTCAAAGGTCACAGCTCACTAAATATGCAAAAAATGCTAAATAATGGCCATTTGTACCCGGCGAGGGGATGCTATGCTTTGACTCGTTTTAATTCTGTTATTTGGTTATTTTGCTTTGTGACAGCAATGGTGGCAGCCTTGGACGACTCTATTGGAAATATCACCCAGTCTTTAAAGGAGAGCTCCCTCTACAACAACACCCTTATAGTTTTTACGACCGACAACGGGGGCCCCGCCAACGGCTTCGACTTTAACTACGCCAGCAACTGGCCTCTGCGAGGAATGAAACATACGACATGGGAGGGCGGACTGCGTGGCGTGGGATTCCTGTGGGGCGCCCTCATTGAGAAGCCAGGGAGAATGAGCGATGGGATGATGCATGTATGTGACTGGGTTCCTACGCTGTATGGCTTAGCGGGCGGTAATACCAGCACGTTGCAACATCTAGATGGTATTGATGTCTGGCCAATGCTCTCAAGGTGAGTGCTATGCTAACGTAGGATTGAGTTGTCTTCATTTTACTTCAACTCTCCCTATGCCACGTTGCATTTAAAAATGGCTTGAAAGTTCAAGATTATTTGATTGTTTCCAGTGCAAACAATAGTACAGATTTTCCCGGGGGGTCTCAGTCAAAAATGAATACTGTAAGTATCAGGCACGTAGCCACGTGGGGGGGGGGGGGGGGGGGGGGGGGGGCGGGGGGGCACATGCCCCCTACAAAATTTCCAGGATCGGTTGAACTTTTTTAGACCCCTCCCCAGGACATCGATCGATTACTTGTATGTGCCCCCCAAACATCAAACTCTGGCTACGAGCCTGGTAAGTATGCGTAACCAAGAAAACGCGTATAAGGGGTGGTTTTTTTTAGATTGGACCCGGTCGGCACGGTCCCACACTAATTAAGGGGTTAAAATATGTCCATTTTTTGCCATTTTTCAAGAAAACAAAATCATTCAATATCCTGCTGTACGCGCCGGTATGCGCGGTTAGGAGTATTTTTCTAACCCTCAGTGCCAGACCAATACTTGTTTAGGAGCAGTGGCGGATCCAGGGGGGGCCCGGGGTGAGAAAAAAATCATGTTAAAACACGTGATTTTTTACCTTTTTGGGGGGTTGGCAAATTTTTAAATTTTCAAGGACAAAAAAAAAAAAAACAGTGTTAACTACCCCCCCCCCCCCCCCCCCCACTGAGCGAATTTTCGGCCAGCGCGATTTTCAAATTTTCGGGAGCAACAAAAAAAAAGTGCTCACTACCCCCCACAACCCCCCCACCCCCCTCCAAACCCCCCACTGAGCGACGTTTTGGCCGGCGCGATTTTTGTTGGGCCCCCTCCCCTAAGAAATCCTGGATCCGCATCTGTTTAGGAGTATGTACACTTTTTTGAAATACCCGTTTAGGATGTGACTTCGGGAAGAAAAAAAACACGCAAAATCCTCATTTAGGGTGTATTTTGGCTACAGAAGCAATATCCTCGTTTAGGGGATGTGTGGAAAACCTGTGGTCACGAATGCTTACAGTATTTCTACATGACTGAGACCCCCGGGCAGATTTGTGCATAAAGTCCAGAGCAATTGTCACCGGAGCAAATCTTGGAGCACCTGACAAATACATGTATGCCGCAAGCAGGAAGTAAGCACATAATGAAACTCGGAATGTGTCTGCAACAGTGCACGCTCTCTCCCAAATGGTTTAAGCACTTGACTTGGATTGCAAAGGTTGTGGGTGCGAACCCTGGCCTGCGACAGCACCGATGTCCTTTGGCAAGGCATTAATCTACATTTGCCACTCCTTACCAGGAAAGAAATGGGGACCTGGTAGGATGACAAAAGCCATTGTGATATTAATTGCCATATGCCCTCATGGTGACCATATGGTAGGTATAGACCCCAGGGAGTGGAAATGGTGCACAATGTACATGATTGAATCTGATGACCGGGGTAATAATATCTGTCAAGCGCTTAGAGACGGTATTTCATAATTAAGCGCTATATAAATCCAGTAGCCCGTTTCATAAAACTTGATATCAATAACAAGTTACAAACTACTGTTGTAAGCTACTGAAATCATGGCATGTGATTGGCTGATAGCAAATTTGTCTTAGAAATTTAGCATTTGTTATAGATAAAAAGTTTTATGAAACGGGCCCCAGGATTATTTATCATCTTTGTAAGACGGGGCCCAGATGACTATTATTATTACTTTCCGTTTTTTTTTCCTTCCTAGAGGGAAGCAATCACCTCGCCAAGAAATTCTCCACACTATTGACCCTTTGCTTGACCTGTCGGCCATACGTATAGGAGACTACAAGCTTGTACAAGGGCAAAGAGGAACCGGTAGGAATGGCTGGTATCCACCAGAAGGCGTGTCATTAGGTAAGGTGGTGGTGGTGGTAGTAGTGGTGGTGACGGTGGTAGTAGTGATGATGGTGTTATATGTAATTGTAGAAGTGGTGATGATGTTAGTGTTGATGGTAATGGTGGTGGTGGTGATGATAGTGGTGGTGATGCATGGGATGGTTGTGGTAACGTTGTGATGATGATGATGGTGATGGTGTTAATAATTGTGATTGTGGTATGGTAAGTCGATACTAATTCCTGTGAATATCTTCAGTTGAAAGCGAAAAAATAATCAGAGAAACCCTTTTGGTGCAAGTTTAAAGAGACCCAAATAATAAAAAGGGTTATAACTGTTTGAGAGATGAGATAAGTTCCTAGGAAATGTACCAGTGATAACTTCTGCCCAATGGGCATGCGATCGGTTTAATACTAGATACGTGGGGTAAAAGCTCCATAAAGTCAAATACATGTCTCATTTTGTTTCTTTCTCTTTCTTACAGCAGATCTGGATTCTAAACCAGTTCCTAACGCCTTTGTTGTGAGTTGCCCATACAAGCCTGCCAATGCCTCTACCAACTGTAATCCCTATAAGAAACCGTGTCTGTTCAACATTCGCCATGATCCCTGTGAATTTAACAACATAGCCAACTGGAATCAGGGTGGGTGATAGTATACAAATATACTATGCACTGAGAGGCTCTAGTTAAAATTATGGATCGAGGTGGCAGGAATAGCACTTTTTTCTGAAGGGCGTAGCAATCTTTTCGGAAGGGTGCAGCCCCACATTAAATAGTTATTATGCTAGTCAACGAATATCCATAATTTTACAGGTGCCTCGAAAAGCTTGTGTGGTATATTTGACATATATCCCCTATCAAAAAATGAAAAACCAAAAATGTGAATTAAAAGGAAATGCATCTCAAAATGAACTTCAACTCACGCCTTAGTCCAAAATACAAATACACACTACGCTTCCAAAGAACGCTGCGTTACACATCCCACGTCACAGTGGCTGCAGTGGCAATTATGATAGGCCTATTGATTGCTTAGAACGGTGATGCAAATGGGGTTTATATTCCACAAACAAAGATTTTTCCGCTACGATTGGTTAAAAGTAAATCATGTGATGAAAGATAGTTCGCCCATCATTGATGGGAGATGAAAAGTTTGTTACACTGAAGATTGTATACGTTGCGTATTCGTACGTACGTAAGTACCGCATGCACTGTACGTATCGTAAACCGTTTGCTAGCTGTTAATTGATGATTGATGACTTGTTGCTCTAAAATGACGGAAGAAGTGAAATGTTTCTGATGTGGAATATTAAGCAAAAAATCACCTTTTGGTTTCAGGTGATGGCGAACTATCACTTCCTCGGCGATCTGGATGTATACGCTATCTTTCCTCGGCTTCGCTTCGGAAAGATAGCTACATCCAGATTGCCTTGGAAGTGATAGTTTGTCCCGTCAACTTCAACAATGGTAATTATTTGCTTAATATCCTGGATAAGCCCTGTTTGACATCACTGTTCAAGCAAAATCCATTTTTTTTCTTCATTGTGGAAGTATTACGTGTCATGTGAGCCATCTGTATGTGGCCAATCTTTGCACTGGAGTTGTGGGATATAATATATCCTATTTTATTTTGACAGAAGTTCAATAATTATAGGACGCTGTTTCATAAAACTTGTTATCAATAACAAGTTACAATTACTGTGTTACAGCTACAGCTACCGGTCCTGGAATTGCGGCATTTGATTGGCTGAGAGCAAATCTGTCATAGAATTTTAGAGTTTGCTATTGATAAAAAGTTTTATGAAACAGGCCTCTTGTGTGCAATAATGTTGACCATCTCAGGAAATTTCATGAAGCATCTATCCATCTTTTCACAGACATTGTTGAGCTGCTCCTGACGAGAATTGAAGAGTACAGAGCAACGATGGTTCCCATCAGGAACAAGGAACCTGACCCACGGAGCTACCCAAAATACCATGACAACTGCTGGGTCCCTTGGGTCGATGATACAAGCACAGCACCAGGGACCCGTTTCACAAAGCCTTTTTTCAATGACAAATGACAAAAATCAATGACAGATCTGCTGATAACCAATCAGAAGCAAGGATTTCAGTAGCTTATAACAAACACTGTCATTTGTCACTGATGACAAGTTTTGTGAAACGGGGCCCAGGATTATCGTGATATGGATCTAAAGTACAGTGAAACCTATATGTAAAGGCCCACTTTGTAGGAAGTTACCCGATATATTGTAAAGACCGCTCAAGAGACACTAAAAACAGGATCTTTATAGGCAGGTGGTCTTAATGAACAGGTTCCTAATATAGATGCCCAAAATATTCATCCCCCGTTTAATCGTATATATCTATAACTTCATTTTCTATCGCGGCTCAGTTGCATGCAGTAATTCCAATTATAATGTCTATGTTCATGCAATGTTTCCTCCTTCTTTTCTCTATTTTTTTTATCTTCCCTTTTTTTCTTGGTAATCTTGATTTTATTTAGATAACGTACCAAAGTTATTGTTATTTTGCATATTTTGAGAGGATCATTATTAACAGGATATTATATGTTTGTATTTTAAAGATTGTATAATAATGTTTTTATCTTGACGTGGAAATAATGAGGTACACCATTCTCTAAAAAACAATGGTCTTTCTATACAGGTCAAAAAGCAGGTTTGACTATAATAGACCGGTATGCGGATTTGCTTGTGAGTGAGTACCAATCACCTAATAGCCATAAATTATTTCCAGCTAGAATGTATCAATTCAGACTGAAAAAAAAATACCTGCCATTCCATAGGCTGACGGATAAGGAGTATGAAGAAAATAAAGAATAACACAAAACACTGCACATGGAACCCAAATCAGATTTGGGTTTTAGTGAGCGGGTACGGTTATGTCAAGTATTCCATTCCCAAGTCGCTCTAATGTTGACTAACAGAAGTAATATTTGAAGCTCATATTTTGAATAAAGTGAAAAATATAGCAGTAATTAACCGGTAGTACCAATTTGAGGAGGAAAATCTGATTTATAAATCACTGATGAAGCCATGCATCCTTGTCAAAGAAGATGGGCTTCAAAATTAAATAGATGTATAGAGTCTTGATTCAATATGCTGGAATGACCATGAACTCTCGGATTTCAAATGTTGTTAGTTCAGCATCATTCCATATTCACAATATTTGGAGGATCAGAAAATAGCTGAATCAGAAAGCCACTGAGCAGATTGTTCATTATTTTATTACATATTGTTTGAATATGTACAATTTGTTGTATTTTGGCCTTCCTCAGAATCAAAAATCCCGTCTGCAACGTGTTCAGAAGATGGCAGCTCGGCTCGTCACTCTCAGCAGTAGAAGAATCATGTATAAGATTTTACTCATAACTTACAAAACACTTCTTCATTCTTCACCCCACTACTTGTATCAGATTTTGAAACCGTACAATCCACAGCGGAACTTGCGTTCAGGGGCCCGTTTCATAAAACTTTTTATCTATAACAACTGCTAAATTTCTATGACAAATTTGCTCTCAGCCAATCAGATGCCATGATTTCAGTAGCTTATAACAGTAGCTTATAACAGTAGCTTATAACAGTAGCTTATAACAGTAGCTTATAACAGTAGCTTATAACAGTAGCTTATAACGGTAGCTTATAACAGTAGCTTATAACAGTAGCTTATAACAGTAGCTTGTAACTTGTTATTGATATCAAGTTTTATGAAACAGGGCCCAGGTTCAAAGCTCCAGTTATGTACACCCAAAACCAGTAATGAATGGGGGGGACATGGCTTTTGCTAACATTGCACCCAATTTATGAAACACTTTAAAAATAAGGCAATCATTATCAATTTAAATATTTAACAAAAAACCTAAGCACCATGTGTTTATGTTGTAGTTTTAATATTGTATAATTATTTTGATATTGTACAGAGCACCTTGAGCAGTCTTTTACAATGGATATGTGCGCTTTATAAATATTATTATTATTAATAGCATTTAAGATGTACCAGATACACAAACTGAGCACAATTAAAGAGAAAAAAGTATTGCACATGGTGCGTCAGTTTTTGTTGCATGGTCGTCATACGGCCTGTTAGCATCCAATGCATTTGATGCATGCTCCATCATTGAAATGAAATTAAAGGAAATATTTTTGATACGTTTTTATATATATATATATATATATATATATATATATATGATATAAATACTATTTATGAGTGATAGGGTAGAATATTGGCCAAGGGAATGCCAGAATTTTATGTCTATTTATGCCATAAATTACTAGAAGAACAACCGCTTAATTCCCTCTAGCACCTTTTTGGGTCACCTGTAGCGGTATGTTGGTACTTGCATCAATTCCTAGGTATTGTGTTACCCACTGTTGGCAAGTTGATCATGAGATAGCACTGTGCAATAAGCAGTAGGCTAGTGCAGAGAGTTCATCAGTTCAGTTTCGCTTTAAAGGCCATCTGTACTAGTTTACAAGAGGGATTAGACCACCCTGCAAGGTCACTGACAGGTGGGTATCCCATCAAATCAGCTCTCCCTTAACATAAGAAAAAGAGGATCATGGAGGACCAATCGTCATCGATTAGGCATTGTTTGCTATATAGAGGGAGCAAGTAGCTATAAGTAGTGCAGTGGGCCTTTAAGAGAGAAATAATGTGATAGATTGGTTGTACGACACAGGCTCTGGCGATAGTTGCTGGATGACAAATTTTACACTCACCAGTTTCTTGCTTCAAGCTCTGAAACCCTAACTCTGAACTTAACCCTAATCTTAAAGCCCCACTGCAATACGTACACATGTATAGCTACTTGCGCTCTCTATATAGCAAACAATGCCTAATCAATGACCGTTGGTCCCCCATGATCGCCTTTTTTCTTATGTTAATTGAGAGCTGATTTGATGAGATAACCACCTGCCAGTGACCTTGCAGGAGGTCTAATCCCTCCATGCCAAACTAGTGCAGAGGGGCTTTAAAGCTAATTAGAACTAATTTTAACTCTTTCCAGTATCCAACAAAAGTGCAGTCCTAACAATAAGTTGAAAATTATTATGTAACATTTTTACAAAGTTGTATTAAAGGGATAGTTGAGTTCTGTTGCAGAGGGCGCTACACAAAATAATTTTTTGTGAGATAATGAAAAACTGAGTGTCAAATTTGAAAGAGCATAATATTTAAATGACAAAATCATTTTTGTTTGGTCAAAATTAGTTCAGAGACGGCTGAAAAATAACAATTTCTAATACCTGTGTACCACCACAAATATTAGATATTTTGAAAAATTTAAAAAAAATGTTGAAAAAAAAACGAATTAACGCCTATTACGTTGTATTTCAGCCAATGCCGATGTTGGTGGGTTTTTTTGCTTTTTTGTGTTGCTTATATTACGCACAACCAGCCGACCCATGTATTGTTATTTTTAATTAAATAATTAATTAAGGGTCACTGTGTTTTTTTTAAAGTGGAGCTGAATTAGTATGCTCGTATTGGCTAAATTTCACACATTTTGGGGTCTAAAATTACCTTCATAGCAATTTTAGGTTCTAAAAGGGCACCAGAAAAGTCATAGATAAGAATAAGAGCAATAACCGTGCACTTTGAAGGCATTTGCGGTCTGAAAACAGAACTCAACTATCCCTTTAAAAACACAAGTCTGGGAGCACTGATAGTGTCGACATTCTGTGATATACAGGGCGTATCATAATAAAGGATATTGAAGTTTAATGACGATTTATATGAAAACTACTGATTTCATAATCAAGCATTTTATGTCTGTTGTAAAGGACAGAATGTCCTCTTTTTAATGACACCCCGATCATACTACTACTGTCACAGTTGACTGAATAACAAAGCATTGCTGTCCACCATGTGAAAGGTGCACTGTGCCAAGTTTGATAACATTTCCTTCTTAGACACATAATCCACTCATTGTTCAGCATTTCAATATGTCTGGGCTGACACAAGCACTAATCTTTATAATTTATCTGTGAATGCTAACTTGTCACAGTGCACCTTTCACATGGTGGACAGCAATGCTTTGTTATTCAGTCAACTGTGACAGTAGTAGTATGATCGGGGTGTCATTAAAAAGAGGACATTCTGTCCTTTACAACAGACATAAAATGCTTGATTATAAATTAGTAGTTTTCATATAAATCGTCATTAAACTTCAATATCCTTTATTATGATACGCCCTGTATACGTCATATTATTATCAGTATTATTACAGTTGAAACTCATAGTAAAGAACTCTGGTGCGATAACGTACTATTGCTGCTCCCAGCTCTTTATATTATTCTCTTCTTTTTTTTAACCACTGATTAAGGTAATTTTCATAGCACAATGTCTTGGTTATAAGGAGTTTCAGGTTTTTGACATATTTTTGCATTTGATCTTTTTATACAGACTTTCTAATAATAGCTTTAGAATCAGATTTGTACTTATTTACTTTTTTATACTGTATTTATATTAATAAAACTAACATTAGGTATTTTCATATTTTGTGTGTTATTTGCTTTATGTTGATGTGGACCGCAAAATGGGCTCCAAAGGTAAAGGCGTGTTGGCGTTTATTTTTCTCTGGGTAATTTTGATACGTCCCGGCGAGTTTGATGAAATTCTGTCCCTATATCAATCTGTCCCCTTTTGTTGTCCTCTCTCCACAACTTTCTTCCTCTTTCCCTCCCCCCCCCCCCCCCTCCCCCTCCATTCCTCATTCTCCTTTTTGTTACTGTTCCCACACACCCTCCACTCTTCCAAATTCACATTCACTCTTTAGAACTCAACTGAATCTAAACAGTGAATTTCCTAAAACCCAGAAGGAATATACTTTTAAGATTTACTTGATTTACCCAAAAGCAAGATATCTCAAAAAAGTCTAAGAAAAATAACAAGATAGAGAACAAAACATTTCATTTCATTTCATTTCATTTCATTTCATTTCATTTCATTTATTTTCCACATTAAAAACCAGAAGAATATACAAGGTAAGAAAATACATTTTATACATTTGACACAAAGCAAATGAAAAACAGATACATAAGCATAAAAGAACAATGAAAATCTACATCAGTTAACAAACATCAACATTAAAACATAAAAAGGTGAGTAATGTAGATGGGGCTAGAAAAAGCGAAGCTTATCGAGTCTAGCCCCGGTAGCAATGAAGGGGAAGTCCACCCTGAGAATGTGTGTGGCCAAGTTAAGGCGGAGTAAACCCATCCTCGGGGTGGACTCTCCCTTCAAATGTCTCTGGTTTTATAATTAGATTAAATTGACCCGATGGTAACATAATTGCGATTTGAAACATAATAATAATTGTTTTTAAATTGATATGACTATTTAGAATTGCAAAGATATTGTTTATATTTATACTTAAATTGTTGTAATGATGCAGATTGTTTGAGACTGTCATCTAAAGTAGACCTGAGCTCTTCTCTAATTAGGTTAATAATATTATAATCATGTTCTCATATAATTATGTCTCCTTCTCACAAAATATACGGTATATATTCAGTTTTATCAAAGCACACACACATTGGATAATGCCATACAATTTTCTACTGCTGGCAATGATAATAACAGGGACACTCCCCAGAAAGTTTGAATGGTGTATACATATTTTTTTTTTAAATGCCCATTCCCACATGACTGTAATCATGAAAGCAATTTGTATAAATTTCAACAACAAAAATTGTTTCATTTTTATAGCAATATCAAAAGGATGTCCACCCTGAAATTATGGTGCTTATACTAGAAGAAGAAAAATTAGGAGACCAAAAAGAAGAAGAAAAATTATTTAGATTTTGACAAAATGTAACAAAAAATATGAAACTAGTGAATATTTGAAGTTGTAATGAAATATAACTTGACAACTCTATGATGCATATTTTAAGGTCCTCCCAAATTTGCACTGTAATAAAACCCCCCCAAAAAAACTTCATACTTCTTTTTTCATAAAAATATTTGTTTTCTATGTACTTAAAATATATTAACTGCAATTATGTTATTACGAACTTCATATATGACAAATCTATTACTTTATCAACATTTGATCATTTACAATTTCAAAACTTCATAAATTCTTATAATGTGACTGAGGTAATGTGACTGAGGTAGCACACTTTGTATCTCAAAGCACACAGACTGGAGAGCATACATGGTGGCTATCATTCTAAACAGCAATATTTTTCGTTAGAGCGGGTCTTTTTTACCACCATAAAATTGAATCTCTCCATTCACCATTGAACATGCGAAGTCTTCACATATTGCACACAAAGGTAGTTTACCTTGTCTTGTTTACCTTGTCTTGACATTTCTGACTTTCAGAATAAAGGCTTGGCCAAACACAGCATAGGAAGACATCGATTTTGATAAAATATTTTGAAGTAAAAATTGTTTCAACAATACTGTTTATATTTCAATGATGTATTATCAATACTTTTCAGTTCACAAAACATATTCATAGAAGGATACAATAAATCTCTTGCATAATTAATGCATACCGGTATATATATATATATGTATAAATCAATAACTTGAAACATCGGTTTATGAAGTATAATAAAGATGTCATCCAGGTCTACAATAATTACAGTAATGTAATCAAAATTTAAAAAATTGTAGTACACCATTCCGTTTCAACAATTGCTAGTGGCAAAGCAGATTGTTTATGAACCTTATGTACTTGTGCGTCATAAAGATGTCGATTAAAACAGCTACGTATACCAGTAATCACCGATTTCAGTTCATCGGATGCTGAGGTAAAGGTGCACCATCTCCAATTCTTCTTCTTCTGTTGAAGTACAGGCCACCATGTTGTTGGTGTATCTTAAATTCTTCATAATCATTCTGGAATTACACCACAGATCGCTGCAGAAAGGTAGAGAACAGTATTGGTAAGTGTAAAATGGGAGAACAACTTATCTTTCCTCAGTTCCCAGTTGTTGTTTTTCTCTTACAGTATGGCATGAATCCTCTATCATTGGCACGCTTAAATTAAAGATGAACTTGAGTTCTGGGTGCGTGATGAAATTTTGAAAGTAATTGTCTAAAGTCCGGACCGCAGTCCACATCCAGAGTGCAGGGCAAACGCCATCTTGCAAGGAGGAACTTTATGGGAGAGGAAAGAGGGGCAGTCCACCCAGGACAAGGACTGATAACATCAAACAGTGGATGAGGATATCATTTGAGAAGCTAACTAGAACAGCTGAAGATGGAAAGTTATGGAGAACCCATGTCTAAAGGTCCATTTCATTGTGGGACATAGATGGATAAACAGATTTAATTGACCTATCGTCTTGTGTGAATTATAGACTATCGTTACTATTCCTTTCATTTAGGGTGCGTTCAATCAACACTTTTTCACCCTAGAATCACGGTTTTCAAAGACGTTTATAAACACGGTTGCGTTCAAGCAATTTTTCGTCGGTCGTAAAAATAAACACATGAAACGCTGAAAAAGATGAGTTTTGTATCGTTCTGCAGACGCTAAAATTAGCTTGAACGAACGGAGATCTCAATCATGATTCTATGAGCAGTGGCTGGGTAGAAATGAGCGAGAATCAGCGTTGATGAAAAATCGCTTGAACGCTTTTGCGCAGTAACTATGGTTTTTAACGTCGTTTTGATTTGTGATTCATGTTTGTGATGCTAGCTTCAAAAAATCGCTAGAACGCACCCTTAGTGTGTCCCTCACCCTGCAGTCAAGCATCATCATCTTCTCCCCAAAGCGTCGAGCAGAGAGACGATCTCTGCGGTGGTTCTCTCCGGATTGGTGAACTGAAGCCGATGTGTCCCCGCAGCAAAGCGCACCACTCTCCTTAAGGTCCCATCTGTGTAAGGATTCACATTTCAGTTACAAATTGGGGTTCTTCCAGAGCCATTTTCTACACATGCCTCAAATTCATTTGTAATCAGTATTATTTGGGAAGGGGGCTTTAAGGAGGGGGTGCTTTGGGGTGGGGCATTGGGGTGCTTTTAGATTCATGTTCTACACATGCCTCACTTAAATTCATTTGTAATCAGTAACATTTGGGAAAGGGTGCTTTAGCCCCTAAGCCTCCGTTGATCTAGAACCGCCACTGACCAGCTTTGATTAAATCTGTTAATGACTGGCTATATTAGACCCTATGGACTTTGTTTTTACTTGGTGTACTTTGAACTCCAAACCCCAATTAAGCAGTGTTATCTAATCTAAAGACAATTATGGGGGGGGGGGGGGGGGTTGTGTGTGCAGACACTTTAAGGGCAATGTAACCTTAGTGATAATTTCATTTGTACGAAAGCAGAAAATAAGATCAACAGAACGCTGAAAGTTTGATATAAATCAGACCAATAATAAGAGAGTTATAGATGTTTGACATTTGAGACCACTGAATCTATGCAAATATCAAATTGGTCAGAGGATTGTGATGTACCGTATAAACGGACAACTCTCCAGTTTGTCAAGCACAAAAATATCCCTGATTTCTGTTTTTCTCCCAAGTATCTTCCCTCTTGGGCAATACTCAAATTATATTATTGGATAGGATATGGGTATTAAACATCATGCTATTTTGGTCCACAAATTTCACACTTAGAGTAAAAATTGAAAGTACACATTTTCCCCCTATCCTTGATTTGCCAATTTGACAAACTTACCTCTGTAAATGGATTCTGATTGTCCGTTATCATCATAGTCTTTGATATCTGCGTCTGGAATCCCAAGAACATCTATATTTTCCTGGAGGAGTTCCGATTCGACGACGGTATCATCGAGGGAGAAGAAAAGCAGGACCGGCAGTTTCCTTTCGGCTATTCTCATCAAATTTTGAGCAAACTGTAGGTGGTGATATAAAACAAATTCGGTAAAGGCTACCTTAGCTTAAAGCCTCGGTCACAAATGCCATTCCGAACTGCTACGAACGCCTTACGAACGATTTTCGGACAATGGAAATTCGGGAAGACAATGGAAAAACAGGGAGATTCGTACGAAATTATCGTTCCTACAAACCTTTGTGACCGAGGCATAAGCAACCTTAGAGCAATTGATGGTGGAATAAATGTTGGATCACATATGTGATATAAGGGCATAATACTAACTCACAATATGAAATTAGTATTAATATTAAGGAAAGCAAATGGAGCAAGATGTTGCCAGTCTTAAGCTTTATGCACATTAGTTGAAAGTGTTCAGTACAGCATGCAAAGACAACCAAGAATCAAAAACAACATTGAGGTATATCTTTCGAAAATAAAAATTAGTAGACCATGTGACCAAATATTCCTATCTGAAGAAATGAAAGAAGAATGTGAGCTAATTTTTTAAAATAAAGCTTACAGGTAAAAAACAGTTTTGGAAACGCCCCCCTCTCAAAAATGAAATGGAAGCTCTTACCGGTATTACCAATCATGTGAAAGAATATGTTTTGACTAAAACATGATGATACAAATTTTGCCGAGAAGCGGCCTACTTAGTATATCTATTTGGACCTGATAGATATCGTGCACATGTCTCGTAGTCCCATATACATCTTTCTGTGTACAGTGCTTGTAACTTCACCAAGACTGGGCCAAATTTCTTATCATTACGATGATTCCAGAACCTTGCAGTACACACCAATACTTATATGCTAGATGATCAACCTTTTATGATCGATTCCACAATGTTTCTTTCACAATGCAATCGCATGACCAGAACTGATCTCTATCTTTAAATCTATTTATTTATTTTGTTTTTGATTTAGGCGTGATTTTGTTCATGTAATGATTTTTTTGTTGATAATAATTGATAATAAATATTGTATGATTCAAATAGTGTCATTTTTAAAAGATATGTTTAATTTGATATTTCACATGTATGTCCAATGGCTAATGATTGTACTATTATATTTATGTTTTTATGATGTTATTGTATTAGGCAGCCTTTCTTGAAAAGCAGGTCCACTGGCATTGGGTGAAACTGAATAAAACTACCCTGTTAAAAGAAATCATGAATAAATAAATAAAATAAATACACATTTAACACCTTGGTGGAGAACTTGAGGATAAACCACAATGACTCCATGCTGCACTAGGCCTGATTGAGAATAAAAACAAAACAAGACAAAGAAACCAAACAAAAAGAAGCCAAGAGAAGTAACACTGAAACAGACTAGGCTTCTAACACCATCTTCTTACCACATTAAATTCCATGGCGTACACTTCGTAGATACCCAAGGCCTGCGCCTCTGTTGTTCTCCCTCGAAGACCCATATAATGCATGAATTTGGCGCAGATAAACCGTGTGATCCTTCCAATAACGGGAATATACAATGCCCTATAAATGATGTACGCAGCATACGGTATCCTCGTACTAAGTTTCTGCATCCTGTATAGACAAATGTGAAATGAAAGGATGAATGAATTTGAAAAGAAATGAAACAGAAATGAAGGGAGATGCCATGATAGAAGTACAGACATTTTGACAAGTTTCCAGTCCTTGTATAAATATACATTACTAGCATTTTAGTTGCTTTCTTTCCCTCTCTGCACAGTCGCTCATTTACCACACATGCCTTTTTGCATAAAACAATAGACACCAATTGAGGTAAGGATTGCTTTGTGCAACACAATGACTTTGCAAAATTATTCATTTCCAGTCTTGATTAGCTCCATGACAACCCTTTAAACATACAAATATTGCCTGCTTCGAGGGGAACGGTTAAAACTATTGCCCAAGGTGATCTTGAAACTGTACTGTGCGCCAAGACGAAGTAGAGGGGCATAGTGCAGTCTTGAGATCACTAAGTAGCTATAGTTTTAACCCCGACCTGAAATAAGCAGTCAATATCTGTTTATATACTGCATCCTCGTGTCAATTGTCAAAAATATGCTGTCGAAGTATTTATTTAAAAAGTCAATGAAATTTACCTATCTGAGAGCACTGTGCGTGTTTCACTGCGCATTTCCATTGTAAACTTCACTCGCATCCATTGTATCTTTGCATTGCAAAGGCAAGTAGAACTATACCTGGTCAATATTTTTTGCAATACTGCCCAGCAATCAGCAAATCAGAATATCATGCCTGCAGTTTCGACCAATCAGAGGCTTAGAATCTTCTTAAGGGGTGCATATAAAGAGAGTTAAGTCGTTGAATATCAGGTATTCAATGGGCTGGAGGATATAGTCAAAATGTCTTGTACAACGTTGGGCATAACCCCCCCCCTTGGCGTTATTAACCGCTTACCATCTCAAAGTTCATACCCGCAACCTCATAGATGCAGAGGGCTTGAGATTCGTGGGTTCTGCCTCGAAAACCCCACCTCCGGACAATCTGTGCAAAGAAGTACATCACCATCCATCCAATGTATGGTAAGTACATCATCTTGTACATCAGATGAGACACGACAGGACTGTTAATCTTCTTATATAATCTGTTTACCAAGGAAAAAGAAAGACCTTTGGCTATGCACTATAGACCAGTTCTGGTCATGCGATTGCATTGTGAAAGAAACGTTGTGGAATCAATCAGAAAAGGTTGATAATCTAGCATATCGTCGGTGGGGTGACAAAACCTTGTATCTCAATTTTTTGAGATTTTGATTTTTTTGCATAATTTTGTACCTAATGGCCTACGACACCACCTGATATATCCATGGAACGCCTCCTTCTCGGTTTTTCACAAATTCCACACAAACACCCTTAAACTAAACCTCGTAACTTTAACCCCCTTTGAAACTGCACTGACAAAACCTTGTAACATAAGATACGTAATTCCTTTTCCTCTTAACTCACACCAGGGGTGATAGTGAGCACTAAAAAAAAAATAGGTTTTTTGTTTTCCCCTCAACCAGGCCCCCTTTGAGTAAAAAAAAAAGAAGAGGATTCGCGGGGAAAAAATGGCATCTAACAACATTCCCCCCTTTCGAGTGAGAAAATTGGGAAAGAATAGGGAAATTTGGGAAAAAAATGGGGTAGAACAGAGAAAATAAGGTGGAAATCAGGAAAATCAGGATAAAATTAATAGCGAAGAAGAAAAAAAATCTGGTAAAAAAAAAAAAAAAAAAAAAAAAAAAAAATCTGGATTTTTTTTTTTTTTTTTTTTTTTTAATTGGGAAGAAAAAAAAAAATCAGAAAAAAACCGGGAAAAATATTTAAAAAATCGGAAAACCGATTTAAATCAGGTTTTTATCAGGCCTGTCACACACGGCCTAACAGTACCAAAGTTAGTGTATTCAAATCCTCGTAACTTATTCAACCAAAACCTTGTAACTCATTCAGAGTTGAAAGTAAGAACTCGTATCTCAATGTAGATAAATGCAAAAACCTTGTAACTCACTTTCAAATATAAAAACAATTATTTTACTGTATTTCAACAATTACATTAGAAATTGTATAAATATTCCAGTTTTAAAAAGAAAGGACGATGTCACAGCACTAAATTTGTTGAGACAGGAAAGTTTTTTCGCTCTCCTGAAAATTCATGATTTTTGAGATACGAGGTTTTGTCACCCCACCAACGATATAAGTATTGGTGTGTACTGCAAGGTTCTGGAATCATCAAAATGATAAGAAATTTGGTCCAGTCTTGGTAAAGTTACATGCACTGTAAACAGAAAGATGTATTCCATTTCATTTTTTGAGAGGGGGGCGTTTCCAAAACTGGTCTATACCTTTAAAACAGCAAGCTCTACGGTGCCATGAATGATATGAAGAAGAATCATCTCCGTCTAATCAAATTGGCAACTATCAATTTCACTTGAAACTCATTAATTCTTCAGCTTAAATGAAAATGTACCTCAGATACTTGAACTCATTAAAGGGATAGTTGAGTTATGTTTTCATACCGCAGATGCCTTCAAAGTGCATGGTTATTGCTCTTATTCTTATCTATGACATTTCTAGTGCCCTTTTAGAACCTAAAATTGCTATGAAGGTAATTTTAGACCCCAAAATGTGTGAAATTTAGCCAATACGATCATACCAATTCAGCTCCACTGTAAAAAAAAATACGGTGATCGTTAATTACTTAATTAATTAAACAAAACAATACATGGGCCGGCTGGTAAGGCATATTATATACAATTGTTAATAAGGATATCAGTTTGTTGGGTTTCATTTTCCTCTAATGCCTCCTATTTGTGACATTTGTATATCTGAAGGAATATAGTCAGGGGAAAATACATGGGGGCTTGGGGCGAATTAGCCCCCGAAATACCCAAAAGAGCCCCCAAAAGTCATAAAACAGCCACAAAAAAATTTGCACAGAGTTCAATGCAAAACAAATTAAAGAGTGTTATTTTCATGCAAGCAAGCTTGAAAAGTAGCCCCCCAAAATTTTTCAATATTTTTTCCCCTGATTTATAGAGTAACATTGATCTTACCTATGGGGCGTGACCCCCGTTCCACATAGAAAGCAAGCTGACTGAACAATGCCCTCTAAGTCTGGATCAGCTGATAACTTTCCGACGACGTGACCACCAAGAGAATGGCCAATAACCATGGCAACACTGCAATCAGAATCAAATAAGATAAAAGCATTTTTTCCTGAAATCCCTCGCACTTGGTGTTAGCATCATATCAAGTCTGGATCAGTTGCTAACTTTCCAACTACATGACAACAAGAAAATGACCAATAACCATGGCAACACTGCAATAAGAATCAAATAAGATTTTCTACAAAATTGGAAAAATTCTTAAATCCCTTACACTTGGTGTTGGAATAAAAAGTGTGATGCTCTGGTGAGAATGCAAGTATGCATTGAAATATCAACAACCCTGGTCAGTAGCCTAGTTAGGCATAATTTGCCATTGGTCTTTTTTTCATCTGAAATCCCCCATGGTTGGTGAACGTATCAAGTATGTTATTATAAATAATAATAATATGTCTATCTAAATAGGGTAGCTACTATATCAACACACTCTACTGCGCCTAATACAAGGTATTGGGCCTTTCAGTATCATATCATTACCCCGGCTGTAGCTCAGCTGCCATAATAAGGCGCTATAAAAGCATTCAAGGAATTTCTTCCCACCGGCAACCCATTTACTTCACCTGGGTTGACAGTGGCAAATGTAGATTAATGTCTTGCCAAAGGACATTACTGTCGCGGCGGGGCTCGAACCGCCAACCCTGTGATCCACAGTCTGGTAACATATTCGCTGGACCAGGAGACCTCTACTATGTTACGTCATGCACTACCTAGTAAGAACTTTGGTCGCAAGTCTATGTTTTCTTACTCTTGCAATTGTATTTTACTTGTAAAAACTGTAAAAAAAACGTGTACAACCTGTCATGATTTTAAAGGCATTGTTTAACGATGTTCCCATCTGAGATGCATGGCCCTACATGTTATCAGTGTCTGTGATATGGTGTATTATATACCTCACTTAAGAAATCCAGCCATCTGATTGGTCGAAATTGCAGTCATGGTTTTAACTATTCCTGTAAAATTCCCGGTAAAATTCCATTCCGGGAAAATAGTTTTCAGGCCCTACGTGCTATCAGTGTCTGTGATATGGTGTAATATTGAAGCCCTAAAAAAATTGCGCTTCAAAATGATCATGAAGTGCCTCAAAAAAGTAAAAATCTTTGAGTGACCAGTTTTACCTACTCGTTTCCCCGAATTTACTGTAGTGTTATAAAAACTGTTGGGAAAACGGTTTTTGAAATTTCGAATTCCAATCATAAATATCTTGATAATCAGACAGGCGATCGGCTTATAAAAGTCATAGGAATCGTGACTGACCTAAAGGTTTATAATTATGATTGCAGCATTAGCTAATAATCCAGGATTCTTTTTTAGAATCTGAGACAAAGATACCAAACCCCTTTAATAATAAACCTTGATTAAATTGAATAAAATAGAGCAGCTTTTGCTGATCATGTTTTATCCCAAACAATATGTTTCCATGTAGCTTACCTTTCTAACCGTAGAGCGGTGATGAAACCCTTGACGAGTTCAGCTTTATCTGGTGTGGTGTGGTTGTATCTCCTCTCGGGATCAATCTCTGTGTAACCCATACCTGCATGTATTGAAAGAGAGTCCGGGCCTTTCAATTGTCACATCGACATAGTAAGTGATAAGGGGCATTGACATCCAAATTCAATATACAAAATTTATGCTGATATCAGAACAAAACAATCAATCCCTTTGAAAGTATTTACACAGTATGGACTGCTTTGCTCATATAGGTCAGTGGGTAGCGTTTAGCTGCATGCACTGGTTGAAAGATGTCAACAAGCAAGGTGAAGAATAGCCTGTTGTGGCTTGCTGGTAGGAACACTGTTAAAGGGGATGCAGCATATAAAATACTGTTTAACGCCATCTACAACTTCTTTAGGACAACTGCACGTAAATGAATGGACTTGATTATAAAGGTCAACACGAGCTGGCGTCCGCGAAACAGATCGAAGTTCTCCTCATGCGTCGGTTTTGTGTATGTTATACGCACATGAATACTGCGGCCGCGTCGTCTGTAGTCGTATTGTACTTGATTGGCCCCCAGGCAGGCCAAGGGAAAGAAACATAGCCTTGTCATGCAACCCCCCCTTTAGCTGTGAATCCATCCTATTCCTTTGAAACTGGTCATGACCAAATCAAGATAATTACAAACAATGAATCCTACCTGGAAAGTTGACAGCTAAAACTCGGTAGCCGCCAGAGGCGATCCGGCTTCCAATCGGCCGAAAGGCACCCTCTGTTGCTGGCGTACCATGGATACAGATCACTGCTGGGCATCCTTCAACAGGCCGGTCAACAGGAACCCATTCTCCGTACACCATGTTGTATTTGGTACCTTATAATAATAATAATAATAGACAAAAGCTTCTGAATAATACAGTTTATAAGAGGTCGACAGCTGAGCTTCTTGGGTCATGTTATATGAAAGAATGGTTTGGAAAATCTTGCACTGACTGGAAGAATCGAGGGGTAGATGGAGGATTCCATGGATGAGTGGCTTAAGGAGTGGGATTTCTGAAAGTGGAAGTGATCTCGGGGAGAATGAACTGCTTCATAGAATATGGGACAGAGAGTTGTGACACTCTATGGTCGCCAACGTCTCAGGATATGGCACGTAGAGAGAGAGAGAGAGAGAGAGTATTACCTAGGTTATTGGATTCATATGCTATTCCACACATGACAGTGCACACACTCTGCTCCCTGGGGAGTATTCCAGGCAGGCCCTATTTTACAAGCGCGCATGTGCCAATCCTATCACATCAACATCCACATCCCACTGGGTTCCCATTTAGTTCTTGGGTGGAGAGAAGCAATGAACAATGAATTGCCTTACAGCCAGTCTGTACTAGTTTGGCCAGGTGGGATAAAAACCTCCCTGCAAGGTCAGTCACTGACAGGTGGTTATCTCATCAAATCTGCTCTCAATTAACATTAAAAAAAGGGGATCATGGGGGGACCAACAGGCACCAATTAGGAATTGTTTGCTATATAGAGGGCGCAAGTAGCTATAAGAAGTGCAGTGGGGCTTTAAAGGGCAATCCAACCTTTGTAATAAATTCATTTGTATGAAAGCAGAAAATAAGAAAAACAGAAAGGCACAAGTTTGAAATAAATCGGACCCATATTATAAAGGGAGTTGTGAATGTTTGAAATATGAGAGCACTAAATCTATGTGATCTTAAATTGGTTATTTCATCTGTGTCGCCATGGACAACAAAGTAACAAACCTATACAATCAACTGGTTAAACCCCTTGTTTTCTATCAACGACTCATCGGGAGTCTGACACATTTCAGGTTCTTATCCAATAACAGGTGTTGTCAGCCTTCAGTTTTATGACGAACAGGCTTAATGAAAGTCATTATCTGACATTTGCTGACATAACACTACAGTCTATTGGGGAAAACGCATGGTAAAACCGATCACTCAAAGATTTTTAGTGTTTTGAGGCACTTCTTGATCATTTTGAAGCCAAATTTTTTTAGGGCTTCAATATTACACCTCATCACAGACACTGATAACACGTAGGGCCGTGCATCTCAGATTTAACATTGTTAAACGATGCCTTTAAGGTTGGAGTTTCTATAAGTACCTAAGGCTGAGATCTGGACAGTTCTCCTGGTGTAGCCCTGCCCCATATCCTGCTTCAAGGCATAGTCCACTTCGTCAGGTCTTGCAAACCTCCTGGGTTCTTCCGTAGACATCTGTCTCTCTCCTCCAGTACTCGTCTCCATTTTGAACAGTCTTTGACTATGTCTTGACTGGGTAAGTTGATCGGCACTACACACACTCCTACTGAATATCTGTCATGATGAAGAGAAAGAAACAATGCATATAGAAGGATAGAATCAGTTCTGAACTTCTTCTCGAGTTGTTGCCACACTCGACCCAGGTGAGGTAAATGGGTACCTGGAAGGAATTAATTCCTTGAAATGCTAGAGGGCTGTAATGGTAGCTAGGCTAAAGCCCGGGTGATAATTAAATAGTGCGCCTCGGAATAGAATTTCTAGATAGAAAATTGGTAGCGATATACTTCTTTATTGCTTGCAGCAAGCTAAATAAATGTGAATTATCATTATTATTATTATTACATTGTGAAATAATCCGTCTAGAACAGGGCTTCTGAAAGTCTGGATAGTGATCTGCATCTGGACCACAGGGCATATGTCAATCCAAACTGCCCGGCAGGCTCTGCTTTTTTTTAATTATTTAATTTAACTGCATGCAACAATACCCCTGGCCTTAGATCAGATATAGAGCTAAACGAGCCTTATTTTCTTCAAAAAGTTTTAGGAGTACCAGGGCATGTCCAAGATAAGATAGAGGCTGTCCTTCAAGAGATAACAAAGGGATAAAATGATTTTAAGAATAGACTACCAACTTACAACAATATTAGCCCTGTGTTATCTCTGGAAGATACAACAAAAGATAACAGTTAACACATAACTTTCAACAATGAACAATGTTCAGAACACCGCCCCTGGCCGATTTAATTTTGATCTCCACCACACTGTACCAACTCAAATATTCATATTCAACTATTAATATGCAGCGCTAGGATGGCTTGGTTTGGTTTTTAAAGAGGCGTATCCCGGAGTGGAGCACTCCGGCAAAGCATAGAGAGTCATAGACAGCAATAACCATCTGATTTGGGTCATTTCTTTAATAAAACTGACATTTGTTGTCATTCCCCAATACAGATGGCAACCCAGAGATCTCGTACCGTGGGGGTAGCTATAGCCAACAATGGCAGCTTTTTATGTCAAAACATTTTCTCCCCGATTTTCTTTATTTAGATCTAATTTTCTGATTTCTAAATCAGATGTAAATTAGGTCGGTATGTCATTTGTCCTAATTACAGTTATCAAAATTTGATAACTTAATATTAAATGTATAATTTATGGACTTATTTATATGAGTTATCCAATTTGTATTTCCGAACTGTGAAACGGTACGTTCATGCATTCGAAATATTACCCGGCGACCGATATATTTCCGGGTCCACCTACCAAAACATAGCCAAATGGCCAATCAGAGCACTCGTTTCGTGGGAGTTCGGTGGTCAAGCTGGGCCGACTCGTATGTAGCTACGGTAGCTATTGGACGTTCGAAAAGAAAAAATGAATATTCATCAACTAAAACCAAGACGGATAATGTTGACGACGAGACTTTCTCGGATTAATCATTAATTTAGGATCTAAATGAGCAAGCTATCGTAAGTCAAATAAGCTATATATATGTTATTTTTAATTAGACTCTAAATTATTGTCATATTGCAGCATGTATGAGGATGTAAAGAGTGAAAATCTCGTTGCATATCTCATTCATCGCGGTCCGGTCGAACCGAACCATTTGTTCCGTACAGTGCCTCACAGAAAGAGGTCCCCAGACTTCAGTCTCTATAATCGGAGGTCTAGTGGAGCCAGACGTAGACCTAGTCTCAGTGGAACAACCGACGATTAGAGAGACTGAAGCTTTCGGTCTAAGAGAGTCAATGCTAATGCGTACTGAACTCTAGCACTGCACTACATGTTAATAGGCAGCATTTGAATACATGAATAGTCAATACACTCATAACACACAGATGCACACAATTTTTTCAATCATGCTGATGCGGCTGATCAGCAAGTTTGACAGCGGACTCACATTCACAATTTGAATTTTTAAATGATTGTTTCCATAAAGTTGAACAAATTGTATTTTACTGCTATTGTGTCATCAATCGTCACTAAGCTAAAGTACTGATTTTGAGTGAAATCAGTTGAGTTTTCTACAGTGGTGTTTCAAATGTTGAGAATCAATAGCACAGCGTTTTAACTTTTAGTCCAGCACAGCCAGGATAGTTTATGCACCTTTGTGGGCTGGAGGTGCTCCAGCGGCGCGGCACTCAGTTTATCCGGGCCTCCGTCGGGCACGACCTAGCTATCTCTCGCCGTGTAAACAGTCTCTATCGCTCGACTCGTCGAATCAGCTCACGTTTTCAAATGGCCACCAAATCTGGCCTATATAAATGTTATTTCACTCATGCATTAACAAAGCAACAGTCTCACAAATAATTTTATGAAAGTCTACCTACCCTAAATGTATTGAAGACCCGGTTAGCTGCAATTGATCTCGACATGATCAACTCAAGTCCTCATTCAAGGCGCCACGCCAGTCGCCAACCATGCATGCCAACCGTACGTAAGGGATGAGGAGGCGAACATTTTGCGGGGCCAAAAGGGTAGCATATATTGGCACCAAGATTAGTGGCGATATGAATATTCATTATTCCCTACGTCACAGACGTGCGGCGTGCGTATTCTGTCTATGGATCTGTCTTATACACAGGTACATGTACTGTACTAGTACAAGAGTACGTTCGTAAGCATTAGTACATACATTGCTCCGGAATGAAGAGAATCATTATAAAGGACGAATTACTCCGTGAAGCCAAGTACAAGCAGGGAATTGAAATAGCAAACGTTCCTCGGAGCGGCTATACAATCCCTAATCTAGCTAGTTTTGTAATGACAGTTTATAGGAAAATGGACATTTAGTAGGCCTACTGTTTAGTTGTTCAATAAAATCACTCAGTTTGATTTAATTCGAGATCTATCTCATTAATAAAACGGTATAAAGGCTGTATGAGTCTCGAACGAACCATCCCCACTAATCTTGGTGCCAACACCGTTAATCTATGCTCCAAATTTAGTAATACATTTTGTGTGCCCTATAATGACCCGGGGTTGGATTTTTTAGGAGAACAGAAGATTGATATTGTTAAGTTGTTTCATAACATCGCTCAGTTTGATTTGATTCGAGATCTATCTCATTAATAAAACAGTATAAAGGCTGTATGAGTCTCACACGAACGATCGCCACTAATCTTGGTGCCAACACCGTTAAACTATGCTCCAAATTTAGTACTACCTTTTTTTGTGCCCTATAATGACCCGGGGTTGGATTATTTAGGAGAACAGAAGATTGATATTGTTAAGTTGTTTCATGACATCGCTCAGTTTGATTTGATTCGAGATCTATCTCAATAATAAAACAGTATAAAGGCTGTATGAGTCTCACACGAACGATCGCCACTAATCTTGGTGCCAACACCGTTAAACTATGCTCCAAATTTAGTACTAACTTTTTTTGTGCCCTATAGGCTAAAGACCCAGGGTTGGATTCTTTAGGAGAATGGAAGATTGATACTGTTAAATTGTTCCATATCATCATTCAGTTTGATTTGATTCGAGATATATCTCATTAAAAAAGTATAAAGGCTCTATGAGTCTCCAAGAACGATCGCCACTAATCTTGGTGCCAACACCGTTAATCTATGCTCCAAATTTAGTAATACATTTTTTGTGCCCTATAATGACCCGGGGTTGGATTATTTAGGAGAACAGAAGATTGATATTGTTAAGTTGTTTCATAACATCACTCAGTTTGATTTGATTCGAGATATATCTCATTAATAAACAGTATAAAGGCTGTATGAGTCTCGAATGAACCATCGCCACTAATCTTGGTGCCAACACCGTTAATCTATGCTCCAAATTTAGTACTACATTTTGTGTGCCCTATAATGACCCGGGGTTGGATTATTTAGGAGAACAGAAGATTGATATTGTTAAGTTGTTTCATAACATCGCTCAGTTTGATTTGATTCGAGATCTATCTCATTAATAAAACAGTATAAAGCTGTATGAGTCTCACACGAACGATCGTCACTAATCTTGGTGCCAACACCGTTAATCTATGCTCCAAATTTAGTAATACATTTTGTGTGCCCTATAATGACCCGGGGTTGGATTATTTAGGAGAACAGAAGATTGATATTGTTAAGTTGTTTCATAACATCGCTCAGTTTGATTTGATTCGAGATATACCTCATTAATAAAACATTATAAAGGCTGTATGAGTCTCGAACGAACCATCGCCACTAATCTTGGTGCCAACACCGTTAATCTATGCTCCAAATTTAGTACTACATTTTTTTGTGCCCTATAAAGACCCGGGGTTGGATTATTTAGGAGAACGGATGATTGATATTGTAAAGTTGTTCCATAACATCACTCAGTTCGATTTAATTAGAGATATATCTCATTAATAAAATTTATATATATAAAAGCTATAGTCTCAAACTAACTTACCTGTACACCATTAAACTTGGTGCCAACACCATTAAACCATGCTCCAAATGTAGTAATACGTTTTGTGTGTCTGCAAAGACCCGGGGTTGGATTATTTAGGAGAACGGAAGATTTCTATATTGTAAAGTTGTTCTACAACACAGGCGTGGTTCCAGGGGGCAGCGCCCCCCCCCCCGCAAAAATAAAGAGAGAGAGAGAGAGAGACAGAAGGACAGGGAAAGAGGAGAGAAAGGGAAAGAAAGAAGAGGAAGAAGACAAGAAAAGGGGAAAGAAGGAGATTGGGGGGGGGACCGAAATGGCCTTGCCTTCCAGGCTGTTGCCTCCCCGCCCCCCCCCCCCCCCCAAATCAAAATAAATATGAGCGAAGGAAGGAAAGGGAAGGGAAAAAAGGAAAAGAGGAGATAAAGGGAAGGGAAATAAAAGAGGAAGAAGAAAAGAAAAGAAGGAGGATATCAGTTTTCCTGCCAATACGTTGTGGTTCGGGGGGGGGGGGGTTATTTCTAATTCCATAACGGTGACTTACAAATGTTGCTAAAATGACATCATTTTCCGAGATTGTTCCTCACTTTTTATTCAATTATACTTTTTTTGCGTTTGTTGGAAAATGACATATTCCGAAATTTACAGTCAGGCAAGAAATATGCTTATTGAGATGCCTACATGTCGGGGCCCGCGGAACGGTCGGGATCGGGAGCCTCGAGCTCCCTCGCTATCCCCCTCTTTTTTGAAAAAGTATATTAAAGAGAGCAAGAAATAAAGAATAGTAAACTGCCAGTGTCACAGAAAAAAATGAGGTATCAAAATATGCTCATCTGACCGTGATTAAATGCCTAAACCCCTCGAGCTTTCGGGGTCTCTACCCTCTGGATTCCACCTAGGGCCCAAAGGTCGGCCCTTAGATGCTCATCTAACGGTAATTTAATGCCTAAAACCCCTTGAATTCTTGGGGCTTCGCCCCCTGTACCCCAAGCCAAATAGTATCCTGCAAATGTCACAAAATAATAAGGTATCAAACATTGCTAACCTGACCGTAATAAAACACCTAAAACCCCTGAGCCTCCGGGGGCTCTGCCCCTGAACCAAACCAAGGGCCGTAAGGCGGGCCCCTGAATGCTTATCTGACCGTAATTAAACACCTAAAACCCCTGAGCTTCCGAGGGCTCTGCCCCTAGACCCAACCAAGGGCCTTAAGGCGGGCCCCTTGATACTCATCTAATTTAATGCCTAAAACCCTTGAGCTTCCGGGGCCTCGCCCCCTGAACTCCACGACAATTGGTGATCTGCCAGTGTCACAATAAGGTCCCCCCCCCCCCAAAGAAAAAAGAGAAGAGAGTCATTATAAAATGACTCAAATCCCTGAGTTTCATGGGGCTCAGCAAGTAAGTTTTGAAAAAGAACAAAAACGAGTAATCCAATTGTATCGGCAATTGTGGTATTGCGAATGTCATCAAATATGTTTTTTCCTTTTAACACAGTAATTGTTTTGCAACTCAATTTAGGCCTGACTAAATATATACATTTTCGTGAGGCCACAGACAAGTTATTTTATCATATAACTGATTAACATTTGAAGTTTTCCTACACTAGTGCCTGGCCGCAGTGGCGGATCCAGGGGGGCAGGGGCCCGGGCGCCCTCCCCTGGGGAAAAAGAAAGAAAAAAAAAAGAAGGGGGAAAAAAAGAAGGGGAAAAAAAGGGACAAAAAAAGGAGGACAAAAAAAGAAAGAGAAAGAGAAAAGGAAAAGAAGGGAAAGAGGAGAGAAAGGTAAAGAAAGAAGAGGAAGAAGAAAAGAAAAGGGGAAGAAGTGATCGAGGGGGGGGGCGAAAGAGCCTCGCCTCCCCCCTCTCCCCCCCGCCAATCAAAAAAATAAGAGAGAAGGAAGGAAATAGAAAGAAGGGGGTATCAGTTGCAATTTTTCCGCCAACAAGTTGTGGATCGGGGCGGGGATGGGGCAAAATGCCCTTGCCTCCCCTGCCCCGCTAAAAAAAAGAGAGAAAGAAGGAAAAGGAAAAAAGGAGAGCTAAAAGGGACCGAAAAAAAGCTGAAAAGAAGGGGAAATAGATCATTTGCAGTTAATCCCGCCAACAACATGTGGAGAAGGGTGGGGGCCGAAATGACCTTACCTACCCCTCGCCCCCCCCCCCCATTAAATCTTACAGAGAGAGAAGGAAGGGAAGGGAAAGGGAAAGAAGAGAGAAAGGGAAAGAAAAAAGAGAAATAAGAAAGGTAGGGAGATCAGTTGCGATTTTTCCGCCAACAAAGAGTAGATCGGGGGGGGGGGGAAACTGGCGTATTGATCGGGTTGGGGGCTCGGGGGAAATAAAATTTAAACGTGGTTTATTTCTAATTCCATAACGGTGGTTTACAAATAATGCTAAAATGACATAATTATCCGAGATTTGTCATCATTCTTTAGTAAATTATACTTTTGTATGCGTTTGTAAATTAACAGCCAGGCAAGAAATATGCTTCTTGAGATGCCTACATGTCAGGGCCCGCTGAACGGCGGGGATCAGGAGCCTCCAGCTCCCCCCCCCCCCCCCCCAATTTTTTTTTTGGAAAAGCATTTTAAAGAGAAATAGAAAGAAAGAGAGCAAGAAAGAAAGAATAGTTAACTACCAGTGTCACAACAAAATAAGGTATCAAAAAAATTGCTCATCTGACCGTAATTAGACGCCTAAAACCCCTGAGCTTCCGGGGGCTCTGTCCCCGGGACCCAACCAAGGGCCCTTGGGCAGGCCCCTTGATACTCATCTGACCACAATTTAGTGCCTAAAACCCTTGATCTTCTGGGGGCTCCGCCCGCTGGACCTCACGCCAATCAGTGTCCTGCCAGTGTCACAAATAAAGTATAAAAATATGTTCATCTGACCGTAATCAAATGCCTAAACCCCCGAGCTTCCGGGGGCTCTGCCCCCTAGACCCTACTGGATGCTAATCTGACGGTAATGTAATGCCTAAAACCCCTGAGCTTCTTGGGGCTCCGCTCGCTGGACCTCACGCAAATCAGTGTCACAAATAAAGTATAAAAATATGTTCATCTGACCGTAATCATATGCCTGAAACCCCTGAGATTCAGGGGTTTCCGCACCCTCCACCCCACCAGGGGCCCTGAGGCGGGCCCCTGAATACTTATCTGACCGTAATTTGCCTTCAACCCATGAGTTTCCGGGGGCGGACAAGGTATCAAAAGATGTTCATCTGACCGCAGGCACGTAGCCAGGGGGCAGTGTGGGCGGCCCCCCTCCCAAAAAACAAACCAAAATAGAGAGGAGAGGAAGAGGACGTATGAAAAAAAGGAGCAGACAAAAAACATTTTCGAACTTCAGACAAGGATTAAGAGTCGAAAAACGGTAAAACGAATCGTCTTGTTTCTCTAATGATTTAATGAAACTTAAAAGCTTCCGCGCTTTGCGCGGGAGGGGAAAAACTGTATTCAGACAAGGATTAATTTCGAGAACGGTACAACGAATCGTCTTGTTTCTCTAATAATTGAATTAAATGTCAAAGCTTCCGCGCTTGGCGCAGGAGTTGTGGATTAAGAGTCGGGAACGGTACAACAAATCGTCTTCCGCGCTTCGTGCGCGCGGATAGGAGGGGGGGGGGGGGGACTGAATTCAGACGAGGATTAAGAGTCGAGAACGGTACAACGAATCGTCTTCTTTCTCTAATGATTTAATGAAATGTACAAGCTTCCGCGCTTCGCGCGGGAGGGGGGGGGACTGAAAACAAACGAGGATTAAGAGTCGAAAACTGTAATCAGAAGAGCAGGCGCGTACGAAGGGGGGGGGGGGATTTGGGGTTGAACCTCCCCCTGTTCGGTTTTTTGTTATGTGTGTATCTTTGAGCAACCCCCCCCCCTTTTTAATTATTTTTTTTTTAAATTATGCCAATGGCTGTCCTAAAAAAGGTGACCTCAACCCCCCCCCCCCTACGGAACTAAATGTCAAATTTTCAAATTTCGAGACCAAAAAAAAAGTGTCCTCTTACCCCCACCCCCCCCCCCCCGCTTCCTCTTTTTTGTTCCCTTTTAGCTCTCCTCTTTCCCTTCCCCTTTTTCCCCTTCTTTTTGGGCGGTGGGGGAGGGGGGGGGGAAGAGGCAAGGGCCTTTTGCCCCCCCCCCCCCGGATCCACAACTTGTTGGCGGAAAAAAATTGTAACTGATATTCCCCTTCTTTTCTTATCTTCTTCCTCTTTTTTTTCCTTTCCGTTATCTCCTCTTTTCCTTTTTGCTTTCCCTTTCCTTCTTCTCTCTTTTTGTTTTGCTGGGAGGGGGAAGTGGAAGCAACATCATGGGAGGCAAGGCCCATTTCGGCCCCCTCCCCCTTTTTCTTTTCTTTTTCCTCTTCTTTCTTTTCCTTTCTCTCCTCTTTCCCTTTCACATCTTCTCTCTCTCTCTCTCTCTCTCTCTCTCTCTCTCTCTCTCTTTCTCTGTTTATTTTCTTCTCTTTAGAGACTTTTACACCATTATTAAGAGACATAATGCGCAATCAAATCAAACTGAGTGATGTTATCGAACAACTTCTCAATATCAATCTTCCATTCTCCTAAATGATCCTGGGAAGCCTCGGTCTTTTATAGACACACAAAATGTATAACCAAATTTGGAGCATAGTTTAATGGTGTTGGCACAAAGTTTAGTGGCGATGGTTCGTTTGAGACTCGTACAGCGTTTATACTGTTTTATTAATGAGATATAATCGAATCAAATCAAACTGAGAGATGTTATGGAACAACTTAACAATATCAATCTTCTGTTCTCCTAAATAATCCAACCCCGGGTCATTATAGGGCACACAAAAATGTAGTACTAAATTTGGAGCATAGATTAACGGTGTTGGCACCAAGATTAGTGGCGATGGTTCGTTCGAGACTCATACAGCCTTTATACTGTTTTATTAATGAGATATATCTCGAATCAAATCAAACTGAGAGATGTTATGGAATAACTTAACAATATCAATCTTCTGTTCTCCTAAATAATCCAACCCCGGGTCTTTATAGGGCACAAAAATGTAGTACTAAATTTGGAGCATAGTTTAACGGTGTTGGCACCAAGATTAGTGGCGATCGTTCTTGGAGACTCATAGAGCCTTTATACTTTTTTATTAATGAGATATATCTCGAATCAAATCAAACTGAATGATGATATGGAATAATTTAACATTATCAATCTTCCATTCTCCTAAAGAATCCAACTCTGGGTCTTTAGCCTATAGGGCACAAAAAAGGTAATTTGGAGCATAGTTTAACGGTGTTGGCACCAAGATTAGTGGCGATCGTTCGTGTGAGACTCATACAGGCTTTATACTGTTTTATTAATGAGATAGATCTCGAATCAAATCAAACTGAGTGATGTTATGAAACATCTTAACAATATCAATCTTCCATTCTCCTAAATAATCCAACCCCGGGTCTTTATAGGGCACACAAAATGTAGTACTAAATTTGGAGCATAGATTAACGGTGTTGGCACCAAGATTAGTGGCGATGGTTCGTTCGAGACTCATACAGCCTTTATACTGTTTTATTAATGAGATAACTATATCTCGAATCAAATGAAACTGAGTGATTTTATGGAACAACTTAACAATATCAATCTTCCGTTCTTCTAAATAATCCAACCCTGGGTCTTTAGCCTATATAGGGCACAAAAAAGGTATTACTAAATATGGAGCATAGTTTAACGGTGTTGGCACCAAGATTAGTGGCGATGGTTCGTTCGAGACTCGTACAGCTTTTATACTCTTTCATTAATGAGATATATCTCGAATCAAATCAAACTGAGTGATGTTATGGAACAACTTAACAATATCAATCTTCCGTTCTCCCAGATAATCTAACCCCGGGTCTTTTATAGGGCATGTATTACTAAATTTGGAGCATTGTTTAACGGTGTTGGCACCAAGTTTAGGGTTCATTTGCACTCCTACAGCCTTTATACTGTTTTATTAATGAGATATATTATCTCGAATCAAATCAAACTGAGTGATTTTATTGAACAACTAAACAGTAGGCCTACTAAATGTCCATTTTCCTATAAACTGTCATTACAAAACTAGCTAGATTAGGGATTGTATAGCCGCTCCGAGGAACGTTTGCTATTTCAATTCCCTGCTTGTACTTGGCTTCACGGAGTAATTCGTCCTTTATAATGATTCCCTTCACTCCGGAGCAATGTATGTACTAATGCTTACGAACGTACTCTTGTACTAGTACAGTATAAGACAGATCCATAGACAGAGTAACGCACGCCGCACGTCTGTGACGTAGGGAATAATGAATATTCATATCGCCACTAATCTTGGTGCCAATATATGCTACCGCGCAGTACTGTGTGTGTGAGGTCGAGGGTAGAGGCGGCAGAGCCGTGCAGGCAGGGGGGGGGGGGGGGGGGGGCATAGCGCATAGTGCATAGTGCCCCCCCCCCCCCACTTTTTCAAGTATTTCTAAGTGCCCTTTTTTACATAGGAAAGGTGCCCCCTTTACTTCAGATATTAGGGCCCCTTTTTATTTGCAATAGGTGCATGCCCAGTCCACATTCTTATAAGTGCCCTTTTCCTATGTCCCCTTGTCTTTCTGATAAGTGCCCCTTTTCCTTCTGATAAATGCCCTTTTTTCTTTTTTTTTAAGAGCAACTTCCCTTTCTCATTAAGTCGCTAGCTTCTCACACGTCTGATCAATGAATCCATTGAAATCTCTTTTCTTAATTCGACAAGTCCCCATTTTCATTTGTAATAAGCGCCCATATTCTTCACAGGTTAGTGCCCCTTTTTACAGGTATCAGAAATGCTCCTGCGCACCTCTAATAAATGGCCCTTCAAATTGCCTCTTCTCAAATCTGAGAGGCCCTTTTCTTTTGACAGTTCTAATATAAGTGCCTCAATCTTTTCATCTCCGGTGAGTGCCCTTCTTTAAATTTAAAAGGTGCCCCTCTAACTTCATAATAAGTGCCCCTTTTCATCTCTGATAAGAGCCTCTTTTATCTTTTATTTTGACACGTGCCCCTTTTCTTTATATATATATATATATATATATATATATATATATATATATAGTGCTATTTACCTTCTGATAATCGCTCCTTTTCTTTTTTTTATAGTGTCTGTTTCCCATTCTCGTAAGTGCCATTTTTCCTCTCTGGTGAGTGACCCTTATCAAGTGCGAGTAGTGTCCCATTTTCACCTCTGATAATCCTATTTTTACTTTATAACATGCTCCTTTTCTTTTTTGATAAGTGTCCTTTTACCTTCGGACATGTGCCCCCTTTTCGTTTCGCCAATTAAATGTGCTCCTAATTTAAAGCGACATAAGTTTTAATATGTTAGTAAACTGGTCTGCTCGGGGATCACGTCATCTTCGGCTTGCAGCAAGTATGGGGAGATACCGGCGGTAGAGATTATGAAAATTAAGTCAGTCAGATTATAGAAGCTCCTTCCGTACCTCTCAATTCCTGTCCTCATTAATATTTGTTGCTAGATCGGGCAAGTTCTGTAAGCTATTTAGTTGTCAAGAGAAACAAATTCAGAATACTTGAATTCAATATTAGTAAACGAGTAGGATTTCAAGCCCACTGCTCAACATGATATGCACTAGCTCTCTGTCTCTCTGTCTCTCTCTCTACAGTCTACCCTAGCTGCTACCTTATTTTACTATCTCTCTTCTAGACCCCCCCCCCCCCCTCTCTCTCTCTATTTCTCCAGCACCCCCCCCCCCCCCCTTTTTTTGTCCTCTTTCTTTTATTCACCTTCCTTGTCTCTAATCTTCATTCTGCAGTGTCACTATATTATGTATACATTTTGTTTAAAATTGAATATACATGGACAATATTGCACTTTTATATATATGTAAATCACATTTGGACATGATGTTTATTATCGGTGCATCTTTGTACCATACCTAACGTTTACATGTTCATTGTTATTCAGTTAGTGTAATTGGAAAAATGCAAAAATCAAATCAAATCAAATCAAAAATATTCTACCTCGGTGGGAGGGAAGCTCAATAAACAACTAGAAACTCAATAAATAACTCAGAAATCAAAATTATATGAAAATATGTTCTTTAATAATGATGATACAGGTAAAATGTTAATACCTTTAGACAACAATTATAAAAATATGAACTAGAGTCAAACCTGTCTATTGAGGCCACCCAAGGGAAACAGAAAAAGTGGCCACTGTAGACAGGTTTTTCAACAAATATATTTTTCTTGAGGATGGCAATTTAGACATTTCCATTGCAGAGAAGCGGTCTTTACAGAGAGGTGGCCACGAAGACAGGTTTGACTGTATGTGGAACGTTTCACTTATACATTGAAAAAATACATTAAAGTACTCGAGATAAAACAGTAGACCTGTGATAGCAATTATAGTACTTCAATTTGGCAAATTATAAAAAAAGCACCTTAATCTTCATTTAATGTATGCACTTTCTCCACTCCTTGGGGAGCAATCCAGCCAGGCACCACTACAAAGGCTCACAATGATAAACAAAGGACAATGACTTTTGCATCATAACAGGAACCCAATTAACACCAGGGTAGAGAAGAGTACTGTAGATAAAAATTGCCTTGCTCAAGGTCATACGTTCCGTGCTGGGGATCGAGCCCACGATCTTCGAATCTCTTTGTATCTAACTTAAGGAAATGGAACAAGCCATAACCAAACGAAAATCAATATTATGTATGATTATCAGTTTGTCATCACCAAAATGTGCTCATGTTTTGTATCATATTTCTGTTCTTTGTAAACTTAGTCTGAGCCTTTATTTTTATTCATGTTTTTATTTTTTATTATGTGAACCAAACATATGATATGATTTTCATCAGTCGCACGTACATGTAGTATACAGATTATAGAATAAGAAAATCTGTCACCCAATATTACATTTGACGATAACAGCATTATTTGGCAAAAAAAGATCAATTGAATATCCAGCTGCACTTTTTACCTCCTCCTCCTGTTCTCCTTCTTCTTCTCCTTCTCCTTCTCTTTCTCCTCCTCTTTCTTCTTCTTCTTCTTCTTCTTCTTCTTCTTCTTCTTTTTCTTCTCCTCCTTCTCCTTCTTCTTCTTCTTATCTTTGGTTAAGTATTCAATGGTTCAATGTACACATGACAAATAAATGAACTGATGGCTTAAAGCGCACTCTCCCACTCGCTTGGATTCCAATAATAAACATCGGTCAACATTCTTTCTTTCTTTTTTGTTGGGGCAGGGTTCATCAGGTAGCTCAAGAGACTAATTTGAGCAAGGACGTTTTGTTCATACAAGTGATCGTGTGCAACCTAGGCCTGTGATTATAAGTACAGTACCATATTTAATACATAACAGGACCTGGACCAAGTTTTACAAACTTTCACTAGGCCATCCCAGTTTCATCCTCATCCTTACTCTTGATCAGCACATTCTGCAACAGTTCCTTCTGCAATCCGGGCCACACTTACTGAATATACTGTGACAATTAGGACCAATTAGGACCCATCTCGCTCGCCGATCTCAATTTCATCTGAGTTCTAAATGAGTTCTAACTCTTCAGCATAACAAAAATCAGTTCTATACAAAAATCAGATCATCTTGCAAACCAGGGCCAACAATACACCGTCCATTGCCAAATTGCCTTAACATTGACGCAAGGTCCCGGTTTCACTCTCCAATCCCTATTTCATCCTAGTTCTTACTCTTCAGCAGAACGAAAATCAGTTCATCTTGCAAACCAGGGCCAAAAATACAGAGTTCAATACACCTGTCCAGTTAAACTTGAAGATCATCCAAACTCTTACTCTTTAGCATCCTACCGTCCCTTGAATGTTCCTTGTGCAACTTGGGCCAGCAATACAGAGTTCATGATCAGTGCCATCTTGAGCAAAAAATGAAACAAGGGGCCGGTTTCACTCGCCGATTCCAATTTCATCCTAGTTCTTACTCTTCAGCAGAACGTAAAATCAGTTCATCGTGCAAACCAGGGCCAAAAATACACCGCCCAATGCCACATCGACCAAGCACTGACACAAGGGGCCGGTTTCACTCGCCGATTCCAATTTCAGTCTCACTTTTACTCTTGAGCATCATACCCTCAAACAGTTCATACTCGTCTCCATCCGTCTTCTTCTCCGCATCCTCTCCCTCCTTTTCTTTCTTGGTCGGACGTTTGGCTTTCTGCTTGACCGGTGGCGACATGGTCAGTGTTTCTTTGTTGAAGGTCAATGGAATGATACCCAGGTCACCATCAAAACGATTCTTGACCACCTGGTTGTGAAGAACATTGAAAATGACAATCAAAAATGTTGTTGAGTCTTGGTACTTTGATTCTATTTTATTTCTGCATTTTTTCCAAATATAATATAACTGAATATCAAAGAACATATAAATGTAAGGTATAATACAACATAAACAAACAATAATTTCTTCATGTCAAAATGTTTTTTTTACATAATATACATGTATGTACATATAATAACGAAACTTAATATTTCCATAACATATTATCATAAATTTAAAGTATTATCCAATTACTTGGTAGGAAAGGCATTTAAAATGACATAGATTTCAATCTGATTTCTAGTGGACCAATTATACTTTTAAAAAGGTAATAACACTATTAATAATGAAGATGATGACGATGAAGATAATAATGCAAGTAATACAGATAAGTGATAATATTGATGATGATGACGATGGTAATAATAATAATAATGATAATACTCACAATCATAATAATAGATTTTGACAATGATGCATGCGAACACACTCGCATAGAATAAGGCTGGCGCAAAACTTTGGTTTCATTGAGAGGGTAGTACATTGTATGTTATCCTTTATTTTCTTTATATGCCTTACCATAAGCCTAGAGAAAATTAAATAGTAACAGCTACCAGTAATTCATACTGGGCACGTATCCATTCTAGGGGATGCTCAAGGTGGCTACAAAGTAGTAGTATTACCCTATCTTAAGCCCTGCTGCCCTAAGGCACTAAAAGCATTCAAGGAATACCGGTAGGTTCCTACCAGGTACCCATTGCCTACACCTGGGTTGAGAGTGACAAATGTATCAATATCTTGCCAAAGGACATTAGTGTTATTATTAAACAAGGAGAACGCTCTCGGCGTTCTCGCCTGCATAACGCAATGCAATATGATAAACCAGAACGTCAATGACGTAGCGCTCATCCGCATCTCGCAACAACAAATATCGTAAATTTTATGTGGTACACTTTTGAACTGGTCAAAAAATAAAAATTTGATGCCCTGGAAGGGACATAATTTCATTTCATTTGCATAAAGTACCATAAATAATCAATTGAGCAAAATCTCACAATTCTGTGTAGAAGTTTTGTGTTCCAAATTTAGCTCTACCAGATAAGGCAAACCAAATCAAAATCGGTCAAGAAATGAGGGAAAAAAAAGCAATTTTTGTTATTTTTGGAATAAATTTGCATAAATTACCATAACTAATTAATGGAGAACAATTTCAAAATTCTGTGTTGAAGTTTAGTGTACCAAAGTTAGCTCTACGATATAAAGCAAACCAAATCAAAATCGGTCGAGAAATGAAGGAGAAGAAGCCTTTTTTGTGATTTTCGAACAAATTTGCATAAATTAGCATAGATAATTAATTTCATGATTCTGTGTAGAAATTTTAAATCCCCCTCCTAGCCCTATCATATGAAACAATCAGAATCAAAATCGGTTGAAAAATAACGAAGAAGAAGCATTTTGAAAATCTTGATGTTGATGCCACAACAAAGTCTAAGTTTGTTGACCTTAAATGACCTTTGACCTTAACTTAGTGACCTGAAATTCTACTCACATGATTGGGGAGACTTGATAACCCTATAGTCAAAGTTTCATTGACTAAGAACTTGTACATTAAAAATGATATCAAAAATTCAAAAACTTAACCATAGGTTAAGTTTTTGATGTTGACGCCGCCGTCGCCGTCACCGTCACCGTCATCAGAAAAGCGGCGCCTATGTCTCGCTTTTTGCTACGCAGGCGTGACAAAAAAGGGTCAAGCTTTATTTAAGGATTAGGTTTCCTTTCAGGTTGCAACCTATTCAGTTTATTTTATGTCCTTTTCCAATATGTTCTGAGTGTGCATTTCATGTTATATATCTGATTGTTATACGTAATGTCTGTTTAACTGAATGAATAGTGTAGCCATGATACTCAAACCGCACCCATAAGATCAACAGTACGGTGACATATCCACTAGATCATAACATCTCCGGGTACAGATTTTTCAAGTTGATTTCATAGATTTCAGCTGTACACAATTTTTTCAAAAGATTTGTGATCTCCTCGCTTTGAACAGACCCTCGTATGAAATAGGAGGAGGCACGATGGCTCAGTGGTAGAGCTGAGGTCTTGCAGCCGGAGTTCCCGGATTCGAAACAACGTCAAGGCGCTTGTGCCCTTTGGTAAGGCATTAAAACTCATTTCAAGTCCCTTGAAAAGGACTCAAAGCCATCGGTTCCCTGGTTGCTTACTTATTATCGTATACATTCTTAGCAGCTGTCAGGTACAATAATTGTCAAACATATAGAACGATAGAAAATGGCTGACCTGGATGTATTTTCGGCCTTTGAGGGCAGTCATACGACGGTCTTGTAAGATGAGGACATTATCAGCCTCCTGGCTCGCCTTGGCACTTCCAAAGATGGACGCTGTTTGAAGTTCATCAGATTCCTTCTCCTAAAAGTAGTAAAAACACATGGTTACAGCTTTGTTGTCTCATATTCTGAAGGTCAGATATTTTGAATGAAATCCAATTTTTTGTTAATATGTACGTTCTTTATTCCGCAGGTTCCTAAAAGCTTGTTCATTCTAGATATTGGTGCTCTACACAATTCCTGGGGGATATTTCTCAAAGACTAAGATCAACTTAAGTTGGACTTGAACTATGGTAGGCCATTTATGCCACGGGTTGCTCTCACCATTCCTGGCATTGGTTTCTCAAGGGACGTACAAATTGTGGTCACAAATCTACAAAATTTACATTTGTGATAGTTAATTATTGAAGGAAAACATATCTGAAGCTCATAATTTCTAAGGTTTTTTCCTTCTAATTTTACAGTTGGTTCCAGATTTCTTAAGGGCATAAATCACATACTGTAGTATAAGTCCAAGTCTCTTATATAACTTAGGTTTACAATGTAAGTAACTTTTTTCTTCAACAATGAACTATCAAAAATATAAATTCTGTAGATTTGTGACGTCCCTTGAGAGACCAATGGTGAGAGCATCAACAGATATGAATGGCCTGCAATAGTTCAAGATCCAACTTAAGATGATCTTAGCCTTTGTGAAACACTCCCCAGGATTGGATTGGAATTCAACTGACCTTCCTTGGGTGTATCACCACGGAAACATGGCAGCTGTTCTCCGTAGCAAACTTCCTGAATGCTGCAATGAGGTTGTCGTAGATTGCGAAGCGGTCGACGGATAGCTGGCGCTCGGACACACCGACCATGAATTGGAGGTTGTCGAGGATGACATGCTCGATGTCGTGGACGTAGACAGAATGGGCCATGGCCTGAGGGGCAAAAGATAACAATATGAATGTATATAGTAGGCTTGCGGTTGCACCATGTGAGAGAGGGGGAGGATTGGGGGGACCTGGAAATGACTGTTGGTAATCTTTCTTTTTTAAGTGTGTGTAGTCCTGAAAAGGACTGTTGGTACTTCTGAAAAAGACTGTTGGTTATCTTTCTGAGCTTATAGTTCTAAGGAGAGAGTCCTTTCCAGAGAGTCTTTTCCAGGTCTCCACAATCCTCCCACCTCTCTCACATGGAACAACCTCAAGCCTACTGTAGATCTACATCACCATGAAAGCCGGTACTTATAAGCAGTATCTAACAATATGACTGTCGTAAAGAGAATTCGACATGGCCCATGATTGAAAAAAGAATAGCACTGTCAATAAATCTGCATATGAGCAGATAAAGGTCACTTGTACTCAATTTGTAAAACCCTCAGATGAATGCTGGCTAGGTGCTAATGAGCTTAATATAATTTAACCATTATTCACTTAAGGCACTGTTTGTGCTTCCAATGATACAAAGATTGAAGCATTCTCTTTGAAAGGGGAAGCAAAGGTGATTCACGAAGCAGCTCCATCAATTTAGGAGGGAATTCCCTGAAATGCACACAGTGGCATCTCTCCATGTTTCAAGATCCATGCATTATTTGGGGGGTCATCTGTACCATACCAGTACTCTAACTACAAACTGGTCTATAACACAAACAGAGCAGGCCAAGACCTATGGTGGATACAAAAAAGCAATAGCTCAGGAGTATGACCAGGAAAAAAAATCAATGTTTCATTACCTATCAATAAAGTTTTATTTAATATATTGGGATTATCAATATCATGAGAATATTTTTCGCTGACTCACATCAATAACAGTCTTGAGGGACTGCTGGCCATGGAACGTCATGAAGTGCAAGGGGAGCAGCTCAAACTTATCAGCCCACCGATCAAATTTGTCAATGTTCTTCTCTAAATTGCACCTGAAAAACAAACCAGGAGATCAAATGATTGCTTATTAGATATGTGGAGGTGTCGTGGTATAGTGGTTCATTCACTTCACTCTCAATCTAAGGGTTGAGGGTTCAAATCTAAGCCAAAGCCCGGAATTCATGTCTCTTGGCAAGATATCAATCCACAATTGCCACCTCTCCATCCAGGTGTAAAATGCGTACCTAGCGTGTGTTTTTTAATGTTCTCTAAATTGCACCTGAAAGACAGGATCTTTTTTTTTTCTTTCTTATAATATCATTATAAATATTATCATTAATATTATTATCAATACTACCCTGGTCATTATTATTATTAATATTATAATTATTATTATCAATAATATTACTATTATTATCAATACAGTAATCAATCTCATCTAGCATCTGCACAACTTAGATGACTTACAATTAAAAATCAAACTGCCTAATTTTGATTTGATCTTTTCAATATGGGAACTTCAAAATGCATGTATTCATTAGAAGCATGTTAAAAACAACTTAATATCAGGGTGAACTTTCCCTTTAAATCATGAAAATAAACCAATGATTCTACTCACATTGAGAACTGAGTTAACATGATTTTGGCAAGACGTACATTCTGGATCTCAAAGCTCCCCCAAAGTGTATTCACCTGATGGAAGAGAAAGAACAAAACAATGAAAGGCTGTCTCTCTTGCTACCATAACCGGAGTGTTGGCTCAGTCAGTAGAGCGTCCGCCTCACAACCGGGAGGTCGTGGGTTCGAACCCCGGCCGCGTCATACCAAAAGACGTTAAAAGATGGGAGTTGTTGCTACCTTGTTTGGCGTTCAACAATAAGGGATAGAGCAACGTCGATCTGGCGCTGCTCAGTGGCTGCCGGGCTCACGATCAATTGGGCAAAAAGAATTTCCGTTTTGGTTTAATAAAATTTGGAGTGGACTATTAGGCTATTATTATTATTATTATTATTATTATTATTATAACAGTGAACAAGATTGGGTGAAATCTTGAGCTCTGGTATGGGAATCGTATAATGATAAAACAAGGCTATAATTCATTCTGGATTGTTTATCCTGCAGCGATTGTTTGAACCAGTAAAATAAAAACAAACTCACAAAACTTGCTGGAAATCATCTTCAATAAAAACCACAATTCTCATTTGCACGTAGTGACCTGTGTTAAGCACATGGTGTCAGGCCTACCTTGATTTCCTTATCTTTCAATGCTCATTACTCAGCCCCTATACATTTTCTACCGAAATCGTTTGGCATGTGTCAATTATTTGTTATCTTGAACATTCAGTGTAAGTTTTGTTGGATTCTGTAAGAATTTATTTTCTATCATTACCAGAACTCAAGCTTATCTTAAAGGTAAAGACCAGTTATGGTCATGCGATTGCATTGTGAAAGAAACGTTGTGGAATCGATCAGAAAAGGTTGATCATCTAGCATCTGCAAGGTTCTGGAATCATCAAAATGATAAGAAATTTGGCCCATTCTTCGTAAAGTTACAAGCACTATACACAGAAAGATGTATATGGGACTACCCTATATCTCTCACAGACCATGAGAGAAACAAATTTACCAAATATATGAATTAGTAGGCGGTTTCCCAGAAAAATTTTTATCATCATGTATTACTCAAAACATATTCTTTCACATGATTGGTAATGAGAGCTTCCATTTCATTTTTTGAAATTGGGGCATTTCCAATACTGGTCTTAACCTTTAAGAACTGAATTATTCATACTCCTTATAAGTTTAATGTTTTTTGTGTTTTACATAAGAATGAAAGGTGGACTTTGTTGAATACTTGTAGATGCAAGCTTTTATATGACACATTATCAAGACACATCAATCTAGAGAAATCAATTGTTCACATACTTAAAATTTATAAAACTTGGTAGGGGTATGAATAACTTAGTTGTTAAAGCCCCTCTAAAGTATTGGGAGCCCCGAATTCGCCAAAAATTTGATGGCAAAATTTCACTTAAATTGTATCATAATCATAACAATGTGAAAGAAGATGTTATTAATGGCCCGGTCACACTGGCCGATGGACACAAAACGTATGCATAACGGACACAGCGGACGAGCAAAATTTCGGGGGTGGCTCCATCCATTTTCATTCACTCCAGAAATGGACAAATTTGGCGAAAACCGAACGGAAAATATCGGACGTGGGTAGTATGTAGCAGGGATGTTAAACGGATGTTCATCGGAAGCCTAGCGGATGAAAGCGGATGGAAGTGGATGACAGCTTTGAATACTATATATACGAGATGCATACGCTTACATTCTTTCTATTTCCGTGCTACTAACGATGTATAGACGTTCCATGTACCTTATCTTTCCTCCCTCTTTCCGTTTTCAGCTGCAGCGGAGGTGAGTTGCGAGGTTGCCCAGAGGATGCAGAGAGGATACAGCGGACGTTTAACGGATGATAATGGACATATACGTTTGTTGCTCTATTTGTCGCGGATTTACATCGTACACGGCGGAAGTTCATCCGTTCTAAAAGTTTTGTGCAGCTCAAAACTTTTTGCGTGGATGAAATCACAGTGGACGATGGATAGAGCGTATGAAACACATATGCAGTGAGTAAACAACGGATGCATAGCGTTTTCCAACGGACGGCAAGATTTTTTTACATTTTCCATCCTCTTTGCATCCGTAAGTGCAGTGGGACCGGGCCTTTAGACACACTTCTGCAAAGATTCCCCCCACCCCCCCAAAAAAAAATTGTTTAAAGACTAATTTTGATTTTAAAAAACACCTAAATTTTGTGTTCTTTCATCAATACTCGACTTCAAACACATTTGCTTTGAAAATCCTTGCAAATGTGTGTCTTTAATGACATCCTCTTTCACATTATGATACAATATGAGTGAAATTTTGCCATCAAATTTGTGGGTCTCCCAACACTTTAAAGGGGCTTTAACTGTATGTATGTAAATTGTCAATTTTTCTTACTCCTTGCATGCAGAGATCCAGGGAATACTCCGCCATGAAGGTGGTCTTGCCTGACCCCGTAGGACCGGTGAAGACGGTCAGCTCGCCCCGTCTGTGACCTTTCATGTGCTTGTTGAGAAGCGGGTATCGCTTCCACTGTCGAAGAAGAGGAAGACAAGAAATGATTAGCAAAAGCTCTATAAAGATTCAAGATTATTTTTATTGGTCTATGCATGCAAATTTTACATAGAAATTTTGCTTCCAAAAGTATCATCAGCATATTTAATTAAACTGCAAGAGGTTTTCGTGCTCCTGCAATTACTTGTGTACAACGAGAAAAAAACAGGAGATAAGACACAACCTTGGGGAGCACCTGTATTGGTCATTTTATTTGACTGATGATTCCCTATAATTGCCTTTCACCCTAAGCCCAGCAACATGTACAGGTGTCGTGGTCTAGTGGGTATGTCGTTGGACTGACTGTCACAGGGTTCAAGGCCCGTCGCGGCAACAATGTCCTTTGGCAAGACATTAATCTACATTTGCCGCTTTCCACCCAGGTATTAAAAGGGTACCTGCAGGAAGGAATTCCTTAGATGTTGTAAGCACTTAGCCTAGCAGAGCCTGGGTAATATTGGAGCACCTTGAACACCTTACATGGTGGATATGTGCGCTTTGTAAATATCCAATATTATTAATATTATTATTAACATGAACATAGCTTATTTTACGCTTGTAAATTTTGAACAAATTGTGATGAAAGGTTCTAGAAGTGGTGAGTTACATAAACTAAGTAGACTAAGCCCACATCTACTAGACCCTTGCACCTGGAAGAACTGACCCCCTGCACGATGCAATGAATCCCACGATTATCACAAATGGACATTATGGCATAGTGACTCGAAAAGAAGAAGAAAAAGAAGAAATCAGACAATTGTTCAACATGTGTTTTCAATGTTAAATAATACCTGAAACTATCTAAAATCAGATTTGGCCTTACCTTGACCCCGGCAACCTGTTCCGCATGGGATAGTTCTCCAAGAACCTCATCCCTGAGAGCACGGAAGGAGACGATCGACTTGTGGCTCATGGGCGTGGCTTGTCGGAGGATAGTCTTGAGACTCAGACCCTTGGTTAGGGCCTGTAGGGGACCAGGATGGGCGTCAAGCGGTCTAAAGAAGAATTGTATTTGAAGATATTTTAATATTTCTTGTTTAAAAGCACACTGTATTACTTGTAGCTTCTTGCTCCCTTTATATAGAAAATAATGCCTAATCGGTGACAATTGGTCCCCCATGATCCTCTTTTTCTTATGTTAATTGAGAGAAGTGAGATAGCCACCTGTCAGTGACCTTGCAGGGAGGTCTAATCTTCCCTGACCAAACTAGTACAGATGGCCTTTAAAGTTGTGAATGATGTGAGTAAATTAAGAGTCCCTCTGGCCTTTACTTCTACATCATTAATGTTGGTGGAAAGGTGGATCAATGTCTCATGAGATTGGCTTGACGAAGGATAGTTTTGAGACTAAAACCCTTGGTGAGGGCCTGCATGGGGCCCAAGACTGGCATCAAGTGGTCTGAAGAAGAATTTTGTATAAACGATAAAATTATAAGTATAAAAGACAACATATTTTAAATTAATCATTCCAAGGTACATGATTATGTGTAAATCAAGGCACAATGTTAGATTAAAATAAATGAGAATTCTGAAAATCAAAAGCTGGTCTATATTATCAACATTTAAACACCTATAACAATAACAATAAATCGGTCCACATTTAAAAGGCTTGACATCTAAGAAAATCTATGCTGAAGCCTCAGTAGAATAAATCAGTCCTCAACACTAATAGCTATACATGTACCGGTACCTTTTCCACATACGGTATTCCAATTTCACAATTAATTATCATTTTGTTCTTGTTAATGGCGATATGGACCAGCCCCTAAAAAGTGCGACCTACAGATAATTTGTAAAAAGAAGATAAAACTTGTTTGTTTGCTTTAGGGTTGTGTTTTTTATCCAAATGTTGTATCATAAATCCCACACTTCTCTGGCAACAGAGAGCTTACCTGATGAAATAGCACCTCTTGAGGTTTAGTTTTCTTGCAAAACTTTTTGCTGCTTCCCATGACCTCATGTCATTGCCAAACCAGAGCACAATCTTCTGGAATTGCTCCAGGAGCGGCAAAACCTGTCATTATTTCAACAACAAAAAGTATTAGCACTAGCTTGTTTTTAATGTCCAATTTAGATATCAAAAGTAGCATTATGTACAGTGAGGAAAGAAACTACCTTTTTACACTAGTGTCAGTCTCATTTTCGAATATCTTTTGTTCCAGTTGTTGGGGAAGGGGAATTTTCACCTCTCTCACACTCTCTCTCTCTCTCTCTCTCTCTTGCTCTCTTCCTCCCCATCTCTCTCTCTCTCTCTCTCTCTTGCTTTCTTCCTCCCCACCTCTCTCTCTCTCTCCCTCTCTCTCTCTCCCTCCCCATATCTCTTTCCATCTCTCTCCATCTCTTTTGAGTTCTGTTTGTATTGTCTCTAACTTCATCTCCTCAAACAATTGTTCTCCTAAAGTCTATTCCGATTTGTTTTCCATACACCCTCCGCCAGTAACCCATACAGGTGGTATTAATTCTAGTAATGATTCAGGATTTTCATATCTCTAAGCACTTTACAGATAACATTATCACCCCGGTCATCGGATATATTTAGGCACACTGGGCACTTATTAAGGAGTATTCCTACCTAATGGTCACCATAAGGGCATATGGCAATTTCTATCAAACAGGCACAGGAGTATATGTACCTGCCAACCTTTTACAGCAAAAATTAGTCATCTCTCACAACAAAATTAAGAGCTCAGGCTATTTTGTATACAGTTGACTTTTATTCAGGTTACCCAAGGGATATAGAAAAAGTGGCCACTGTAGACAGGCGGCCTTTCTAGACAGGTTCTACACCACACTTTTCTATCTTGATGGAGACGAAATACAGGTACATGGCCACTATAGAGAGGTGGTCACTAAGACAGGTTTGACGGTATCTTTTACACAGATGTTTTCCCCAAAAAAGTGAGGAATCCAAAGTTCATAACATTAGTTTGAAGGCCACAAAATCACAAAATATAAATGATTGCAAAATATGCAGGAACAAATGTTAGAACATCACCTTACCTCTTGTGGAAGATAGGCCGTACCCCTGGGGAGGGCCAGGGCTGACTGACCGATCACCTCGCTGACCGCCATAGCATCCAGTTCATTGGCCGTGAGGATGATCTCTGTGTGCTGAGGCTGGACGAGGTGGAATCCAAACAGTCCAGGAGAAAAATCCCTGACAAGAACAAAAATAAAATCATGATCACGATTAAACTGACTTAACTTAACTCCGTGTATTTCAAAATTTGTTCTGTAATGACCTGTAATCGTGAACTGGCTTATTGTGGTCTAGTGGATAAGTCCCTGGACTGTACACCACAAGGTAAAGGGTTCAAATCCCAGCCCGGTACTAATGTCCGTGGCAAGACATTAATCTATGTTTGCCATTCTCTATCCAGGTGTTAATAGGACAAAGAATCAATAATCACAATGTCTCAAACAGTATTCTTTATAAATAAATACTTTAAACCCAGTGGCCCGAATTCACAGAGGAGGTTTGTTGACAAACCTATGTTTATGTGCGTCATATGATGCGTTTCAAAGCGTTGCAGACAAAGGTTCTGACAAAGGTTCTGACGCACATAAAACTAGGTTTGTCGACAAACCTCCTCGGTGAATTCGGGCCATAATGGCCTGTCAAATTACAAAATCAACCTAAGGAATTGTCATTGGGTCTGTGAAACCACCTACCTCGGAATGACAGTAGATTGTACCCGGTTTAAATGAGAGTCTTCAGGCTCATCGGGGTCCTGTTTACACGTCTCAACCATACTTGTTCCTCTGTGTTGAGACTCAGGTCCATACTGTGGCAATAACAGCGTTTTTCGTTTTGCGTCCGTTCTGGCACAGAATCTATCGAAGGTTTCTGTGGAGAGCGACTGTAAAGTCAAACAATTAAATATTTTCATAAAAAGCAAATAATATGCCAAATCAATCACCAATAGTCCAACATAAATAAAAGCTTGAAAATCAACCGTAATGTTATGTATGATCACTTTAGTCTTTACTTTTAACAGAGCATCATCATGTTATTTTAAGAGCAACTTGCATGAACCCAAATACCATTATAGAGTTATGTTTAAAAAAGTAGAAAATGTAGAAGATCTAATTTCTCACTTCTTTAACTTATAAATATACAATTTTACCCTCAACATAGAAAAATAGAAGCACTTACCCCTGCCCCAAATCTGTCCTTCAACTTCCGCAAAGAGTCGCTCCGTAGCTCGCTCAGACTTGAGCCCTTCTCCCACAATTCCTCAGCATTTTTGACCTCTGACCTCCACTCCTGATCACATGACTGCTCTTTGGGTAGCTTGGGGGCACTCTTCTTCTTCTTGGTCTGTCTCTTGGCGATGGCCAGGCTGTCCGTAAGGTTGGACCAGGAACTACACACTCGGCTGCACTGACATTGGCAGTGACCTGAGGGAATCAACAGCAGGGGTCACAGAGGTCAAAGGTCATTGTGAGGTCAAATGAAGTGGTCAAATATGGGAGGGTATAAGTCTAGTACAGTAAAATAGGTAAATGTCTTGACAGGCTAGTGGTCTTGGTGTAGAACTTCATAAGAGAAAGTAAAGTCATTCAAATGAAACAAACAAATTGGTCAAAATACATGGGGGCTCAGAGCGAATTAGCCCCCAAAATGCCAAAAAGAGCCCCGAAAGTCATAAAAGAGCCCTCAAAATGTAGAGTTCAATGCAAAACAAATTAAAGAGTGTTATTGTCATGAAAGCAAACTTGAAAAGTAGCCCCCCAAAATTTTTGAATAATTTTTTCCCTATTCTAAACAATTGGCCCGTTTTGGTGTTTTGGGAAAAGTTGAAGAGCATATTGTTTATATTACCAGTCCTTAAAAATCCCTAGTCATTGAGCACAAACAGCAAGCACCTTACACTATACTTTGTTCATCGAAGTATGCTCGATATGTGATATTCAATCTAAAAGACTGTCGTAACTACCTGTGGTCATATTAACAAAGAGTTGCTTCTCTTTTGATTTGGCACCTCGCTCTGACTCTGCCTCTGGGTCTACACAGTAGGGACATGTCAACTTGAGGCATGTGTAGCCTGTTGAAACTTGGCATCCACTGTCCTTGAAGAACTTCCTAATCTCAGAGAGGCTAGGGGAGGAGACCACTTCTACAGTGTTGAATTTCACCAGCCTAGGCGCTACTGCAGCAGTGAATAGTGTCCTGCCCAAGAAATGTTGTCCCCTCTGAAGCCTTTGGAGCTTGGTAGCCATGGCTGTTCACATTTCAAAAACTCTGGGATGAAAAGAAATTTTAAAAAGTGTTCAATGAAATGGATTTTGTTAGTGCATCATCGTTTTTTTCAAAACAGGGCAGTGCACCAGTAGAGGCACATGGTACATCTGGGAGTGGGGAGACAATCAATCAGATCATACAATAAGTCATAGATAGAATTTGGTTCAAACTAAGATACCTCTAAAAACGCATTCCTTCCACAAAAAACATGCGTTACCACTATACAAGGAAAAACAATCAATTTTATCAAACTTCAACATATACAACTAGAAAGCTCATGAGCCCAGCAGTTTCATTAGTATCATTTTATTATTTCATAGGCACATGTCTGACTTGTTTTCCATTTGGACTATGTATTTCTTTATTGTCCCTTTTGTCATAGAAAACTTTTGTAAAGATTTTTGGAAGCCGTTTTGGGAGTCTTACATTAATGAGGTCTATAGGCTATATTCTCTGTTTATTTTGTTTGTTTTGTGTTCACAGTCTAGGCCTGAGTCATGTCGGGATTTTCATAAACCGGGTCCCGACGGCCTTGCACCGATCGGGACCCGGTGTCCCGAAATCAGCTCGCAGGATCTGTCACTTGCCTCTATAAAAAGCGCATATCATCAGTATGTCCCTTAAAAGTGACCTTTTTTATCAGTCAAATAAATCAACACATGCATACCTCGGCACAGACTGGTATATTCTTCCATTTGACATTATTTTTCATCCATGATTGGCGATGTTTAGTGGCATTATCGTGCCTCTAAAAATAAAAAAACTCGAGCAAAAATATAAAGACAACATTCGAGCCGCCATTTTGATTCATGCAGGTTGAATAAATCGGGTCAAAGAATATGAATGTTAGAATAATAAAATGGCTTTCTAAAAAATTCTTCTTTACAACATACCGATCAAATAATTTGTTAAAGACAAAGAAATATTTATCTCTTATTTTAAACATCGCATGCTTTTTTTTAAAAGCTGAAAAATACTTGGTAATCACAACAAGAAGTTTCGATACGGACAGCTGTTGCAAGGCAAGTTCAGACTAGTCACGGAAAAATGCGCAGTGCACCTCTTAGCTGTAATGCGTGCCAGACCGAACCAAAACAAATATACTTGATCGTAACAAAAATCATTCAAAACTACGAGAGCACAATTGGAAAGAGAACTACTGCTCAAAATTACCATAATCAGATACATTACTTGGACAAAGAATTCAATAATAGCCCAAGAAATGCCACAGAAAATGTGATAATCGAGGAATAACTAGGTACATTTTTATCGCAAGGGGCCTTCTGCAAATACTCGAATACTTTGTTATACTGCTTTTACCGTAGAGGGCGGTATTTGTTTTCGATCTAGCCTCGTGTTCAATTTAAACACGTGTAATTCAGAGCAGAAGGCCCATTCCGATAATGATTGTACCTATAGTAACTCCTTAAATATCACTGTTTCTGTGGCTTTTCTTGGACAACTATTGTATTCTTCCTCCAAGATATGTATCTGCTTACGATAATTTTGAGTAGTTGTCTTTCCAATTGTGCTCTCGTAGTTTTTAATGATTTTTTCTCGTTACGATCACGTCTTTGTTTGGGTTCGTTCTGGCACGCATTACAGCTAACGACGAGGAACACTGCGCATTTTTCCGAGACTAGTCTGAACTTGCCTTGCAACAGCTATCCGTATCGAAACTTCTTGTGATTACTAAGTAATTTTCAGCTTTCAAAAGAAGCATGCGGTGTTCAAAATCAAAGAAAAAATATATATTTTGTCTTTTAAAAATTATTCGATCGGTATGTTGCAAAGAAATACTTTTTAGAAGGCCGTTTTATTATTCAAACATTAATGTTTCTTTCAACCTGGTTTAATTATCCTGCCGAGAGACCCGGCCAGTATAGTAGCTAGCTAGCAGCTGGCAACAACAACCCCATGGGTCGAACTGCTTTGCAACCCATATTTATATCAGCAGTTCGGATTGATTCAGGATGAGCTAGAATATGATTGGTAACAATTAAATACTCAAGTTTTATGGTGGAATGATTTTAGTGGTGTGCAAAACTGCAATTTCTTACATGTTTCATTATTTTTTTCGGAGCGTCGGTTCTCAAAAACGAAACCGGGACCCGACGGCAACGGTCGGGTCCCGGTGTGATCGACCGTACCGACTCAAGCCTTCACACACAAATTACAATTTAGATTTTAGTCCTTGTACTTTTTGTAGACCTCTACTTACACAATCAACAAAATATCGGCTGGTAAAAACAATATTTAATAACTGTGCTGATGCCTGCATGATGATTGACGGCTGGTGCTGGTTTTCTTTTGAAAGATTTATTCAGTTAATTTATATGAAATGAGAGACTGTCTCTAAAATGGGTCATGGCATGCACCTCTACGGTCCATATAGATTACTCGTACGACTGCAACTGCTGCCCGTCTGTACCCAATTCCCCAATCCCACTCCCCCCCCCCCCCCCCCCCCCCTCCCCTTAGGCCTTACTCCTGCTCAGCCAGAGGCAGAGTCACTCAGACTCAGAGTGAATGTCAGTCAGAGTTAGATTAGATACAGTGACACAAATTACTTCAAATGTGTGCATGCTTTGTGAATGGACTGGTTTCCCCTCACACATATCTTCATCTCATCAGAAATGTATTACAACTCTCGAAATATTGACACACAATTTGTATCCCTACCGACATGACAGTTAACGAGTGGGACTGTACATTAAAAACTACAACACATGATTTCACAACATTTCAGAATTCAGCGACATTGGGGAAATAACGTTTATATTTTGCCTGCTGCTAGATCATGAATATAACTGAGTATATTTACATCAGTACTTTCATACTCACAGCTACTTTGAAGACATAAATATAACTCTCCAATTCTAAACAAATTCTGTCCCCATGCCAAACCATATAAGTTCTATGGTTTGTTTTGAAAATGGCGCGACCTTGCATTTCCGGGTCTTTCGCATGCTGCTAGCTTGGTTCTCGCGCGCTGCTCATGTTGCCCCTCCCCTTTCTGTTTAGTGCTGGAGAATCCTTTGCCCTTGTTTATATTAATATGTCTGCCCTGACTATACATCAAACAGCAATAGTTAAACTTCAATCTTTAACATTCTGAACATTCTGAACAACCAATGAAGGCCGAATCACATGAGTGCAGGCATGAGTGTAGCTGTTTCTCTTTCCTTTCGATATGTCTCTTTTTTTGGTTTATATAGTCATCTGATCTTCCTTAGGACTTAACCCCTTTGGGACCCCTTTCGAGACACGTTTGCTCCAAGGATAGGCGTATGCAATATTTTTTATTTGTTTCTGTTCCCTTTATTTCAAGAGCATCGTGTTCTATCTGGAAATGATTTTGAGAGGGTGAGAGAGAGAGAGAGAGAGAGAGAGAGAGAGAAAGAGACAGACACCTGTAGAGAGAGAGAGAGACAGACAGACAGACAGACAGACAGAGAAAGAGAGAGAGAGAGAGAGAGAGAGAGAGAGAGAGAGAGAGAGAGAGAGGAAAAAAAAGACCAAGCTTTGAACCCTGAATGAACAGACAAAAAACAAAACGAAAAAATAAATAAATATATATATATATATATAATGAAACAGGCACACTCATGTTACAGAATATAGGGAATTTTATTTTTCCTTTACAAGTATTGGGTAATATCTTTCAAACTGGGTCAAGTCTGAGCAAAACTAACGTAATTTTCACGCGGAAATCATTTTCCTTCCTTCCATGCAAATTCGATTCGATTAAATTTGCATGATATAGGCCTACATTGCTACAGAGGGCACAAACAGTGAATGACTCTGAGGTATAAATAATGACAACGTTTTTATTTCTCGCTCAGAGGCGCACCGTTTCATACTCAGAATATTGACATTAATACAATCTCCTACCTCTCAGGTTACAAGAGGTGATAGCGAGAGTTCGTATTTGATTTATTGAAAGGTGATGTTCAGCTGTTTGTAATTGGAAGAAAATTTTCAAATGCCAAAGCACTTTATCAGTAGCCCGGCGAATACTTAGGGAATTAATGTTAGAGCGCTTAGAAACATTATTATCAAGCACTATATTCAGGGGCGGCGGAAGTGCGGGGGCAAGGGGGAAAACAACAAACAAACAAAAACCAAAAAAAAACGAAAAAGTTTATGAAAAATTATGTTAAAGAGAAAGGAAAAGAGAAAGAACGGATTAGTGACCTGCCAGTGTCAAAATTCAGGTATCAAAATGTGCTCATCTGACCGTAATTAAATGCCTAAATCCCCTGAGCTTCATAGGGCTGAGCCCCCTGGATCCCCGGCCAATTAGTGACCTGCAGTGTCCATATGCTAATCTGACTGCAATTTAATGTCTAAAAACCCTGAGCTTTCGGGGGCTCCACCCCTGGACCCCACGCCAATGTACGCTCCACTCGCTTCGCTTTACCTGATCGTTAATACCCCCACTTTGAAAAAGGTTCCGCGGGGCCTGCATGTATTGTAAGAGTGGTGGTGATGCAGATTTTCTTCCCCCCCCCCCCCAAACAAAAATAATAATAATTGGTGATTACCCCACTGCCCCTGAATCTGAGCCCCCTGGAATGTTTGCCCCCCCCCCCATCCCAAACTTGCACCGGCGCGTCTGGGGGGGGGGGGGTAAAGTCAGCTTTTGGGGTCACCCAGGACCACAATTTTTTTTATTTTAAAAACTAAATGGGGTTCAACCCCCACCACCCCCCCCCCCTCCTCCCCCCTGCGTACGCGCCTGGTAGTAGTACTAGTAGTAGAAGTAGTAGCGGTGATAGTAAGTGTAGTAGTAGTGGTGGTAGTAGTAGCAGCAGTAATAGCAGTAGTATAGTTTCCAATGATGCACGTGTATGTCGGTGAACTTACAGATTTGAGACTGAAATCTCTTCCTTTTCCTTGTTTTCATTTTTTCCCCTTTAATTTCCTTCCGGTTATTGTGTACTTAGGACAGTTTCGTGAAACAATACCCATGTTTCTTTTTATAGACAACCCTGAAGGTACTCATTGGAGGGAAATTAAAGGAGGAAAAAAGGGAAGACAGAAAGGAAGGAAGCGATTCCAATCTCAGATCTATACGCAATCAACAGTTGACACAAATTTCCCTGAACATTAATAAGGTATTGCAGGGAATTGTTTACAGAAAGAATTTCTTAGTAATGAGAAGACAATCAGATTAATAGTACCAGCTAGTATTAGGGAATGGATATACACAAACTTTTGCGTTGGTGTTCGAGGAAAATGCAATGGTATATTTTCATCTTTTTTCTATATTCCCTTTTTTACTCCTACTAATATAATTGTCGGAAACAAGATAGATGAAGTCATGCATGTTGAAACGAAATACGTTCTATCGAAGCAACGATATTATGTCCGCACCTTTCAGGCACGACTCCATTTTCTTTCTCACTGAATTCCGCCTAACTTTGAGGAGGGGAAAATGCCATCATACTTTGTCCTATCATAATGGCAATATGGCATTCCATTTTAAGGCTATAGAAGGAAGAACTTATCCAAGGGGCGGATCTAGGGGGGGGGTGCTTCGGCGGTTTAACCACCCCCCCCCCCTTGGGCGGCCAAGTGAGAAGGAAAAAAAGTAAAACATTAAAACGGCGCGATTTTTGGATTTTCTTTTGGTCAACCCCCCCCCCCCCCCCCCCCTTGGCAAAAAACAAGATCCGCCCCTGTATTCAGATATTAGAAGACGGTAAACACGACAAATGACGAGTTGACGAGTTTAAAGAAAATTTGAGGCAAACAGACTAAAGTAAAAAGCTAAACAAGTATGCTTCCATTTATGAATGAAAACACGCTACGTTCCCTGTGAAAAAGTGTATCTAGAACGAGAATTATTTTTCTTCAAACACACACACAGAGGCATCCAAAAGCGTTGAAAGCCTTTGTGTGTGTGTGCTATTTTGATCACTGAAATACATATTATTGACCCCTCCCCCTTCTCTTTGGCTCCCGGTTCTCTCTCTCTCTCTCTCTCTCTCTCTCTTTCTTTCTTTCTCTCGTTGTCTCCCTTGCTCTCTCTCTCTCTCTCTCCCTCTCTCTCTCTCTCCCTTGTCCTCTCTCTCTCTCTCTCTCTCTCTCTCTTTCTTTCTTTCTCCATCTCTCTCTTTCCCTATATTTATGTTTGTTTGTTTGTTTGATTGATTTTGTATTACATAGCATATCATGTCATAATAGTAGGCCTATACAATAACCATAATACAAATGTCAATGCAGATATCAAATGCTGTTTCAAAATAATTAAGGACCATTCCAAGACGCGTTGTAAGGTTTGGTCAGGCGCGTACGCAGGGGCTGTTTTGGGGGTTAACCCCCTCCCCTCAATTTTTTTTTGGGAAAAAAAAATGAATACTCCTTACTCCTTATTCATGGATTGAATTTGTCCTAGTCATGACTGTAATAATATGCCTTGTGGTATCCCTCCTAGCTTGTTCTCTTCCCCATACCTCTACAAAAATGTTCTCTCTGCAGGCGCGCCGGAAGCAGTTTGGAATTCGGGGGGGGGGTGGGGCAAGCATTCAAGGGGGCTCACCTTCCAGGGGCAGTGACGTAATGAGAAAAAACGTTCGGAAGGTTACATGCAAGTCCCGCGGAACGTTTTTCAAAGTGGAGTATTAACGATCAGGTAGAGCGTAAATTGGCGTGGGGTCCAGGGCATGAGCCTCGGCAGGGGGTCAAGGGGCTGAGCCCCCGGAAGCTCTGGGATTTTAGACATTTAATTACGGTTAGATGAGCATCCAGGGGCCCTCTTTAAGGCCATTGACGTGTTCCAGGGGGGAGAGCCCCTAGAAGCTCAGAGGTTTTAATATCTAACTATGGTCAGATGAGCATCCAGGGGCCGCCTTAGGGCCCTTGGTGGGGTCCAGGGGGCAGAGTCCCCGGAAGCTCAGGGGTTTGAGGTACTTAATTACAGTCCGATGAGCATCCAGGGGACCGCCTTAGGGCCCTTGGTGGGGCTCGGGGGCGGAGACCCCGTAAGCTCTGGGGTTTTAGGCATTTAATTACGGTCAGATGGGCCTTTTTTCTACCTTATTTGTGACATTGGCAGGTCACTTATTTTTTCTCTCCGTCTTTCTTTCTTTTTCTCCTTAACATACTTTTTCAAAAAGTGAGGGGGGGGGGGGGGGGGGGCTCGAGCCCAGCCACTTTTGCAGACTATGACATAAATGCTTCTAAACTAAATATTAAAGCGTATTTTTCGCCCGACTGTAATTTGGGAATTTCTTATTTTCCAACAAACGCATAAAAAGGTATGACTTACAAACATAATGGAGAAAAAATACCGGAAAATCATGTCATAACAGCAATATTCGTAAATCGCTGGTATCGAATAAGAAATATACCCCCCCCCCCCCCCCATCAGTACGCCAGCGTTCAGGGGCTCATGTCTTCTCACCCCTATAACAAAAAAAATACGCTTTCCCATTCTCGCACAATAATGTCCTCGATATGCGCGTATCGCTATTTTAAAGACCTCCATTGATATAGGTGGCATGCGCAATGTTTATGAAATTCAATTCCTGTGAACTTTCCTTTTCTTTGAATGGAATTGTTTATGTGATTTAATTCAGGTTTTTATTATTGTTATGTTCTTTTGGGTTAAAATTACAAACCATGTTTACTCCTTTACTGCTTTTTTTTTTGGAGGGGGGCCGGGGCTTTTTTTTTTTTTTTTGGGGGGGGGGGGGGGCAAAAATGCGTTTTCCCCCCACACTTTTTTGATTGGGGGGCAACTCCCCCCCCCCCCACACTGCCCCCCCCCCCCCACTCCTGGCGCCGTTGTCTCTCTGAATTTTAGTTGGGCCTCTGTTTACTTTGTTGGGTTTCTTCTTTTGAACTGTCTTATTTTGACTAAATTATATAAGCCTATTTATATTGTGGATTTTTTTTTTCAATAACGGATTCGCTTTGAATTTATTTTCAACCAAAGAAAAAAGACGTTTATTCGGCTCAGTGGTTCGTTATTATTGTTGATGCAAACACCGGATGTGGAGTAGGTTTCACAGAGAGAGAGAGAGAGGGGGGGGGGGGGGGGGGGAGAGAGAGAGAGAGAGAGAATGAGAGCAAAATAAGGAGTGTTGTATACTGTCTTATTAATTAGATGGTACACATGAGAGGGGTGGAGGGGTCCGGTGGCGATCATCAAACACCGGATGTGGAGTAGGTATCAGAGAGAGAGAGAGAGAGAGAGGGGGGGGGGGGCGGGGTAGATCAACTGATTAATAACCAAGAGCTGAAAGAATATTCATTTCAGACAGATAATATAGACAGACAAGGGAAAGTGTAACCAGATAATGTGTCTGGTATATCCAGTATCCTCGATTTTTGTCCCGGATATAAACTCTTCCCTTCTTTCCAAATTCAGACGTGTCTAAAAATGTAGAAAAAATAAGCACTTCCCGTGGAATTGGAAGTAAAGAAACCGTCAATCGCGGTCAAAGACTTTACCACGTACTGTACGTACATCCGAAAACATATACGCCGAAAAGTGCGTCTGTTTTTTTGTTCGAAATGGCAAATCTATTATTGGCATAATGCAAAGTCCACTCAAGCACCGCGATAAATGCTCACATAAAAAGGCAAGTTTTTTCCTTCATATTTGAGTCATACAATTAAGCTATAGACCACTTGACTGTTTCGCGGGGGCGAGAAGCAACAATAATGTCCACCGAGCTTCCTCATTTTGGTTTGTAGGCAATTTTGTCTGGTGAAGGTTTGGCCGAAAAGGACTTTTGATAACCCTACCTTTGTCTTTGTCAAGCTTACTACTTGTACTTCAAAGGAAATAGTTCGCTTACCGTATCGATCGTTAAATGAATGCGGATATTTGTTGGACGTGTGGACACCCCACCCGGATGTGTGTATTGAATGACCGTGACTTGTCCCAGTGAGTTCCCATTCGCCTTTTCACATGTAATTTTACGTGTAGAAACTCAGGGCCACATCGTACACGTTTGATCGTATGCATAGTGCATGCATCGTACATGTAGCATTGCCATTAGGCATTGTTTAGCGTTCGAACTACCTTACAAGTTACAGTACTCGCACTCGTTTACATTGGAATATATTTAATGGCATAGACATGAAGCCCCAAGTAATGACGATTTCTACCACTATTTTACACGAGGAACAACACAATGGAGAAATACCCACCAAATCTGCTAAACTAGATATATTACACGTGAAACAAGAGCCGGATGACATCAGCGAGACCGAATCGACTAGTCCGCGGGACGCGCCGGGGCCACGACACAGTCATCACCGTAAGAAAATGGTGAGTCAACTCCATTGTTCAATATGTATGTAGCATTTGCTTTGTTCGTGTTTGGTTTTAATCATTAGTATTTGTACTTTTTTCATTTATAAATCATAGTGCTGTGTTATTTTTGGTTTAAATTAGGCATATAGGTAGTATTATACATGCAGCTGTGTTGTTGGATGACTTCTAATAAAATATTTAATAATAGTTTTGTTCAGTTTGCAAATTGCTGTAATTGTAAAGTGCAAACATTTTGTAGGTCTAGTCAAGTCTCGATCTCTAGATCAGTATTTTGGAAGTTGATATAGGAAAAAATACAGGGTATGATTTGCTTTATATACACACACATGATGCTGGACTGTAGCCTATATATAGGCCTAGGCACTTTTAGGCAGGCTGGTACTACACTTTGTCCTAGCAGATCACAAACATGAAGACTTCATATGTTTATCATTATGACAATGTCTGTGGTCAAGTGTGGATCTCTATGATAAATTGTGATAATGACATTTATAATAATAACACATGTAACACTAATAATAATAACAATGATTTTAATTATAACACATATTATACTATTTATAATTATAATGATTATAATGATAATGAATATAGTTCTAATAATGAAATGAAAATAATTTACATTATTAGTATCATTAATGTCATTATTATCATGATCATTGTCATTAATATCAGTATTGATTTTATTATCATTATTATCATCATCATTAACATAGTAGTTGTGTCATTGTGCACCATCATCACTTCCTGGGGAGTATTCCTACCATAATAGTCACTGTGACAATTACTTTTGTTATCCTATCTGGGCCACATTGCACAAAACTTACCATTGATGATAACTTTGCCATCAATGGTTGCTACCATGGAAACCTTGATTTTGATTGGCTGTTGAGCCCTGTTACCATGGTAGTTTCCATTGATGACAAATGTAACATGGCCCAGGCCTGTATTTCCCTCCTGGATATGGAGTGGCAAATGTAGATAATATGCCTTGCCGAATGACATTCAAGCCGTGTCGGGTATCGAATCCATGCCCTTTGCATTTCAAGTCAATTGCTGAAACCATTCGACACACCTCTACTAGTATCACATCACACCTTTTGAAAGTGTGAGAACAAACCAACAACAAACAGAGAACAAATAAAGAAAAACCCCAGGAAAATGTTATTGGCTTCCTGCAATACTACAAATATAAATAAATTGATTAAATACAGCAAACTCAAATCAAAATGATGCAATTCAACCCCTTCATGTAGTATATACGAGTAAATGTACAGCGTACATATTGGTGACTTGTGTTGGCACTCCCAGCCCTCGAGCCGGAGGCGTTATTTTTTCTGCGGCACAGATTGGGGCTTTTTTTTCAAAAGGGGTCTTGATTTACAGACTAATAGTGGTCGTGTGCGTACTAGTAGTAGAGGTCTGTTTTTAATAGTGTTACATGTAATCCACTAGACCACTACCGAATGGAAAATCATTACATCAACAATTAAAATGCAATTGGAAATCTGAAGAGGAGGCAGCACGTCAATAAGGAGAACATCACAATAATTAGTCAATAAAACTTAATTAACTGTAACGAAGAGGAATCTTATCTAAACACATAGTTCGCGATGGATATTCAAACTTCTTCGCAGCGCTAATATGCGCTAGCGAACATGCCTAGTCTCACGTACGTGCAGACACTATTCAGAAGGGAAAGAACGTACTTCCCATGGGCTCAACACGCACCATGCCCCAATCGGTGCCGCAGAAAAAAATAACGCAGCCTGCGTGGCCAGGGACGGGGGGGGGGGGGGGGGGGGGGGGGGGGGGGGGGGCAGCATCCCAAACTGTGATCAGTGAGTCTGTAAATAATGTGACTTCATGTAAATCGACACTTTTTGACAGTGTCTGGTTTTAGATCATAAATAATTCTGGCTCCGCATAAGTGATAGGTCTAGTATTATTTTCTTCTGCAGGAGAGGGTACCAGTGTTTGTAATAACAAATACATGTACATGTATCGGAAATAATATACCATAAACAAACAAAAACAAAACAGTATATATGATAAAATGAAACGAACGTTTTTGAGGTGTGGAATGCAGGCGATGGGAAGTCTTTTAGCACAGACACTTATCTGACACTTTCCCTTCAAAACACAATTCCATAAACTCTTGAGATGAGCCTTTTATATCAGTCTCAGGACTGTGTCAAACAAGTAGAGCCAGTAGACCGTGCGTAGTCTCATGGCTCAGACACGACTGTTTCGCAATGGTTTGGGCCTGTACACTAGCACTAGGTTTGGGCAGGGACATGTCTCCGAAGTCCCTGGTTTGGGCAAACACAGCCCCCCCCCCCCCTCCCTCCCCTCCCTACCTACCCCCGCGTCATTAAAGATACCATGTTATCCTATATTTGGCTTACATTATCGTGATTTATGATACGCACTATTATTGGAGAAAGTGCAAAATGCTGGTATGTACATGTACACGTATATGGTGAACTGCATAAAACGCATGTTATAAAGAGGAAAATATCACTTTGTAAAACAAACCCTTTACTGGATTATGGCTCGCGCGAGACCTTGATTCGCGGACAATTTCATATCTATAAAGAACAACAAAATCGGTAAGATTTCGAAGATCTGAGATAACCAATAGAAATAGGTATCTAAATTTACCGATAGACGCATATTTCGTCGGAGTCAGGTGTGAAATTATGAACAGATTGGTAAATTTTGCTGTTTTCTTGCGTTTGGAATATTTTTGAACATACCGACAAGGGTCTAGGAATCTTCATATCGAGAATTCGAGATGAGATGTCATCTAAACTGTAAGTAAAGAACAATACCAACTGATTGGTGGATTTTGCCTTTCACATTACGCAATTACCTTTAATTTTTGATGGATTTTATCCCATGTTCGGAATATGCAAGAATTTTAAGAAAAAATAATCAATTTTGAAGTGCTCTTAAAACAATTAAAAAACGAAATATGTTTCACGTTAAGAATTTTGTCAATCATACATTGATCTAAATGTAATTATTGCAAATTTATTTGTATACAACTTGTGTATGAAACAAATCTATTCCGTCATCTAACTACTAAGAAAATTATGAAAATTTCTGTACAGAGCAAATTGGAGATGAGCTTGCAAGATACGTCACAGTGATGCCAATTTATTTTCCAATTTCCACTAATGACAACTTTAAACAAATCATAAATTTCCTTATATCTTTAATGGGATATTGCTCATACTTTCACTCATTTATTTCTCTCATTTTTCTGCTTTTATCGAAACCAACCAAATATCTGGTTGGGCTTCCCCATTTAATAATGTCTATATTCTTAAATAATACATCATGTCAAATGGGGGCACATGCTATATCTTATGCATACCCAGGGGCGGATTCAGTCGGCGGCGAGGAGGGGGCCCCAAAATATTTAGCGGCGACTATCAGGGGAAGGGGCCCGTCTTCTTCTTCTTTTTGTTTAAGGTAAAATTAACGTTACCCTCTTTTTTATCAAAATATTTGTTTGGCCAGGGGAGGGGAGGCTCTTCCCTTGATCCGCTATTATGTGCATACCAATGGGATATGTCCCTAAAACCACTGTTTCGTCATAAAGTTCGATTCTACCAGACAATAATTGAGTTGGGAAAAGGAAGCATGGTAACTGTGACGCGACCAATTACCAAGAAATGTAGTTTCATGTCGACGAATACGAACTTTCCCCGTCAATTCAATTCGCATGAAAAATTTGGTTTTTATATAATTATATAGTTTTTGAACGCCCCTCTTAATCATTCCTTCTAATCGGACAGTTTGAACAATGTACATTCATCTTTACTACCACCCCTTCCCCATAAAAAGTCCCAAGATCCGTACTTTTGTAGGCTTTGCAACTATCCGAGTAACCCATGTTTCTTTTTTTTCCCCCAGTAAACAATGCACTTGAAATATTTCATTGTGTAAAATACCCCTACAAGAGGTTTTTTTTTTAGTAAGGCTTATCGATGGTTGATAAAAAAAAAACTGGTGATTACTTTTGCTTCGATTCCAATCTCCAACACACGTGTATGTAAATAATATGTAAGTATTTATGAACATAGTCTTGCTGCGCAGACACTGATTGATTCAAATTCGTTCTCTTTTCTTTTTGTTTTTTCATGGATGGCGTCATGGCGAGATGATGGATAATACTTGTTCTATTAGTTATTTCACTAATTTTCCTTACCTTTCATGCAAATGCTCTGCTGTTTTCAACAGCTGGTTTAGAGTTTTTTTTAAATCTATACGGCTCGCCGCTGGCTGTAACTGTATTTTCGTTGATTCTCAATACACTTTGACACATTCACTTGTAGTTGTAAACTGGTATAATTTGCCCGTCAATTTCTTTCAAATTTCAAGGAGAATGGTAAACATTGACTTGACATGTAATATCCCCATGATCATACCGTCAAGAAAGACATTATACCAACTACAAGTATACGACTGGAAAGACTGTCACTGAATCCTTCGTTCATATTCAGTTTTACACGGTAAAAAGTCCCAAACAGTGACAAAACTGGTTTCCATCAGAGCCGTGTCAGACATTTATAGATAGGCCTATACAAAATTATGTACGTTCATAAAATATCAAATATGATTACACAAAAATAAACATGTAACACTGGTATATAATACGATTGTTCACGATTGTTCATTATTTTCATCCCAAATATTACGTAATACGCCATTGCTATGTTCGCATTTTTTCAAAAAGGCTTTTTAAATTGCTCAAGTTAACATTTGCGATCGTCATGAATCTCGTGATCGTGTTATAGTAATACCCCCCCCCCCGCAAAAAAAAAGAAGAGAAAATGAAAAATCATTGCCCTTAAAGCGTTCGTGTGAAGTAGGCTGTTATAACCTATATACGGGAGACCCTGTCACCTCTATAGCCGTTCATCATCTCCAATCACTGATAACGACTTCTTATCGACTGTTTTTCTCTGTAGAACAAACAAGACAACTTATTAGTGCCTCGGAGGAGGAACATTGGAACCATTTTCCTGGTAATTTTGCGATTCCATGATGGAGGGTCATTTTGTTTTAGTCTGTATATGTCTGTACTTGATTCCCATAAAGGCTATATTTATATACAACCCAAGTCAATTTCAAGTATAGCAGTTCCAAAGGTTAGGGATAAACGGAAAGAAATATGGACTTTCTGTAAAATTCCCATCATTCTTAGAAAGAAGTATTATACCCCTGCAATGTTTTGGGAATTGTCCTTTCTATTAAAAGATAAAGTTGAGTTCTGGTCAAGAGATTGCATTGTGAAAAAAACAGTGTGGAATCGATCGGGGAAAGTTGATCATCTAGCATGTATTGGTGTGTGCTGTATATAAGGTTCTGGAATCATCAAAATGATAAGAAATTTGGCCCTTTTGATAAAAGTAACAATCACTGTACAAATAAAGATGTATGGGACTACGCAAACAGGTGGCATAAGAATGAGGTCCTAATTTTGAAGCTGTGACGTGTCGTATTTAGAATATAAAGGCATTCGAAGAGCCACGCTTTTCAGGGAACATTACTGGATTGTTCACCTCTCCCCCAGAACTCAACCTTCGCTTATAAGCAATGTAATTTACCATCTGTCTCTTTATATGGATTGCGCAAACTGTTATACTAACTATCTACATGTATATGTGGAACAATGGTATATCGATGGGCCTTGAAGTATGAACATGTAATTGTAATCTAAAGTCCATTCCTCATAATCCTCAATTAATATCTATTGTAGGGTATACTGTACATGACTGTATGCATTGTTCAAACTTTTATTAAAAATATTATGTGGAACCGTTAAATCAGTCGAACTTTTAATATGAATGTGTAACATTAAATATTTTCCTCAGCGTCAACAACTATAAAAGAGCTTTAAAAAAGCAAATTTATAATCAACTGGGCGTTCGAGGGTATATTTTGAAAGGGGTATTTGCGTGTGCTTCTTTCGGATTCAGAAGTTTGGACTACGGCCCCAGGCATTACTCTGTGTTGAAGTATGAAACCTCCGCGTTTTATCAGTGCAAATCGGTCAATATTGATAGATCTTTATTAAGAAGCTGAATTGGATATGTATATTTAGGAAACAAAATACACATGACCTTCGATATGAAAGAAAATAGATTTGGTTCGTGCATGTCCGGTTTCTGTAGATTTCTTCTCCCCGTCCGGTCTGCCCAGACCCCCCCCCCCCCCCCCCCCCCCCCCCCCCCGCCTACTCTGTATAATTATCCTTACCCGAGAGAGTCACTGCTTTCAATTAGAATGAAAATACAAAATAACCCATGAAAATGAAAACAAGAGCTTGTGAATAAGTATTGTCTGCTCCGGCGGCGAAAAGTTACGTGTCACCCCATTCAATACAAACCACGTCTATAAAGATTTCAGTATATCTCATGATTGTATTTCAAAAGCCCTGCATATAATACAAAAACCTAGATCAGGGGGGTGTTTAACAATAAGATCGACTTTAAGTTTAACTTAACTATGGCAGGCTGGTTATTCCACTAGTTCCCTTAACCATTCCTGAGCATTGGTTTCTCAAGTGACTTACACATTGTGGTCTCAAATCTTCAGAATTTTCCATTTTTGATAGTTCATTGTTGAAGGAATAAATATTATCTACAGATCATAATTGAGATCCAATAGTGAGAACAACCAGTGGTATAAATGGCCTGCCATAGTTAAGTCCAACTTAAAGTCGATCTTAGTCTTTGTGAAACACTCCCCAGATAAAATATTTAGTAAAATAGCACTTTTGATGTATATTTACTTGGTAACGTTTGTCGTATGGGACACCAAAATAGTGACCAAATACATTGGACTCGTCAGTATATTCATTGTCCAAGACGAGCTTTGGTTTGCCATCAGCAAACTTTTTTTCTTCACACATCCGTTTGCTATATTTGGTTCAATCAATATTATAGAGGTGTGCCTCGTGAAATATTTGCAGCCCCCAAAATATGCTGCATGAAATTTAAAAAGATTCACCGCAAAACGTGACTTTGTCGTGAATCTTCACTCTCCTAGCTGCCCTTAAATTCTTGTTCTACAATTACATGTATGTACATAATCATCACAATGGAATACGATATGGCACAATACTCAGGGGCGGATCTAGGGGGGGGGGGTCGGCGGTTTAGCCCCCCCCCCCTCTCCCTTGGGCGGCCAAGTGAGAAAGAAAAAAAGAAGAAAAAACAGTAAAACGGCGCGATTTTTGGAAAATCATGGATCCGCCACTGATACCATGGTTTGCCTGCAAACAACCCTTGTCGGTCGTTGTGCGTAACGGTGTCTGCAAATAAGACTACAATACTGTTGACTATGAATTCGGCGTAAATATTCATAATTGAATGACACACGCCCTTAAGACTAAAACAACAACAACAACATGTCCTTTTCGCTCCTGACCCAGTCACAGATGGACCGGGGATTTATAAACATTGTGGTAAAGTGGGGGAGGAATGCGAGTTTGCGTACAGGGGTACAATAGGTAGGCGGAGACGATGCAAAACAATACGACGAGGTAATACGCGTAGCTTAAAGGGCAAGTCCACCCTGAAATTAAGTTAGTTTTAATAGGAGTAGAAAAATGAGAGAAACAAGTCAGTGAAAGTTTGAGCAAATTCCGATTAAAAATAAGGAAGTTAGGATTTTTGAAGAGGTGATCAATCAAACACAAATTGGCAACTCTATGACGTATCATGCGAGCTCAACTTCCATTTGCTCAGTACTAAAAAAATCTAAAATTTTCATTTTCCCTCAAGAAAAATTTCAACCATACATGCACCCTAAATATAATAATTGCAAATATGTTTCTATACTCCCCTGCAAGGAACAAATATATATTCCGTCATCAATAACGAAGAAAACACGATTTTATGGAATATTATGCACAAAGCAAATGAAGGAGAGCTCGTATAATAAGTCACAGAGTTGCCAATTTGTATTTGATTGATCACAACTTCAATAATTCATAACTTTCTTATTTTCATTCAGAATTTGCTCAAACTTTCACTCACCTGATTTTCTTATTATTCTGCCTCTATCGAAATAAACTTATTTTGGGGGTGGACTTTCCCTTTAATACTCGCAACTATACGGTTTGCTTGCAACTATAGTACTAGTTTGTAACTTTGTATATTACATTGACCTACATGTATGTACGCGTATATGTAAAAAAGAAAAAAAGAGAACGAAATAACAAAGGGCGAAATAAGCATAAACATGACCCCCTGATTCACATTTGTCAGTTTTACTCTATTTTAATCTGCAACTACATGTAAACGAAATCGCAAAGAGACTCTTCTAACAACGTGTATCTTCCTTGCGATATAGACCCCAGTTCATGTGTAAAACGACTGAAAAGTTTATTCATTTGATTTCTATATTCCCATTGCCATCAATGTGGAGTAGAAACCCGATCTGCATTCAAGTAACAAAACACGAATGGGGAAATCTGCTGAAAGAGAAATTCATATTTCAGAGGTGGCAACGCTCTTATTTATCGCTGTGTTATATTCGTGTAACCAGGCTCCTTTGTGTAACATAATTCTCACGGCAATAATGTGTGTTTTGGCTTTACTCCAGGTCCAGCTTGTCTTATATCACTAAATAATGTAGACTTCGTATTTCTGTACTTCGGCACTCAATACAAATAGAATCGAGGTAAATGTATTCATAATGGAGCATCCATTATTTACCTCAAATCTGCGCCTTGAATACAACTTTGTTACACCTGAATGCATCCGGTCTCGCTATTGGCTAAATGTCTCCATTCGTCTATTTTTGTATGAAAGGTCACCTTGCATTGTGTAGGTCACGGCAAGATACTGCTATGTTATTGTCTCGTTTCTTCGAAATTCGCCGGAAACCGCGTTCATGTAGGTGCTCTATGACGCATGCCCGGTGACCTGACATGACCCCGTGAGAGAATACAACCAACGGGGAACAAAGAATAACTTTGTAGTCTGTGATTGCAGACGTTGTCTAGTCGGATAATGCCTGAATACTGTTTCAACCGTGTTAAGACAGTATGAATGACGTAGCCCGAGTTATGGGTACAGGGGCTGGCGAGAAGGGGCTGGCGAGTGAGGGGGGGGGGGGGGGGTGCTAAAATTTTATAAGATTTTGATTCTTCACAATAACTTATTTAGTGGGGGGCACCTTCCCATGCTCAATTAAATGACTTGTATAATAATTAAATGTCATTAACTTTAAAGATAAACTTTAGTACTGGTAATGCGATTGCATTGTAAAAGAAAAGGTGTGGAAAGGATCAGAAACAGTTGATCATGTAGCATGTAAGTATTGGTGTGCACTGCAAGGTTCTGGAAAATCATAATAAATTTGACCGAGTCTTGGTAAAGTAACAAGCACTCACATAGAAAGCTATATATGGGACAACACACATGGTGTCGGGGCTAGTACTACCTTGATTTCCTTGTCTTTCTATGCTCATTACTCAGCCAGTATACATTTTCTTCCAAAATTGTTTGGCACATGTCATTTATTTGTAATGTTGAACATTCAGTGTAAGTTTCGTTTGATTCTGTGAGAATTTTTTTATATTTTTTTTACCAGTACTGGAGGTGATCTTTAAGCCTTAGGGCTGGGCATAAGCCCCAACTAAAATTAAAAAGTAAATTCCATTGATATTTTGTAAAGCTATCAATTTGTATTGGACCTTTGTGAGACGAGATAAAAGTTTAAAGACCTCAATTTGTCATTTCATTTATTTATCAGTTTGTTTGGTATTGTGTATCGAAATTATTTAGGAAGATTGTCCTGCTCATCGGCGCGATTAAGCAATATGATCCAAAATGGCAAAACACCGGGAGCTATCTAAAGCATGCCTCGGGATATGTGGTTTGGTGGGGGGGGGGGGGGGGGGGGACTTGATAGCAATATCCTGACGTCTGCGTTCATTTTTGTTTTGTTAGTTCACAGTATATGATTTTGGGTCCTAAGGTATGTTCACAATAGTCGCTGTCGCACCATGTATGAAGTTTTTGAAACGGTGACGTATACTTTACAATTTCTTACAATAGTGTACAAAGGACATGGGATACTTGCATCATCACTGTAAGTAACATAAAAACTTGCTCATATTTTTAAAAAAATGTGCACATTATATACATACAATGTGTATTTATTTATTTTATTAAACAAATCGTAATTCTATTTTAGTAAGGAATAAGGATACAAGCTGATTTAAATGCAGGGTGATATTTATACGAGCTCTGTAGAACGTGGGTATAGGTCGCGTGTATACTGTATCAATGTGCGTGTAACTGTAAGGCAGAGGGCTAGATTTCTAAAGAGAGGTATATAACATTTATTATGAGGTGTATTGGCGTTGGTGTCTCGTCCGAAATACTGAATATTGCATTCGAGAAAACTACATGACCAGCGTTTCCACAAGGTAACTTGCACATTTTGTAAGTCATTGGATCTTTCTCTTGGACACTTTGAGGTCGTACTAAACGTTTACAATGTGGTTTTATTTTATTCGCAGATCAGAAAATTAGACAAACTCCTTTGATCTGCTTCTATTGTTGTTGTTGTTCACTACAGTGTCGATGAGTATGGAAGCAGGAGACCGTCAAAAACATGGATATACGTCGCCGGATACGTCGTGTCGTAATTCGAATTGCCACACTACCTAAATAATTACGTCGTGTAGTAATTTGAATTGCCACACTACCTAAATAATTACGTCGTGTCGTAATTCGAATTGCTACACGACGTAATTCCGAATTACTGCCCAACGATTTAACGTCATGACGTTAAATGAATTAACTACACGACGTTAAATAATTAAGGTCGTGTAGCAATTCAAATTACTACACGACCTAAATAATTACGTAGTGTCGTAATTCGAATTAACACACGACCTAAATAATTACGCCGTGTTGTAATTAATTACTGCTCAACGATTTAACGTCGTGTAGTTAAATCATTTAACGTCGTGTAGTTAATTAATTTAACGTCGTGTAGTTAAATCAACCAATGAGGTCTTTCGTAATATATGCGATGCGAAGATCATATTTGCGCGCCAAAAATATGTATACGATGCGCGTTCGTGCGCGCTATAGTAGTGGCCGGTCTTCGCATCGCATATATCGTCGGCCTTATGCCAAAAGGGCCTTAACCCGATTTTGGGGGTTATTGAGTTATTAATATCACCTTGTAGATTTCATCATTCTCTTTAAAATGATGTGCTTCACTTGTTGAAATTCGATTTATTTATGAAGATAATTATGAATTTCAAAAGGGCCTTAACGCGTATCTCATCTTTTTCCTTACGCCAAAAGGGCCTTAACCTACACGGATGATCCATTTGCGTTAGGAGGGCCTTTCTGGCAAACCAAAGGTGTTGCGAAACAAGAAAATTTCCTTATGCCAAAAGGGCGCTAACTATGCGCGCGTACGCGCGCATAGTTACGCGCATAGTTACGCGTACGATAACGGCAGGTTAAGGCACTTTTGGCATAACGCCGCGTGGGTTACGCCCCTTTTGGCATAATGCCGAGTAGGTTACGGCCCTTCTGGCATAACATACGCTAACATACGCTACATTCAAGCCTTATGCCAAAAAGGCCCTAACATGTTTTTTGCACATAGCATGTACGATTCTGAATATTTTATAACAAATTTAACACATTTCATGTAAAACTTAATAACCTAACACATTTATCGAAATTGGCTTCAAAAGCAAAAAAACGACCACAAACTTTTGATTATTAGAGAGGCCAAAACCTTTAAACGCGATTATCTCGGAATGGCCAAAAGCAGTTAAGGCCCTTTTGGCATAAGGCCGACGATATTACGAACGGTCTCATTGGTTGATTTAACTACACGACGTTAAATGAATTAACTACACGACGTTAAATGATTTAACTACACGACGTTAAATCGTTGAGCAGTAATTAATTACAACACGACGTAATTATTTAGGTAGTGTAGCAATTCGAATTACTACACGACGTAATTATTTAGGTCGTGTAGTAATTTGAATTGCTACACGACCTTAATTATTTAACGTCGTGTAGTTAATTCATTTAACGTCATGACGTTAAATCGTTGGGCAGTAATTCGGAATTGCGTCGTGTAGCAATTCGAATTACGACACGACGTAATTATTTAGGTAGTGTGGCAATTCAAATTACTACACGACGTAATTATTTAGGTAGTGTGGCAATTCGAATTACGACACGACGTATATCCATGTTTTTGACGGTCTCCTGCTTCCATAGATGAGTTCGTTGATATACGGGAGGTAACATTTCCATCTAGGTCTCCAAAAGTATTAGGAATGTCATTTTTGTTCATTTTAATATAAGGATGATGATGATGATGATACTGATTTTGAAAAAATGGTGACGATAATAATGTTGTGTCTCCTTTTTAATGTATATATTGTGCAATTTTCACCACTGTACATACGAGATATAAGACTGCAAATTTGCAATTGATTGGAGGGCTTGCAATTATAGACCGGTTTACTAATTTTACGATGAATTTTTCCCGGGGACCTAGTGTTGAGTTATTCCTGTTATTAATGAATGAACCTCAATACTCGTAATCCAGTCTGCATATATTACTTGTTGCTATGTCGGGCAAGCTTTTGGGTAGTCAAGAACGACTTTTGTATACAATTTGAATATGTTAGTAAACCGATATATTGATTTGGATTAATCGCAACTCTTTATAATTATATAAGACGGGGCCCAGGTATCAACAAGTATTGTTCGCAGCTGGTTACATGAAGAGATTCATGATAATGATGGTGGTGGAGAACGATAATGATGATGATGATGATAGTGAAGATCGTGATGGCAATGATGATGATTGTGGTGGTGACTCACAGACTAGTACAGTCATGTAGTGCCATAATAATTGATTGAAAAAGAAAACTTTCAAAGGCGCAAACTCCCTACTATCTTGACCAATCACAAAACTACAACTATCATGACATATTTTGTGTATCTAGAATGCGGGGGTGGGCTTATACAATGTCAATACTTGGAAATGAGGAAATCGATGCATAATTTCTTTGATAGTTTCTAGTTTTTCATAGATTTTGGGTATATATATATTCGGATGAGTCAGTATGCTTATGACTATGAGGAAATACCAAACGGAAGCGAACAATACATTGTAAGTTGTATTGCCGGAAATTTGCAAGTGGACCGTAATTCCCCCTTCCATCATATTGTTTTAAGATATTATTTTTTTTACATTGTTCTTTGACTATGATTATTCTACTTGATTCAATATGTCATTATTAGCGTGTATTATTCTGATTCGCGTAATGATCCCCCCCCCCCTCCACTAATTTTTTTTCTTGGGGGGGGGGGTGTCTTTAGAAGGCCTACTGGCTTAAACTAAAGTATGATTTTCAAATGCTCCGACGTATAACCCAGGCTTAATTTCGTCAACCAAAAAAAAATATGTTAGGGTTAGGGAAAGAGGTAGGTTTAGGGTTAGGGAAGAGGTTAGGGTTAGGGAAGAGGCCAAGAGGGAACCGGGTAAAGGGGAGAGTGGGATTGGAGAAAGGTGTGGGATGTAGAGATAGGGAGAAGGAGAAGGGGAAAGAGGGGGGAGGGAAGAGAAAGAGCATGGACCTACGTACATATAGGTCCAGAGAGAGAGAGAGAGAGAGAGGGAGTGTCGGTTTGTATTTGTGCATGGGCGTTTGAGTGAGTGTGTTTGTCAGGAGAAAGTGGAAACGGGGAGGGGTGTTGTTGTTTTGTTTTTACAGTCATATAAATTACGCATTAGCCACATCCGGGTTCGTGACCGTACCACTGGGATAAAAATTTGCTCTTTGAGGTCATATCTCTTCCTGTACCAGCCAATCATGTTTCACCTAGTCTTCATTCTCAGACCCATGTCAGGGACTAAACTGTGAGACTACGCACAGTTTGCAGACTACTTGATCCACAGCAACTGTATTACTCGACTTCGACGGGACTATACCAACACAGTCAGAGACTGGCAGATTTAGGCTAGGCTCAAGGCTTTGTGGAGTTGTGGTTTTGTTAAAAATGTAATGGTTATGGTTATTCTAATACTCGACTGCTATGAGAAAGTGTGTGTATGCCTGCTGTACAGCGTGACTGTATGTAAGCAACCAGTGAACCGACGGCTTTAAGCTCTCTTCGAGGGACTGGGTATAATTTTACTCAGGATGAACCCCTTACCAACGGGCACTAGCACGTCCACTTGGTTTCGAACCCGGGACCCTCCCAGGTAAGAGACTACTGCTCTACCACTGAGTCATTTCGCCTTCGGAAGTCTCAAACAGCCTGTCTTTGCAGACTATGTTTCACTTCAAGTCGGGTACTCACTTTACACGTATTAAAGCCCTACATGTACATGTATCACATCGTGTGTTTTGGGTTCCTGTAGAGCAGGCCATGGCGACTACTTATTAATTTCCCATTTTACATTTAATTTGTGGAAACATTAATTGTGTGTTATCTTAAACGGAATCATCTTACCTTACCTATTATCTCGCTCCTATACGTTCAGACGAGGAATTCTGGTACGATGTTACCTTTCAAGGCGAAGTTGTTTGTGTGAACGCCGTACGGCCTAATTTACTGCAAAACTGGAGATCGACACACCTGAGACAATCCATGGACACACTGTGTGAACATCTTTTTTTTCCTACGTCCATTGTACGTTTCTTAACGAGTTTCTGCAGACCAAGCTCATTGTGAAGTGTATACCTCCAACTATATGGCGAGCATAATGAGTATCTTTATGTTAGAAGGATTGTTTTCTTCTTGCGTAAAAGGAACACATTTGTGTTGCAAAACAGAGATCGACATACCGTGTAGACAAAGAACTTTTTTATCCACGTCCTTCACACGTTTCTATACGAGTTTATTCATAACGAGATCATTGTCAGTCAAGTGTGTATTATTATGTATGCCCCTACAGCTACATGACATGGCGACTATATTTTTCTTCCTATTATTTTATTGGCGATGAGAACGAATTATATTTTCTGATGCTTTTAAGAGCATGGACCCATGTTAAGAAAATGGAGAAGCTAGTGGAAAAGAGTGAGAGAGATGGGGAGGGGGGTCGGGGATGACGGAGAATATTGCCGGGTCCGCACACGAATACAAATTTAATTGGTGCCCCCTTAATTTATTTTTCTCTTGTTAATAAAATACTATACGTAAAGTATGCAGTATGGCAGTTTATTACAGTCATGATGTACTGTTTACCTTTAACCTACTGTTATTAGGAGACAAAGATTGTGTTTGAGTGGGTGTTAATACATTGTTTCCCTGTTTTTCGTACCGTATTTCTTTTATGGAAAACTGATGTTCGTTATGCTGTTTACAGTGGTGTATGCTGAAATGAAAGACGGCAAGGATATGGCTCCACAGTATTATTGCTGAACTAAAAACGATGCCAAAAAGGGGAGTAAAGAAAGAAAAACAGCTGTATTAAAAGCAGACGAAAACGAAAGTATCTTGAAAAAACTGACGCGTCGACATTTCCGTAAAATTAATACGTCGACATGTGCCAATGGGTGTGTCAATTTACCTGAGTATACATATACATTGCCTGAACTATTATGATAGTCAGAAACAATGGTTTGACCATGACAATGACATGGATTATTTTGTTCGATGACATAACTGTCAAATAACGCAAGGAATTTCTTGATTATACATTGTGAATGAAAGAAAGCTAAAGTGAACATTATAATTGATGTATACCTGAGCCCTTTAATAATTACATGTATATAGCAGTGCATTTGCCATACTTGCATCTGGCAAGTCCAAAACTCATGATCATTATATACGGACATTGATTATAGTGACATTACTCAGTCACACCGCCAAACCAGTCTGCGAGCACAGACTCTGATTTGACAGAGGCGTGAAGAGGGTGCACATTGTGCGTGACTGCATCCGATGACCGGGGTAATAATATTTGTAATGATAGCTACGGTTTTTCGTATTAAGCGCCATATAAATCCAGATTATTAGTATAGATAAATAATGATCCATGCTATAATAGTTGACAAGTTGATATTTAAAAGTTTCCCATATAAGTTCCAATCGGTTCCCTCTTCTGCTTCCTCTGTGAAATCCTCTTCGGACATGTCGGAAGCCGGTGGAGAATTGATAAATGTCCCTTTGCTGTCTAGTTGACACGTTTAGCATAAGGGACCGTTTCACAAAACCTTTTTTTCAATGACAAAATGACAAAAATCAGTGAAAATTATGTTGACAACCAATCAGAAGCAAGGATTTCAGTAGCTTATAACAAAAACTGTCGTTTGTCACTGATAACAAGTTTGGTGAAACGCACCAAGGTGTTAACTATTATAATACATGACATTGTTTGTGAGTGCATCAGTGCATATGCACAGTATAGGGTAATGAACGAGACTTGGCGAGTTCATTGTCCGTCTCATTGTGACTTAACCATGCAAGTGCAGTGCATTATTATCACCAATGCACGAGCTAACCACGTATTACTTGTTTTATAAGATTAACGTTCGTTATCACCAAAATGCACTCCCCGTGCTTATGGTTACAATAGGGACTTTTAGATTTGCGTGGACTGATGCGTGTGACGTCCATTGAAGGCAGTGCATTACAAGGACGTCGATCGTAGCGTAGACCTATTGTCTTCGTGCGAATCTAAAAGTCCCTAATAACAAAAATGCACATACACCTGATCCATCATTCCATTTCGAGGCTTCTCATTGACTACATTCTTAAACCCATTTTATAATTTTTTTCTCTCTCTTTGGGCTTTTATTTTTGTGTGTGAGACAGATGGAGAAATGGATGAATGTCAATGACGGGAACGGGGTCGCGATGAAGCATCTGTCAACACGTAACCATGACAACGCAGACTCCAGGAGATCGTCGAAATCACCATCGAAATCACCGTCTTCTCCTCTTCCTATTATGTCACACGTTCCCGCAGGTGAGAGCACATTATATAATTATGAATGATGATATTACGCATTAGTTAACCCAGTCCCATGGTAGTTCAGGTTTTTTTTAGAGGTCTAAATAAATCAGTTTTCCCCTCCTCAAAACGGCAACAACGATTTGTGTTTTCCACTCTTCTATAGATTAAAAGAAATATATATATATATATATATATATAAGTATAAATATGTATTAATGGGGTTGTAGCATCATGACGAGACTATGCGTCTTTCCCGAGGCCTACTCGGGGAGAACTCGGGGAGAAATCGGGTATAGTACGACGCGACCGCAGTAGGCCTGCGTACTCGCGTCCGTGCAACATACGCGAAACCAAAGTGTGAGGAGAACTTCGGTCTGTTTCGCGAACGCTAGTGCGCGCTGACCCAGTTAATCAAGTCCATTAGTTTACGTGTAGTTGTCCAAAAGAAGACGTGGATGTCGCCAACCAGTATTTCCCATTCTACAGCCCCTTTAAACGAAATAGTGAGAATGAAAATACGATTATAAATTCCACTCTGCATTGTCAGGTTAGGATTTAGGATTTTATTATTATTGTATTAAATCGGGTCTTATTTACTCAGGGTATCTACATGTACATCAGTATTAATACTACCGGTTCTCTTCCTGTGTGCCCTGCATTATTACCCCAGCAATTGCCACGTAGCTATATTCTCCCCTGGGTGGATAGTGGCAAATGTGGTTCGATGTCTTGCAAAAAGACGTTAGTGTGGGACTGGGATTCAACCCCCCCCCCCCCCACCCCACCCCCCCCCCCACCCAACCTTTCGATTGAGAGGGAGTGAATGATGTTAGTGTCAGGCGGGGATTCGAATCCTAAACCCTATATATAGCATCGAAAGGAAGTGAACGAACTTAACTATATCGTGACATCTCCACTCATTTATCCCGTTATACTTTATACATTGGACCATACATTATAAGTCATTGACATGATCAAACCGGAACAAACATTGTGGTAAAAAAAAAAATCTTACATAAAACGGGGAATGTCCCTCTTTTATTGTGTTTATCCATGCATGAGTATGTATGCATTGATGATAGTGGCTATAAAATCGTGCAAGGCCAATTTCGTGACACAAAAAGGTACCTCGATATTTGTTTCTATTTTGTTTTCTTTTAAAGTTTAAAGGCTTTGGCCCATATTCCGCTAGAATTTAAAAGGGGCTTTTTTCTAGGTTTCTATTGTTGAAGGTAGGAATGTGATAAGTGTCGGAATTTTATCAGGGAACAATAGATGTCGCTGGGGCACATAATAGAACCGAAAAAGGCTTGGTCGGCCGAAAGATGCTCTGACTCTCTGTGGACCTGAGAAAAGTGAACAAGTCACAGAGAGAGGGATAGGGAGAGAAAGAAAGAGGGAGAGAGGGGCGGGCGGGAGAATCATGAACAGAAGACCCCCCCCCCCCCGGTACAAGTGTCCCTAACTGTCTAGATCAGAACTACGCCACTGACATAGATCCAGTCGTCGCACATTTTTATCTGTGTTTTATATTATAGGCGTGATGCCAAAATAATATATTAAACAACTTTGCATGAGATTAGAAATTATTCGAACAAGTCAACATTCTATACCCTAGTTCCTATTCTGCCTCTGTTTGTATATGGGTGTTTTATTGGTTGTTTCAATATTTGTCTTTTAATGTTTTATGTATTGTGTTTGATTGCTCAATCAATCATGCTCCAGATCCTGTAACCTAAAGCCCGCAATTTGTTGTAATCAGTTGTATCTGCTTTACACGGCACGTAGATTGATTGAAACATGTTTGATCTACCACGTGGAGGGGGCGTCCATACGAGTTTTTTTTTTTGGTTTTTTTTCATGTAAGGAACTACATTTACTCTCCTTAAAGTAGATATTCATTGATTTTAAAAACTAACTTTATTTTCATTATTGCAAAGTTGAAACTTTGATTCGACAACGTTATCAAAATTCAATGCTTAGAAACATTCGAAGTAATGATTATTATAAATTACAAAACGCATAGCACCTGAAGAGCTCTCCGAACGCTGCTGAGATGTGTGAGTCTGTGAGATCACAGTATGGACATGACTTGCACAAGCAAACGGTGTCCCGTGACATCTCACACATTTTCCGTGCCTGTGTTTTCATCTTCTCTTGAGTTCTTTCTCTTACTTCATTACCGTCAGGCTAAATGTATAATCTATTGCCTCACTCTAAACCCCGCGCATGGTTTTATTTTGATGACAAATGCAGCGATGCAAAAATTAAGGAATCTGTCGCTTGTAAACAAAATAAGACGCCATTGTTTATTCAGCTGCACACATCGGGGTATGTTCGGCGTTTCTAGAGGGAAAAAATGCCGTCCTTAATATCATTCCGGAGTTTTTTCAATTTGAAAGTCTGGTTTCTTAATTTGATTGTTAATTAACCCCTATCCTGTGTATTTACAAGCAAAAGATTTTAGTTGTCAGAATCGGATCATATCCCCTTTTGAATGGTTTGACATGCCATTACATTTATATACACTAGACTCATTATAATTTGAAGAAACAATAGCCTTGCAATTATGTTAATTCCCTATGGGATGTCGTCTGCTTGGGCAGTGTTGGTCCATATAGTGACGTCATTCAAACATCGTTATTTTTCCGGCGAATCTCTCGTATATCCCAGCTGCTATGGAGATGGTTGTATTTGTATTTTTATAAATCACCCGATATGTAGTTGACCTAAAACTTGTACGATGGCCATCTGTTAGTTTAATTACCAGTTTCTAGTGATACATTAATTGACATATTTGTGATCTTCTTTGAATTTCACCTTTAAATAGGTCTTTGCTGTCCATACGAAGATTATGTATTGCCGGGAAATGCAATGCATTATCGCACACTGCAATTTCGACACAGTTTAAGGGGCAGCATGGGGGAGTACAATAAAAGGTGTTCTCAAAATGTGTTAGGGGCACAATAAGCTTTGGGGCGGAGGGGCGAGGGGAATCGTAGGGCAATCGCCAAGCCCGTCTAGTAACGCTGCTCCCGACAGCGATATGATTGTTCAACGTATACCGTTCTTTATACATTCCAGAATAAAGTCTCGTATGGACCCATCTTCATGAATACTATTCAGCATCAAAGCTGGTAACGTGTATGTATGTATTTATAGACACACCCTGAGTCCCTGACATTCCCTTACATTTTGGTGTGAGACAATTTAAATTATAATTTCAATTTATTTATGTTTCCAACAAAACATTACAAATCAATCATACAAATTTCCATCAAAAATGTGGAAATACATATTGGAAACAGAGGGGTCCACTAAAAAGCAATGCTTGTACAAATGTGAACATTTCAAATGATACTTAGGAAGAATGAGTAGTTAAAGACACGGCATGGACACATTCAAACAATCTATTACACAAATCCGACCACGTTCGACTCGTTTGCTTTATGTAGGCAGATTATTGACTTATTTGTATTTCATAGTACGATATCATTTAGTTGAGGTGACATAACAATACAATAATATCTCAAAGTTTGTCTCTTATCCTTACAAAAGATCAAGAAAGAGATTGAACACTATTATTATTATTATTATAGTTTGATTTCTTCTTTTTTGCCCACAGACTATTTAAAGTGCAGTTGCATAGTTTCCCAAAATACCTGTAAAATGATACTACTGTAGAATCCACAATCCAGAGACAATTTAAGTTTGAATAGTATGATGGTTATCCGTAAACACTTGGAATATTGAGCAAAAGTCTCAATTTCTCATGGAAGCAACCAATTACCATTACTCATCCGTAATATTGCTTTTGATGGCGGTGTATGGATATGGCCGTACTCATTTATGATGGTCGTACGACAGAAACTCCGGCGATTATTCCTCCGCAGTCATGATCCTACACTAAACGAATTCCTAACTTTAATTCTGGATCAAATACTCTCCCTTAAAGTTATAGAGCATATCTGGTCATGCGATTGCATTGTGAAAGAAACGTTGTGGAATCGATCAGAAAAGGTTGATCATCTAGCATATAAGTATTGGTGTGTACTGCAAGGTTCTGGAATCATCAAAATGATAAGAAATTTGGCCCAGTCTTGGTAAAGTTACACACACTGTACACAGAAAGATGTATATGGAACTACTCGATAAATTATTATATCTATCCGGACTGGATAGATAATAATTTACCAAATATATCGATTAGTAGGGGGTTTCCCGGCAAAATTTGTATCATCACGACTAGTCAAAACATATTCTTTCACATGATTGGTAATAAGAGCTTCCCTTTCATTTTTTTTTGAGAGGGGCGTTTCCAAAACTGGTCTATACCTTTAGCCTAACCCCAGACTTATCTAAAATTCAATTGCAAGCCTAACACTAAGCCTTTGTCGTTGACAGAGGGTTGTTATTCAACATATGCCCCCGCGGTAATTTCCTGCAGCAGAATTGTTATCTTCAATTCAGGGTCCCGTTGCATAAAACTTACCACTGAATCTACAATACCATTAATGGCAAAGTTACCATCAATGCTAAGTTTTATGCAACGGGGCCCAGGACCAAATATATAAACCTTATACCCATACCCCAAAACCTATATCTTTTACAAATTGAAGCCTGGAAGAAAATGTAGCTAAACCTTTTATACAATTGGAGTGTACCTTCATGATCATTGAATTTTTGGAGACGTGGGATTGTTAATATAATTACGTTTCTCCAGGAATAACTTATCGGCACTTGTGCTTATCATCAGTTTATCGGTTAACCGGATGGTTTGCTATCTCTATTTTCACGCATGTTTTTCACCTGACTACTATTTAATAAATTTTGTAAACTCATGAGTTTACTTTAATAATCTGAATTTAGATTCACGTGTTCCTCGCGATGTGTACCTACATTGAGTGTTTTGAAAGCAAAGGTTGTGTGTACTGATTAAAGTCTACTTTCTTTGCATTATCTTTCTCAGATCCTCGGAAATGGGCGGCATTGCACGTCGGAAGGTGGCTGGAGGCGGTATCAGCGAAATATGCCTTGCAAGTGAACAAGACAGACTTTGTCATGAATGGGCGCGCGCTGTGTCTTATGAAGCGGGAAGGCTTCTTGGACCGAGTACCCGAGAACGGTGCGATCCTATTCGAAGATTTCCGAAGGAGGCTTCGGCAGTACCTCACAGCGTGTCGGCAAAGGGTGCGGACAACTTACGCAACTCAAGGGAATATATCACTGCCGGGTAGAGTACCTCACTTTCCAACGCCCGCCGGTTCGGGAGCACCTCAAATGCCGAATTCGTCTCTGGTTCAACCCAGTGCGGCATCTCCGTGGATTGCGCCGTTTTCGGCTCTAAGGAGGCAACCTGGGACTGACCGCAAACCAGCAGGAGTTCTAGGGGTACCTCCCGCGTTGCACACTGCACAACCACCCCAAGGACTGCAAGCGTTTTTGCACACGGCACCGTTTGGCCTTAGCAATACTCCGTTGGTCCATGGGCCATCTTCCCTTTCGAATACTCAAGGTATTCGTCAATCATCCTCAAGAAATGATCCCACCTTTCTGCCACCGTCGCAAGCGGGTCCATCCACGAGTACGTCTGCACTCGTCACCGCTATAAACGGCCAGTATTACGCAGCTGCATCCCATATGGTCGGAGCATCATCATTGCATCCAAGTCTTCCTGCACCGGGCCAACCGTCAACCGCGGCAAATACAGTACAACCATGCCCTTTGCACTCGGCACCATCAACTCTGCACCCGGCACCATCAACTCTGCAAACGACCCTGCCGACCTCGTTTACAACCACTGCTCCACGCACGGTGACAACGCATGTTGCGCCTACCCAGAGTGCATCCGTTTCTACATCATGCTCAGTACACAGTTCGTCCCCTGCTCCCGACCCTCATTCCTCACCGTATCCCTATTTGGGTGGCCAGTGTCAGCTTCACCCGTCACCTTACTACAAATTCGTTCCTATTTACAGAACAATGCGAGTTGTCGGGCAATTTCAACCAATCCCGTACGGGTATCCGCGCACGTTACCTCCAGCAACGCTGCCAACCACCCCATCAGAATTTTCAAGCCAATCACAGCCGGGCAGAATAGCATCCCCGACTGTGACGTTACAAGCCATCGACCAATCACAAGCTCTAGATTTGTCAACATCAAATAACAAAAGTACTACTAGACCCCCTAGTGCAGATCAGCATGTGCCCTCCACCAACGACCGAAAGCGAATGAAAACCAAACCCCTATAAAGACACATTTTCAATAAAATAAACACTGTTATACAGTGATATTATATTACAAATGGCACAAAATCAGAACTGGATAATAGGTTCAAGAATATTGATCAATTTTGTCTAATTATTATTTATCGTAAATGCAATCTTTTCCCTATGTAAACATCAGCTGCAGAAGTGAGCCCACCTTTTCAAAATGTTTTTTATGCATATTTCAAAATGTTTTTATGCATATTATTAATACATTGATATAATCAATTTCCAATATGTTTTTTAAACTTTGCTTTTTCCAATTTGCTTATGTATACCGGTACCCAAAGGTTTACCTCTTTTCAACTTATCTTGATCTTTTGTCAATGTTTTGACCCCGGCAGTACTTGTCAATATTAATCACCAAAGTTTGCATTCAAATAGAACTCTGTATCAGCCAATCATGTTCAAGATTGGAGTGTTTTAACCAATAGCATATCAGGATCAAGACATCACATCATGACGTGGCAGTTTCTGATTGGTTAATACATGATATGACCGATGAGAATGACAGTTTGATAGACCGTACCCTCTTTGAGCTCATATTGGTTTTTTTTTTTAATTGACAGTGTGACAAATTGCCATCATTATGATTTCAGTATTCTAGAATTTCTAGGAATCGTTCTGTCTCACACTTGCTTTCTCTCTCTCTCTCTCTGTATATTTATCTCACTGTCTCTTCATCTCTCTCTCTCTCTCTCTCTCTCTATCTATCTATGTTTAATGCATGTACAAGTGAAAGTACATTGTGTCTCTGTTTCGGACCTCCTTGCCTGACCTTAATTTTTCAAATAATGTGTAATGAACAATTAAAACGGGTGTATATATTTAAAAAAAAAAAAAAAAACGTACATAACCATAGGACCTCTTGCATTCTCTCTTATAATGCAAATTTTCAAATAATTAGAAAAACAGTACATTGCATGGTTTATTGAATCATTTAGTTATATAGACCGACCAATATCTGTGCTGGAATAGGAACACATCCATGTGATTTAACCGATTCAGAAGTAATTTTATGCACAAAATAATTTTTCAAAACACCACATGCTTCTTCCGAAGTGGTCATTGTTAAGAAATGCATGTCTACCTCTTTGTTAGGAAAATACAGGGAAAAGTATATTATACCTCATCATTTCAATTATTTACATGCTTACTAGAAAAAACAAATCAACAGTTAGAGATTTTGTTACTGAACAAACTTTTAATTTTGTTGTTGTTTCACATTTCTTCAGTTGGTAAGGTTTTAGTATTTTCGGGTTTTTGTTTATCTTGCTTTGGACAAATTTGTTGGTTCAGTGTTCCTTTTTTCTCTCTCTTTGTTTATGCGTAACGGGGTGTGGCATAGATTTATACAAGCATGCCAGTGGTTATTATGACTACATCAAACATTATTTAGTAACTGTTGAAATACAAATCCCAGTACACTGTACCGCATTATTGCAGTTGAATGGGGATTGGGGAGAACAGATAATTATAAAGCAGTTCTCGTACATGTTTAAATCTTCTCAACCGGAAGAATCGTTTATGTAGAAATTTGAATAAATTACAACTTACATTTCAATTGAAATCATGAATGCAGGATTCTTGCTCGTAAAAACATTTTGATAACAGATATGCTAAGGTCTGCTTTCTTTTATATGTGAAACATTCTTTATAGAATTAGGATTCCTACGAAATGTTAGATCCATTCATTGCTTCTTCAAGGAAAGGAGAAAAAAAATCCCCTAATTTGAGTTGAATTGATCAATGTCAGTAGTCACGAAAATATCCCATATTTTAATGATGTTTACATTTTTGAAATCTATCACAACTTCTCGACTTTTTTAAATGCATAATTAAATCTTGCCATTACAATTTTATACGGTGGTGATATATACACGGCAATTGAAACATTTATTTCTCTAGAATATAATGAAGTTCTTATATAGATTTAGTTGAGGGTCAGTTTTTTCTAAAGTATGCATGGTCTATGACTTCTGTTCTTTCAAAATCATTATTATTATGTAAAGTGGTAAGAGAATTAATATAGTCATAATAAGACTTTGAATAGCAATTGCACTTCTATGCCTAACGTATCTTTCTACGATCATTTTCATGTGTTAAAAAGATATGTAGTCCTTTTCTTGGTGACAAAACATGTCAAATATCGGATTCTAGAAAATCCAAACCAAAATATATTGTGCCTATTTTTGTTTTTCCAAGTATACTTCTTACCAGTAATGCCCAGTAGACTACGAGCTTGGTCTTCAAAGGTAAATATAAAGATTAATTGGAAATATAATATAAAGATGGGATTGATGTTTCTTTGGTTAAACAAAATTTATAGGATCAGTTACGCGGGTTTCTCAATTTTCTGTGTAGAAATATGTAGTTTGGGGTCGATATTTTCAAAGATTATTTTGATATATACATGTACATGATGTAATTATATACATCTCAAGATTATTATTGAATATGAATTATCTGTATGTGTTTTACAGCTTCGCTTTCAAATGAATAAATTTATATTTCATTTTACATGCATTATCTTGTTTTTAGTTGTGTACACTTGATATATTGCCTTTCTTCTAATAATCATATGCTGTCAAAATTAATACCTCATTCATATGTAGTCACGTCAATATCGAGAACCTACGTACTGTTTCTTTATTACGTCTCCTAGTCCAAGGGTGTTAATAGAAAGAAAGATACGCAAAAAAACTTGAGGCAACGAAAAACAGTTATAGGGATAGAAAGAGAGTGTGAGGGGAAGTACAGAGAGAGAGAGAGAGAGAGAGAGAGAGAGAGAGAGAGAGAGAGAGGAAGGAAGAGAGAAAGAAAAAGAAAGAGCACTAGGCCTAAAATAAAAACGTGTTGCATTGCCCTTTGCGACCGACCCAAAAATCTGAAAATCTACGGTCGGCGTTTTAAAAAGTTTTTTTTTTTTTTACCGTTTTTTAGATTTTGTTATATTAATGAATACAAAAATATGTATTTTGTTTGTTTAAATGGGAAATAAATGCATAAAATCAAATTATTCACAAATTCTCACCCGTCTTTTGCACTAGTTTTAAAATCCTAGTATACGAGTGTAAGTAGACCCCGGCCTCTTGTACGTGTTTATAGTTTAATACCATACACTGCACCAGCTAAAAAACTGAGAAATATCAGCCAAAAGAGGGCGGGAAAAAAATTTTTAAAAAAATCTTTTCCGACCGACCGACCCATGTTCTGGCACCTAAAGGGCAATGCAACAGGTTTTTATTTTAGGCCCTATAGGAGATATTCATGCTAAAAAGGGAATCAGCCCCCCCCCCCCCCCTTCCCTCCTTGCTATCTCTCTCTCTCTCTCTCTCTCTTCTTCTTCTTCTTTCTTTCTCATTCATATTTAGTCATGTCAATTATATATATAGAGAACCTACTGTTCATTTTCATCTCCTAGTCCTAGTGATTTGATAGAAAGATAGGTATCCAAAAGAACTAGAGGCAAATAAAAAGCAGTTAGATATAGGGAAAGAAAGAAAGTGTAAAGGGGTAGTCGGAGAGAGAGCAAGGCAGAAAGAGAGGGGAGCGGGAAAAGAGCCTCATAGACGAGAGATCCGTGCTAGAAAGGGAATGAGTTGAAACAAGAGTACATGAACGTACAGAGGGAGAGAGAGAGAGAGGAAAGAAGAGAGAAAGAAAGAGCTCAATAAAAGGAGATATTCATGCTAAAAAGGGAATCAGCCCCCCTCCTCCCTTGCTCGCGCTCTCTCTCTCTCTTCTTCTCTCTTTCTCATTCATAATTAATCATGTCAATATAGAGAACTTCTGTTCATTTACGTCTCCTAGTCTTTGGTTTTTATAGAAAGATAAGATATCCAAAAGAAATAGGGGAGACAAAGAAAAAAAAAGGGTTCTGTGATATATAGATATGGGGACAAATAGAAACGGGGTGGTAGTACGAGAGTGTATGTTAGACTGTAGGCTGACTTCTGAAAATGTGAGCCATTTTTCAATTCCGTGGTCCACGAATCCGAACCACACAGTATTACATGATTCTGGGGTACTTTTTGGTGCTGATTTTGTTTTTTCCACTTGCCAACCCCAAAAACTACAAATAAAAGAGATATTTGGTAATTTATGCTAATTTATGCAAAAAATGTGATTTCGGCTTTTGTACACGTTTTTGAAGTTGAATAAGATGATTCTTGTATGTAAAAAGATAATTTGAGTAGAGAGTAATGCAGTTTAGAATGTAAGCCTTGAAATAATGATGTTCTTATGTATTTATTACAAGTATTAAAATAATGAAGCTAAAATATGCAAATTTATGCATATATTTGTCTACTTGTTTTCACAGCATGAAACAGAGGAGGGAAAGTTTAATTTTTTGTGTAATGACACTGTTTTTTCAAAGTAATCCAATTTATCTTGTCAACACATTCACTCAACAATCAAACAAACAAACAAAAACAAACAAAACACATCCACAAACACCAGCAACTTTCTTCTATTAATATTGGCATTGCGAGTCAGTACATGTATATGTCTGGGAATACTACACTAATTCGCACACATCTTCACACCCTATCGCTCACACATTCACTCAAACAAACAAACAGACAAAAAAACAAAAAAACTAAACACTCACAAACACTAGCAACTTTCTTGTATATTACACCCTATAAAAGAATTGATACACTAAACTTTGATTTGTTTACACATTCATTTGGCATTTTTAATTCTCACAAGACTTATGAGTTTGAAGCATGCTTTCAAATTTCTTTTACAAACAAAATAATTTCATTTTATGTCAGTGCTACATGTAATATACTTGACAATGATGATTCATATTTGCTTGTTTTGGTGTCCCATCGATTGTTCAACAGAGAGAAAAAAATCTTTGGCAAAGAGCAAAGATGATAAACTTTAAATGGTTAAAAATATTCCACCCCCCACAAAAAGGTTGAGAGAAGTGATAACATGTCTTTTACGGATGTCTGTTTGGCACTCTGCACTGTTCACTGCATTTCAATTTCCATACCGGTACTTGTAATGCTTAGCATACTTAGTGAAGAAGAAAAAAAAAACACCTCACAAACCAGATACTCATATTGACAAGTGAAAACACTAATAATCACTTGTACATGTAAGTGAGGATATTTACATAAATGTTGACAAAAAAACTTTTCTGAAATATACAGATCTTAGCATAAAAAGTATGTGTTCATGTTGTATACAGTAGCTGGATTGAGGACATACGTGTAAACAAGTCCTATACATAGATAAGTTAACATGTACTAGTATCAAAAAGCATACTGGACATTCTTATTAAGACCCATCTTGCACAGGTCCAATTCATACCACCAGTTGGTGCCCTCCTACATTTAGGAACGGTTGTCACTATCTGATCATTTAACACTTCCTCCAGGTGATTAATAAAGAAAAATAAGAAATACATGTATTGACTTTCCTCTCAGACATAAAGTGAACACTGTATGTACTTACATTTCAAGTTATAATAAGCATAATACAATATTTGTTCTTTGCTTTGGGTTTTCGTATTCACATTCTTGCAAAATTTCCCATTTCATCTAGAGGGGACAAATAATTTCAATACAATGCTACACAAATTACAAGTGAATGTCTCACTGTGTTATATAATGGAGTTTTACACATGAGCAACAACATTTAATCAATCCCCATTCGTATCTTTAAAATACTGCAATACATCATACAACGTAACTGCAGTTATTGTATAAACAGGAATTTCTCATACTTTTGAGTTCATTTTAGTTGAAGTGTACATGTATAACAATCATTTACACACCAATCTGTAATGTAACGCAGTAAGAGAATTTAAGTGAAATCATTTCAGTCATTTGTAAAAATATGCTTCAAAAGTAGGTTGGTGTTCAATGAGGATGCATGAAAATAAGTTATGGAGAAACAAAATCTGAAAAATTCACAAGAATAAATCAGGGACACACAAATATCATACAGCAAATGATACATGCTTTCCAAATCGGATACTAGTAGCCCATGCTATTACTTTTCCCCGGCTATGCAGCATCAAAATGTATTGATCACCCAACACTTCTTGTCAATATAAACGCATTATTAAGTTTTATGAAACTTAATAAAATCCTTTGCTGCATCCTTTTCAATGACACAACATATCATCTGAGTCCCCCATTTCTTCTACCATTTAACCTTTGGAATAATTCACAAGAAAATAATTTCACATGATGAAAATGATATGTGGAACATATGCTATTTTAACAAATGTATTATTATTTCAACTTCTAATCCCATTTGCAGCTGTGGAGCATCAAATTGCAACACAAAAGCAATATGAATAATAAATACTATTAATACAACATACATGTACCAACAAGTAATTTACAAGGTGTCGAAATATTAAACTAAATGAACTTATTCACTGGATTGTTTTTCAACAATGACACCCTTCCTTCTTACTCAAAATCAGAGTCTTCATTATCTTCATCTTCTTCTTCCTCTTCTTCTTCTTGCTCTTCAGCAGTGTTAGCAACTTGATTTTCACATCTTTCACAATTGCACATATCAGTGCACGGTATCTTATTTTTACGACATTCACACTGTCTTGTACTACAATGACTCTTTTTGCACTTGCACTTCAACTGCCCAAGAAAGTTTCCTGGTGCAGGAGGAAGGTTTCCCCATTTGATGACAAGGTCACCCTTTTCCATTGCCCAACCACAACATGTTGGATTCGGGGCATTTATTAACTTGTTTGTGGCTCGCCTGTGAATAGCAGCCTGGTAGTTGGCTCGCTTAGCATGCTCATGCAATGAGTCCTGATTAGGGGGAAGTGAATGTTCAAACTTGCATTCTAACCTGAACATATTGTACCGCACTAGATTGATACTTTTTTCTTCCTTGCGTCCATACAGAGCACAGACAAATTCTTCTAGTTTCTCATTCAGGTTTCCAGACAATTCAAAATGTTGTCCTACTTCACCAAATACCTGTACAAATCTCCTCTCCTCCAACATTAACTTAAGAGCTTTGATTTTACCTTTGCCATAGAATGCACTTACAGAGTCGCACCCTGTAAAACAGTGAAGCCCTATTAAGGCATTGGTAACATCAGTACCTAAATCCTCTGAGAGTGATGTCAAATCTATAGTTCGAGCCTGAGTTCCTCGTCCAGTGTGAAAGAGAACACGACTTTGAATGTTTCCAACCAAAGCAAGGGCAATGATGAAGACATCAGTATCAGGGCTCCTTATAATGACTGCCTTTTGTGTCTCATCTTCTGAGGAAGCCTGTCTTTGCGATGCATACGCACAGTGAAGAAGTAACCGAGTATCTGCTTCTTCGTGGTCTGCGTGGAGGTCTGGTATATCACAAACGACTAATTCCCCATTCTGAGGGCAGAGAGAATGGCATGTGGTTCCATGAGCTAGAAATACTTCCACATTCTTAAACTCATCTGGACTGGTTTGTCTCCATGTGTTGAACAAGAACTCCACTAATTCCTCCTTGTTTGCACCACATGCGATGTATTTCGTCCACTGAAGAGGGATAGGCTGGTCTTTGCTGTAGATCTTTATCCTCTCTGTTCCTCCGGCTGCTCGTTTGCCTCGCTCTCCACCTTTTATTGAAATGGACGGGTATCGATCAGTTACAAAGTGGATCGAGTTGGAGTACAAATTATTAGCCAATCCTATGAGCTTTTTGAGGATACAGTCAGCAAGATTCCCAAAGGTCATTAATGACGAAATGCGACCACCCATTTCTTGAATGAGGGCCATTCCATCAACCACCCAAACTGTTCCTTTTGGGATAACTGGTTCATCTGAACCTGAAACACTTTTTCCTTCAAAATGTCGAAGCAAACTGGCTTTGTTGGTTTTAACCAAGTTCCCTTCGTCTGTTCCCAAGGCCAAAGGATAAGTTGTTAGTGTGTACCTCATCAGATCTTGGATGTCAATGTCTCGACTCCGGGAAGCAATAAGCAGTTTGGCCAACATACTCTTATCGGCAGATGTTTTTCCCTGTTTACATAGCTTTTTTGATGCTTCCTTCTTCTTCATTGTTGTGAAGGTTTTGAGTTTTTTCTGTTTGATTGTGATGAACAGGTCTTTGGTCCCTGACTGAAGTCTCTCTTGAAGATATTCTTCGGTTTCACATTGACCGCGGCTATGGGCAAGTAGCAAGTCATTCTTAACCTCTTCTGTAGCAACAATGCCGGATGATATATGTAACAAACAGTCACTGGTTTCCTCAAATGGGTTTACCATTTTCTCAATCGTATCACAGACAGCTTGAATGTCCTCGTTATCTTTCTTGATACGGTGCTGCTGGAGATCTTTGACTGCGGCTGACGAATCACTCTTCCCAGCCATGCTTGCACACTGGTGCTGTATGGCTGCTCTAATATGATGAGACAATACCCATCTGTGGTAGGAACCTCTGGAGTTACTAAACCCTATTACTCCTCCCTGAGTCTTCGTGTCTCTGTTGATTGTTTGCTCGATTGTCTGGTCCCCAGGAATCCCAGCAAATCCATGCCTGTCTTGGCGAACGACAGCAAACTGGCCTTCGAGGAATGCATTGTGAACAGATGGATGAGTCTCGGGGAGTTGCTTCATTTCCATCCAATAGGCTGGTAGATATCTCGAGTAATTGATGTGGTCATATGCGAAAAACCATGGAAGCAGTCCTCTCACAGAAGACAAGTGCAACAACCAATTTCCTTCTTTTGTTGCTCTGATGAAGAGAAGCAGGTGCTCTACCATGTCTATATAGGAGGACCAGAAGGCAAATGTTGGCGAAGAAGATTTTTCCACTACAAACTTTTCGTACCTTGCTTGTAAGCTGCCAAACTCTTCATCATTCACAAGTTGCTTGTGGAGGAGTGATGGGAAAGTAGCTTGCAGCTTTTCCACAGTGTTGGATGCTTCCTCTTGTTCTTCATCACCATCATGGGATTTGATGAATGCCTGCCAACGCAAGTGTTCCATCGCTTCGCTAACGATTTTGTGCATCCTTATGCTCCTGTTATACTGACGCCCACAAAGAACTCCATTTGCAGAACCTTCAGCAACAAGTCCACTCTCAATGATTATGTCTTGTAGTCCAGCATCTCTGAAACGTTTCCCAAGACTTGCAAGGAAATTCATGCTTGTGTGAAACTCTCCCATTCTGATGACAGTTCTAGCCATGAGGTGGTCATCTTTCCAGCGTATTTGCTGGGCCTTACTGTAAATGGCCTGATCACAGACAATGACGATGGACTCTTGCTGAAGGAGGGTGCATATCTTTACGCTCTTCACTAGAATTGTATTGATCGTGTCCATTAGAGTGGGCGAGGCATCAATGGCTGGAAGATAGTATACACTGGATATTTTTGGCTTTGCTTGGTCCAACTGTGTGTTATATCCAGTCCAGCTTGGGAGTAAAGAACCTCTTTGTCCTTGAATGCGAGATAGGCGGAACGCTAGTTCCTTCTTCTTTGCCGACAGCAGATATGATTCTCTACGGTTTTCTGTTATGTCCAGGTCTTGCCCGAACGGTGCTGGACCCTTCTTCCCTGAACCAAAGTATGATACAAGGGATGAAGCAGGGGCAGTAATTGACCGTTTATGGGATCTTGGGACAGATGGGCGTTGGTCATTCACTACCTCAGGTTTTCCACTCTGGATCAGAATACCATTAGTGGAATGCGTTGTTCCCTTTCCTGATATGGTCTCTTCTGAGAAATCAATGTTGTCCCAGACTAGCGTGGTGAACTTTGGTGTCACACCTTCTGGCAAAACTTCATCTCCTCTTGAAAGCTGCTTTGTGGCAAGGGCAGTGTCATGCTCTAAGACCATCGAATGTGACGTGCAATGTCCGAGGCCATTCAGAATGCCAATCAGCTTTGCTGACCCTGTCATGTGTCTAACTGTCATGGCTAGTGATGAGTGTTTAGGAAAGATTACTTTACCCTTACAATTCATATACATTACATCTTGACAAATAGATAGTAACTTTCTCTTTTCATCTACACCTGTTCTTACAAAACCTGACAGTTCTAAATCTTCTGATGCATCTACAACCCAGGACAAGAAGTTGAATAACATGCTTGGAGTTGCTTCCTCGGCAGACTGGAGAGAAAGGTCACTTGCAACTGGAGGCCACTTGACTTGCTCTCGATGCTTGGTACATGCAGACTGAATGCTCTCCTTGAGGATCTAAATAAAAAAGCACAGGGAGAAGGAGAAAAAAAAACATTTAGCAATTTGTTAGGAAGGGCATGCTACATGTAAATTTGTTCATGAATAAAAAAATCTCCAAATTAAAAAAAAAAAAAAAAAACATGTATATTTGGCTTCAGTTTTACTGTGCTCTGACTGCCTAATTATTAAAAAAAAACAGTTCAAATACATACATGTACATGTTAATGCAATAACTCTGTGTTTCAAACCAGACACAGTTAAGAGTAATTGTAAGGGGTAATCATAAACTCACTAACATGTTTTTTTTCCTTCTAATTGATGCCCCAAAATCAAATGCTTATTTTCTATAGTATAATACATATACATGTACTCGTAGTATTGTACAATATTTTGTCCACATTTGGTTAAAAGTTCCATAAAAACTTATTATTTATGAAAAAATATTGAAATGTAAAAATCTATGTTATTGAACAACATCAAAATCATATGTTCAGTTCCTTAAAAAAATGCTCATGTGTTTGGAATCTTGTTTTCCTCCTTAAAATGTTGCACCTAAAACCTGTACGTACATCTTATTCATTTGCACCTCAGCACCTGCAAATATAAAATCATGCTTTACAGAAAATAAAGTGTTCACAAAAAATACAAAGTGACTACCAGTAGTTTTTCTAACCTGTGATGCATGGAAAAGTGTACGAAGCTGCCCATGTTGGGCGTCAGTAGAAATCTGTTTGGGTTCGTCATCACATGATGATTGCGAGTCTTCACTTGTGCTGGTGGACTGGTCTTGAACTGCCTGTTCTGCTAAGGCTTCTGCCTCCATCTCCGATGTCATAACAATGTCGCTCTCATTCTTCTTCCGTGGTGACACAAAGAGAAGCTCAGGGAATGCATCTTTAAGCAGCTTTTTGAGTCTTGATGTTTTGTACCCAGATACATCTACTCCCTCTACTCTTTTTGCAATCTTAATGAACATCTGTTTCAAAGTTGTCAGACGAAGGAGTTCCTTGCCTTGAACAATTCTCTTTTGAACAATTGAAGCGAGTTCACTGAATGATGCACTATACAAGTGCATACTTTCTGCATCCGTGTCAAGCTGATCTTCTTTAGAGACGCATCTCACAAACTCACGGTAACAAAGTTTGTGATACCGGACTTCAACAGCAACCATGTCCTTCCCACGTATCTGGGTTAATATGCGTGAATGTTTCCGTTTTTCAGCTGCTTGCAGAAAATTTGCTGCATTTATCCGCTCACACATAACCAGTGGGATAGGATACCTCTTACTACTAATCCTGTCAGTGAGCCATCGCATTTTCCTACAGATGATGCACTCTTTAGGAAGGACATTGCGAGACTTTGTTGGGGACACACTGGAGCGTAGAAGCTTCCTGGGTGGAGCAGATGTCGATGGGACATCGATGTCTTCTGTTGAAGATTCAACATCAGCATCTGAAAAAAGAAAAATTAAACCAAAATTGGTACAAGTTCAGCCTTTAGGTAGCTACAATGTAGCATGTGGTAGATTTCTAGGATCATATATGAGAATATTTAATTTCTACATTTCATATACTCATAACAAGAAGAGTAATCAGGTCCTAAAATGTATCACCAGTATAACATTTTTTCAAGAAATGCATACAGTAGGCCTACCTTGGACCGAGATAAATGTAGTTCATAGAAAACCAGGTTTTGATCTAGCCTCCAAACAATGTACATGTAGATCTACTACATGTTTGCCTAATTATTTAAGAATACACCATTTAATATTTAAAAATTCTGCATACTAAAGTACTTTTCAACAATTTAAGTCAGTTTCATTGTACATTGAGGTACGGTACTCAGTCATGCGTCGATCATCTAACGAGCAACATTACGTGCACGGTATATCTAAATAAATAGTCAAGTGTAGCTCTAGTAGTAGTAGTACAGCAGCCGCGTTATCAGAAAGATAAACATAAACACTGCAAAGTCTTGCAAATATTATCATATGCATGTAAGGGTTACTCTAAAGCTAATGCACATGCATCACTGCACTGCCACCCTGTTCAGATCTGAATGATTCTGAGCTGTTGTCAGTCAACTCAAGTCATGGATCATGCAAACTTTTTTCGACCTTTGTTCTGGTTCTACATCCATGCACACTCTTCTTATTAACAGTTAAGTCTGGACTGGAGTATGACTTACCTTCACTTTCATCACATTTCCTCTTTCTTGACTCTGCCCTCTGAATCTTTCCGACATGACAAAAAGTCTGGTAGCACCCAAGATGATAACCAGCGTAGCAGTCTTTTGGTAGAGGTGTATCTTCAACATTTGGGCTATTAAGGTCTATGCTCAATTGATTGGCAGTCTTTCTTGCAATATCAGCTTCTCTTGAACCAGAAATCTTGATCCAGCGAAGGCAACAGTTCAGAAACTTGGACCATCCTCTAGACTGAAAAACTATGACTTTTCCATCTTGATCAGAACATAAATGCATACAACAAAAGGCCTTTTTGGTAGCAGATATTGATTGAGAAGCCTTCACATCCATCCTTGTCCATGTTGTTTACATGCTAGGCTACATGTATACAGCACACATACAATATTTATGTAGGACAACCAACCTGAATCATTGTACGAGCCTGCTCAGTTTGCATGCACTGTATACTGGACTGTCTACTTCCCATACATAGAGAAGCTACACACACGTACACACAACACAACATGCATGCATATGTACATGGGCTTGCTGTGTGTGTGTAGGGTCCATATGCATGCTGTTCACTAATATTCATATACACTAATCATGGATAGTTTTTATTCATTTTCATGTTATTTTGTAAGAGTTGGGATTGGCAAGTGGTTTCAGATGTATTTGCTTATTTTTAAGAAAATATTACAGCTGACAAAGTGTGGTGCTAAATGATGGGTCACGAAACGGGTGATTTTCAGGTGTCAGCCCACAGTCTATGTGGGAGAGACAGAGAAACGGGGTGGTAGTAAGAGAGAGAGTGTAAAAGAAAGAGATAAAGAAAGAGTGTGAGAGAAAGAGATAAAGAGAGAGCAGTGAGAGGGGGAGATAGAGAGGGGGAAGAGCCCCAAAGAAGAGAGCTCAATGCTAGAAGGGGAACGAGTTTCTTTCTTCCTTTCTAAACTTAAATTTGCCCCCCCCCCCCCACTCTCTCTCTCTCTTTCCCGTTCATGTTTAGTAATGTCAATATAGAGACCCTACTGTTCATTTATGTCTCCAAGTCCGAGTGGTTTGATAGAAATATAGGTATGCAAAAAAAAATAGGGGTGGCAAAGAAGAAAAAAATGTTCTGGGAGATATTAATATAGGACAGAAAGAGAGAGAGTGGCGAGAGAAGTTAGAGAGAGAGAAAGAGAGAAGTGTGTGTGTGAGAGAGAGAGAGAGAGAGAGAGAGACAGACACAGAGAGAGAGCGAGAAGAGGAGACAGAGCGACAAACAGGAAAGTTATCCACGACTGCGTCAAAATCCGCTGACAAAATTGTCAATTTGAGACTCACATTGATGTCTTGATCTCACATCTCAAACATTCAAAACTTTCTCATTATTGGTCCAATTTATTTCAAACTTTCGCCGTTCTGTTTCTCTTACTTTTCTGCTTTCATACAAATGAACTTATTACAGGGTGGGATTGCCATTTAACAGTGTAATACAAAAAGACGTCCATTCTAAGCAAAAAATATTTATGAATCAAGAAAGATTTCATCATGTCCACTGACCATTAATATATTTTTAATTTTCCACAGTTAACATCGCGTTGCAAAAATATTCTGAATATAATTTCTCTTGGATAGTAACATTTTGAAATACAAATGTACACTTATAACTTAGTTGCATTCACAAATGCCTTTGAGTCACCGACTTACACGAGTTAATATCATAGCATTATTTGCTACACATACACATATACAATGTAATGGTCCTATGACATATTTACAAATACAAATCACATGTAAATTTATCGTCACTAATAATCAGATCTCCCTAATTTCCATCAGATTAAGAGAATCCTTTGACCACATACCTAAAACAATTAGTTTAACTTTTCACTTCCAAAGAAAATGTATTCTTTCCCAACTTAGGATTAACCCCCGATGCAAAACTACTGCAGTCCATCTACAGAACTATACTGTGCAGTTTGTCCTGAAGTAATGCATGTATCATGTAATACATGTAGTGCATTTCTGTGCGATTTTGCGTAATAAAATATGTCCTTCTAGAGTGCTTTGCATATTATTACACTTTATTTAAAGAAAAAAAAAATTACTGTACTGGTAGCAAAATGGAAATTAAAGCCAAACTTGTTGAACAAGATCTCATACTGTTCTATAACTTTTGCTTCAAAGATACCACGAGTCAACAACAACAACAACATTTGATCTTTATTGTGTAAAAATCAGAATAGAAAGGAACTCCAAACTAATATTTTAGGCGCCATTCTGTGAAGTTGTGAACCTAGGCTCAAGGAGGATCATAAATCAATTCTACTGAAAAAAATAATTGTGCATTGGTTTAAAACAGGATGTACACTACTACACTGGAGTTTTGTATTCCACCTCTCATTTGGTTAATAATGCACAATAAATGATGTATCAAATAAAATCTGTATTGTCATTAGATACAAAAGGAAATAATATGAGACCACATTCAAAAGTTTAATTCCAATATCTCTCTTTTTTTCACAACTAACATGTGTATTTTAAGCAAATAAATTGCACATCAGTTTTCATCAACATATTCCTGATTATATAGGCTCTAGCACTAACTTGTTAATAAAGATGTATCTTGCTGATATTGATTCTCAAAATGTATTTTGCCATCCGTCATTGTCAATACAGTATGTACTGCTGTGCAGCTGCATTGAAAATGCAAATTCAATTTCACTTGCTCTGACCATATCTGTACGTACAATTGTACATGTATGCAGAAAACATATTGCAAAATTTATACAATTTAATATAACTTAACATTTTTAATATAACAAAAGTGGTATTATTTCAACACATTTCTTATAATCAGTTTTAGTGTGTCAGTTATCACGAGTCCAAGAGTAACCTCTCAGTATAATGTTTCGGTAGCAGTTGCCTTCTCCGTCTCAAAGTGACACGCAACCCATAGTCTGACACCGGTGTGTCAGCTGCGAGAACCTTTCCCCTAGTTTCTAATCCATCTTGTCCAGTTCGATTCAGATCTGCAAAAAGGTTTTGGTCTTCGGTGTCTAGGAATTGATGCGATTCTGCAGCAAACTGTTCAAGTTTCTTCCTCGCGGCTCCTCCTCTTGCTTTTCTCTTGTTCTGATGAAACTGTGGACTCTGGCCATAGGTGTCCTTTCCGCCAGGGCCCCAGTCACGGATGTCGTCAAGTCTGCTGAAATTCTCATCGGGTGAAACAGAAAGGTCATGTGGATGATTGCTGGTGAGATGTCTCTGATGGGTATTGCTTGTCAAGGGTTTCTCTCTCAGAGCTGTTAGCCGAGAGTGGTGAAGGTTACCTTCATCAACATCACCATCCCTGTAAGAATGATGCTTGTTGTCATGCCAACCCCTCACAGATGATGTTTTTGACCTAGTGACAGAGCTCCTGCCAGTCTTGACCCTGCCCTGGTCACGCAGTCTGTGTGAGGCATCATGTAAAGTTTTAGAATAATCATGTACTCCTGTTTCCATCTCCTCCTCATCCTCAAATCTTTGTAACATACTCTTAGTTGATGAACCCCTTCTAGTCGTCCTTTGTTCCTTCCTAAATACTGTGCTATCCTCCAACCAAACACCATCATCATCATCTCCATCATCGATTCTTACATCATCGTCCTCATCCTCCACCACCATCCTCCTCCATGATTGATCTCCATCCCTTCCATTCCTAGATGCGTCGCCAAGAAAATGGAGGGGCTGGAATCCCTTGGGGAACCTCTTCTCACTAGGGATGGGCGTGGTCGATGATGACTTCCGGACCGGTCTCCGTTTCCGTTTGGTGTGCTGGGTCTCCATGGCCGATTTCCCAGTGATGTCTCCATTTTGTTTTTTTCTCCTCCTCCCTTTTGGGGCTTCCTCCATGTCAAGCATGGCAGGATGAAATTGAGGAGATACCTACAACACAGGAATATAATAATAATGATTATTGATTATGATATTATTATTACTAGTAATAACAACAATAACAATAATAATAATTACAATAATGATGCTGCTAATAATGATAACAACAATAATACTACTAATAATAATTCTGATGTTTACAATCAATGACAACAAATAAAACCATATTGTTGGCAATATGACACCATAAAACAGGTTCTAAAACTTAGTCAATCTAATTTGTCAAATGACACCATGTGATAATGCATATTTGTTTCCCACTGTTCAAATACATTGTAGGTTGCTATCGAAATGTGACAGCGCACAGCAAAAGTGATAATGTGAGATAAGACATACATGTACAGTATGTCTCTGGCGCATACAAAGAACAGATGTAGTAAAATGAACTTAATGAAGGTAGTTTCAAATGGCAAGAAAATTGATGCACAGATTAAGTTTTTGAGAGCTCTTTTGGAGTTTTCCCAAGCGAACCCACTCTCTGCTCCATTGCATATTTTCCACTGCTCAATTTTATCTTTCACATCCACCTACGGTCACTCCAGCAAAGCATAGAGTCAATGCTAAAGCATATTGACCTTTAGCGCTGTAGTACGTGCTAATAGGCAGCAAAGGCACACTAATGCACAAAATGAATATTAAGTGGCTGATCGGCAAGTTTGACAGTAGACTCACGATTTGAATTTTCAAAGTATTTTTCTAACATCGATAAGTTGAAAAGATTGTATTTTACTGCTATTTAGGAGCCATCAATTGTCACTAAAGTACCGATTTAAAGGGAACTCATTCAAGTTTTGTACAGGGGTGTTTGAAATGTTGAGTATCAATAGAGGTCGTCTAAACAGTTTTTACTACACAGCCAGGATAGTAATGCAGCTACACTGTATGTGCATGTGCCTACGGTGACCTACCCATGTGGTTTCTAGGCCATCTTCCAAGTAAAGCACCTGAGCTGTGATAGGGTTATCAGCTGCATTGGTGGGACTACAAAGACGTCTGGGTAGCTTTTCTGCAGGGCTTTCTGTAAACATCAACGTGGGTTTCACTTGATTGAAGCATCCCGGTTTCTTGGAGGAGCGTGTACGAGGCATTGTGATGTCATCAGGATAGCCCTACAAAAATGAAAGCAAGGAGAAGAATAAAAAGATGACACAATTTTATTAGAATGCCAAGTGTAATACTAGTATAATCAATTCAAGACGCTCCGCCAGATTTGTCCTTCATCGCTACCATAACACATCAAGCGTTGGAGAAAATGACAAATGGGATGGCCTTCTCTGCAGACCCATAGAGAGCACTCCAGACTAGCCCTCTTCTACAAAATCCACAATGAGACTGTGGATTTTGGCCGAACAAACCACATCACTCCTGTGACAAGACCATCAAGGACAGTTCACCCTGAAGGGTATCAGCTCCCCAGGTCCAGAACTGAACAACACAGGAGGATGACCTTGCGTGCATGGAACTCTCTACCAATAGACATAGTAAAGGCTCCATTGGTACAAGCATTTTGTCAACTACCGACAAAATGCAGTGGCTAACCCCAGAACCAGACTAGAAGATTTTTTTTACTTGCACCTTATGTAAATAGGACACTCAGCACTTCACGTCCTTTGTCAGTAGGGGCGCTGGTCCGAGAATAAGGATCGTCTTCATAAACGAAGATCGTCTTTGTAAATGCGGACCAATGCATCCTAAAAAACAAGGATCGTCTGCAAAAAAGCAGATGTTCCATATTTTTGATCGGCACATTGGCGATGCAAAAAACGGATTCCAGGATGATTTTCTTGATGCATTTTACATTGACTTTGTACAGAGACCTTCACATTATGAGCAATAAAAAATTGGGAAGACGGACAACCCATAAAAGTAGACGGTCAACTAGGGTTATTTTCTCCTGGGGAATCCAAATTTGGCATTGCCAGCACGTGGTTCGATAACCCCAAACCCGCAGAGCGCCGATGAAAAAAACCGTCCGCGAAAATGCAGACGATCCTTGTTTATGAGGACGCACATTTAGTCCGCGTTTATGAGGACGATCCTCATTCTCAGACCAGCGCCCCTACTGTTTGTGACACACACACCCCTTTCATCTGCAAGAATCTTCAGGAGTGAAGGAGGCAGATTATGACAAAGAGTAGGCCTAAGTGTTGGAACAGAGAATTTGCTTCACTGTCAGTGTTAGCCTTAAAGGGAAGGTCCACCCTGAAATTAAGTTAGTTTTAATAGGAGTAGAAAAATGAGAGAAACAAGTCAGTGAAAGTTTGAGCAAATTCCGATTAAAAATAAGGAAGTTAGGATTTTTGAAGTTGTGATCAATCAAACACAAATTGGCAACTCTATGACGTATCATGCGAGCTCAACTTCCATTTGCTCAGTACTAAAAAAATCTAAAATTTTCATTTTCCCTCAAGAAAAATTTCAACCATACATGCACCCTAAATATAATAATTGCAAATATGTTTCTATACTCCCCCTGCAAGGAACAAATATATATTCCGTCATCAATAACGAAGAAAACATGATTTTATGGAATATCATGCACAAAGCAAATGAAGGAGAGCTCGTATGATAAGTCACAGAGTTGCCAATTTGTATTTGATTGATCACAACTTCAATAATTCATAACTTTCTTATTTTCATTCAGAATTTGCTCAAACTTTCGCTCACCTGATTTTCTTATTATTCTGCCTCTATCGAAACAAACTTATTTTGGGGGTGGACTTTCCCTTTAAGGGCTCTCTCGAAATGTTTTTTTAATGATATTATTTGAGAGAGCCTTAAACGGCTCCCATACCCCTGCACGGAGAGGCATGTAAACAAAACTCAAAAGTGGTCCAAAATCACACTTTCGCGCACCCGACCAATATTGGACAGTGGCTTTGATAAATTTTGTCGTAGTTTTGGTCTTAATTACCGCTTTAATTTCAAAATCGGATCTAAAAATAACAAAATAAGAGCAATTTTCTTACCAGACCGATACAGCTCAGCTCCCTTTTCACGTGTACCGTGTGAATTCACGATGTCTACACAATGGTGATGACCTCTGACTGGCACTTCGTAAATGTGCTGCTTCCGTATAATGCGCTGAATAACACTCATACAGCGCATTATACGGAAGCAGCACAATTTACCCACAATTACGGAAGTGCCAGTCAGAGGTCATCACCATTGTGTAGACATCGTGAATTCACACGGTACACGTGAAAAGGGAGCTGAGCTGTATCGGTCTGGTAAGAAAATTGCTCTTATTTTGTTATTTTTAGATCCGATTTTGAAATTAAAGCGGTAATTAAGACCAAAACTACGACAAAATTTATCAAAGCCACTGTCCAATATTGGTCGGGTGCGCGAAAGTGTGATTTTGGACCACTTTTGAGTTTTGTTTACATGCCTCTCCGTGCAGGGGTATGGGAGCCGTTTAAGGCTCTCTCGAATAATATCATTAAAAAAACATTTCGAGAGAGCCCTGGCCTTAAGTAGTCATAATTATGAAAAAATAAAATTCCAATTAAAATTCCCGTAATGGCGATAGATGTATACTGATTTATCTTATACATCATATATGCAAAGCAAATTCACTGAGAACTTACCCTAAATCACAAATTTAATCAATAAAGAGATTTTTTTTTTGCCAAAAATGGCACTGCCACTAATTGCCCACTTCCGTACGCGAAATCTCTCAAAATTGAACCCGGCCGGGGCGGGAAGGGTATCATTAGCACTGGTATGTTCTATCGCTGAAAGCTTGTGGGCCTCTGGAGTTGTCAACATTCAATCACAAATTACATAAGCTTTCCGATAATACCACACTTTAAGGTGGTCCCTACCGGTCTCATAGTTCATTTCGTAAAAACAGCACAAATAATCGCTCATACACGGTCAAAATTGCTCTTACTACTGAGCTCAAAGGTGATTTTGAAGACAAAGACAGATCGGGTTGACGGTGATTCTGATGTCAGAAGCTTTGTAAAGTTTTCCAAATAAGGTAAGTGCTTATAAATATTCATGAGAGGTGAATCACAAATAAAGAAAGTGAAATTCATCCGCCCCTCGTATTGGCACACACTGCACAAAAGCATGTTCACTGGTGACAAAGAGTCCAATGCAGCCAGAGGGTGATTTTGCAATATCGCCCTCATGCGGTCATTAGGGACCCTACCTTAAGGCTAGTCAGTGTCACAGACAGTCAGGCGAGTGGAAGGATTTAACCAGAGTACAGACTGAAAATGAAACATACATCGGCAAGAGTTTATTTCAAATTAAAAACAAAACTGGGAAAGGTTTTGTCAAATGCTTAAATCTGCAGGATCTAGGTCTAGAATCTATGCACATGTTGTTGTCAAAATCATTGGCATTCAAAAATGATTTAGAATCTATCTCTCTCTCTCTCTGACAAGTCACAAGATCAAGAGTTAGTCACAAAATAAGTCACATATTTACATAATGTTGAATCAGGAATACTGACTGTCTGAATGTAATTTCTAGTCAATTAATCTGTTTGCTTCTCTGAGACTGAGCTGAGTGTGAGTCTGAAACTAAAATTTGTCAATCGAGCTGGCACAAATCCAACAGCATTTTAAACGTGTGGGACTGCCTACAATAAAACCCGAACTCTGTGACAGCTACAGAAAAAGTAACAAAGACCATAATTGTATCATCAATTCTTACCTAAGTAGAATGTTAACCCGTTAAAATTTTGAGGATTATCGGAGAAATTGCTGAGTACCATCACTAGGCATCACATCTGTAAATATTTCAGTGTTTGATATGGTTTCCAACTTCCGTCCGTGATTTTGTTTTGAATACACCAGTTTACAGTTGTATCAGTGCGCATGAGCAGACAGAGGTCAGAGGTTATTGGCCCCAAAATTGGGGCCAATAACCTCTGACCTCTGGTATTTATGCGTAAATTAAGATTGCGCCCATGCAAATGATGATATGCGCGCACAACGCAGCGCGCAGGCAGTGATATCATCATAATTTGCATGGGCGCAATCTTAATTTACGCATAAATACATGACTTCTAGGTCATTGGCTTTGTTTAAAATGGCGCACACAACTGTAAACTGGTGTATTAACCGCAAATTCTGATCCAAAGAGGGCGCACTTTCATTTCGCTTTTGACATGCTTTGAAAATTATTTGGAATTTGGAGAGACCCCTACCAGCTATGTTTTGTCATATTTTTTTTGTTTGGTCCCAAAAATTTGAAAATTTGCCGGATCGACCTTTCGTTCCGTTGGGGGGGGGGGGGGGGGGGGGTGGGGGGGGGGGGGGGGGGGGGGGGGGGGGGGGGGGGGGGGAGGGAGTTAGGTCACCTTTTTTAGGTCACCCATTAACATTATTTTTTAACAATTTTTTTTGTAAAGGGGGGGGGGGGGGTTCCTCCAAAATACACAAATAAAAAAAAAAAAAGGGGGGGGGTTAACCCAAAACCCCCTCCCCCTACGAATACGTAATAACAGAAAATAGAAGGAACAAATTCTGAGGATTCAAGATCTCAAGTTCAAACAAGATCATGTATTGTATTGTATGTCTTAAACTTCATTGATGTAGGCCCAGTGGCGGATCCAGGGGGGGGGGGGGGGGGGGGCACAGGGGGTTCCCGTTCCCCCCCCCCCCCCCCCCCCACCCCCCCCCCCCCGGCCCAAACAAAATATGTTAAAATCAGCCCTAAATTCGCCCAAAATGTACTGAAAAACAAGGACGTGCCCCCCCCCCCCGGGCCAAAATATATATTATATATTTTGTTTATTTTTTTTTTATTAAATTTTTTTTTTTTTAAAACCAAAAAAAAATGCCAATGGCTGACCTAAAAAGGTGACCTTACCCCCCCCCCCCAACGGAGCAAAATGTCAAATTTAAAATTTCGTGACCCCCCCCCCCCCCCCCCCCCCCCCCCCCCCCCCCCCCCCCCAAAAAAAAAAAAAAAAAAAAAAAAAAAAAAAAAAAAAAAGTTTATTGCAATTTGAATAAGTTGTGGATGCCTTCCAGTTTCGGCTAAAACTGCTAAATTGCTGTATTTGCGGTTTACCCCTAATATATTAAAGTGTACTTTCTCAAAAATCGTTTTTTTAAATAATTAAGTCCTGTTTTCCCTGCATGTTTCTATGAAAAGAGTGAAACTGTCACTGGGGCGTGGCTACAACTTTTTTTTTTAAAGAGCAGCGGGGCCGATCGAGCGGCAGCTGTTTGCCAAAAAGTTATCTATTTAGTTGTCTTCCAGAAAGTGGTAGAAATGGTGCTCAAACCTTCACATTTGGTATTTTTCCTTCTTCTACATGTTGAAAAGACTCTTTAGTCCAAACATGTGTTTATATATACCTGCTGCATGAGAAGAATGCTGACCACTCCCTTCCCCTGTTAACAAAGCCATGATTTATCATGTCACTGTAATGAAATTTTTACTGAATGGACTTGAATATCGCTGATTTATTCACGTTTTTATATTTCGTTTATTTTGCAGATTCACAATTCATCTTTAAAAAATTATTACAAAGAAGGCTATGACCGCGGACCAGATGTCGAAGATGAACTTGGCTATGCCGAATAAAATATGATTAATAAAAACAGGCAAGTGTGCAGATAATATCAAACTGAGCCCATTTGTAGCCGAGCAAAAAGTTCGTTAAACACCAATTCCTGGCCCAAGCCTATAAATGAATCCGATTTAAGCCTCGCACAATTTCCTCATTTTAATCTTCTATAATTTTGCTTAAAGAAATCGTATTTAAATTTTAGCTTTGAAAAATCGACATGATCATGATGCTGTTATTATTATTATTCACAAGACATATGACAAAAGAAGGTTGTTTTTTAAGAGGCTTCGAGTTTGCACGTGGCTGCGATTTTGTCAGTATCCTTTTTTTGTTAAATCTATGCTCCATAACAATTAATTAAACACATAACTGGCAACTTTGTCTCCCAAGGCCATCATATGCTTTCGTTTTTAAAGTTTGCCTTATTTAGTTTTATATAAATTATAAAAAGTGAAACATTTTGTATACATTGTCGATGATATTGATTGCTGTGTATTATCATTTGTTTTTTTGTAAAAATGTTCATTTGCTTTTATTTTACTTTAATGAAAATTAAATAAATAAACGATTGATGTCAGATAGATGTACTTACGACATTTTTTTTTCATAGGTTTTTATTCATTTCTCTCTTAACCCGTAAGTGAAGTCCCCAATATCTCTCGATCGGATCTAAATAAATAAATTACTAAATAGTAATTGGTGAAAGGTTCGATGGGATCTTTTATTTTCTGTTCTTATCCCTTTCCCCTTCTTTTTTGAGTCCTATCATAAGATACCATCCAAAACAGATCCAAATTAAAAGTCACTATGCATGGAGCACTTTAAACAATATTGAACAAGAATTTTATGCAGACTTTAAAAAAAAATGGCCCATCATCTCGGGTAGGCAATTTGTTTGACACTATTGAGAGATTTAGTACTTAAAGGCACAGTGATCCGAATCTAGCTCAATTTGAGATTTCAGTGTGCCTATTTATACCTTTATTTATTACATGGGGGGATGATCGGAAGGGAAGAGAGCTGATACATAATCATTCATTACCGAATATTGATTTATTCTCATATTATAATTATGAAAGTCAAAGTAAAGCTTTACTTGTTTGTTTAAATTCACCACTTTCAGAAACTAATGCATGTATAAACAAAGTAATGAACCATTGAAAAACATGATTTTGTTAACAAAATATTATTATTGAAAGCTTTCAAAATAATATGACCCCAAAAATTCCAACTTCACCTTTCCACAGGTTTTGTCTGTCGCCCTCCGCGACAATATCGAGACAGGTAGATCAATACGCGGCGGTGATTGGCTAATCAACATTCACAGGCTGGAGGTTTAAATTCGATTGATTGTAAATATCTCCGAAGTATGCCAGGAAGTCCGTATATTTCCAGCTGAATTTCTCAGCGTTTGCTGAACAAAGAGGTAAATATTCTGAGTTATGATTATTATTGAAATCAAATGTTGTTACTTTACTGAAATTTCATGATAGACATTCGTCAAATGACGAGAAAACACGTTACAAATCAGTGTTGACGAGTGTTTCATTCATTTGCCCCAGTGCTTTCTGCATGCGATGTGTGTACGTATGTGTATTTGTGGCGTCTGTGTGTGGCCAGTCGGCCAGGCCAGGCGAGTGGCGATGGCGAGTGCAGTGTCTACCTGAAGAAAGAAACTCAGTGCAGTACGTGACACGTCATTTTTTTATTTCCTGTTTTGTGCTGAGCTACATGAACAATTTAATGATTCATTTTGCTGTAGGTAATACTGATATCAGTGTACCTGCAGGGGTGGATCTAGGGGGGGGGGGGGGGTTTCGGCAGGCGGCAAAGACAAAGTGAAGAAAAAAAGAATGGTTAGATCTAACTTAAAGTTCTTAAACGGTGAGATTTTTGGAAAATCCTGGATCTGCCACTGGTTCCCCCCCCCCCCCCCTTGGCAAAAAGCTAGATCTGAGCCGAGCTGAGATGAGCCAGGTATAAATAATATTAATATTTTAAATGGAAGAAGGAGGATGAGGCCAAGCTGAGGAGGGAAACAGTTGTTGAATTGTTGTATCATTACATTAAGATCTACTCGTACTCAGCTCAGCAGATCAGTGATCTCAAAAGTCAAAGACAAAAGAGTCAAATATTGAAATACAAAGTCAAAGAAAAAGTAAGAAATGACTGTTAATTATCTTTTTTAGAAATAATCTCCCTCAAATAATTAGACTCTTGGAGGACTGACTCACACTCTCACACAGCGCCTATATATATAGAAGGTCTAGGTCTAAGTAATGTTTTTATTAGTATTATTATTAATGTCCTTCTTCGTTAATTTCTTCTTCTATTAAGGACATTATAATAATAATAATGAAAACGTTACTTACATGTACATGTATAAAGCGCTTACCACCGAAGTCTCTAAGCGTTATAACTAACAAAATAGACTGATAAACAGAGTAGGTCTAGAAGAAAATGAAGAAGGGGGGGGGGGGAGAAAAAGAAGAATTGATAGAAAAATTACATGGGGAAATAAATCAAATTTTAATTTTAAATTTTGACTGCGAGCAAATGTTGCTTGTTGTGCATATTCACAATTCTTATTTACATGTAGTCTAGCTAGACTACATTATATAGCCCAGAAATCAGAACTTCCAGACAACGCACTACATGATTTTAACCTTGATTTTATCCTTATTAAAGTTGCTCACTATTAATTAATTATGATGCATGATTGCTGGTCAAATTGCTTCTTAACTCGACGCCCCAAATGAATGTCTTGAGAATGGGGCAATTTAGCTTGTCTTATAAATTTGATAGACTCTGTTACTCAGCTCAGCCCTGAGTGACACGCTTCTAAAGAAAATTGATAATTGGAACTGGGGTTAATTTCTAGTTCCTCTTTCATGTCTTTCCAGTTATTGGTGTGTGAATATGTACATCTTTATACATTTTAAAGACATGATTGAGCGCCTATAAAAAGAATACATAGATTTTTGTGTACTTTGAACACATATTTTGTAATATTTTGAGGGAGTTAAAAATCAACCAATTATTAGATCTACTGGTAGATACATCTATACAAATAGTACCTAGATTGTTTTTTATTGTAGATCTAGTGGCTAAGTTGCATGCAGAGATTTTTTTATAATTGACTATCATTAGGAGATGTTAATTTATTTATCATAGTATTTAAGTGGAACTATCAAGTAAACTGATTTTCAGTTTGGCCCAAACTTAAGTAAATGACACTCAATAATCTAAAAGATTATTCTTCAAACCTAAAGATTTGTTTTTCTGTTCTTACTCGTTTCAGTGAAACCAAGATTCTTTGTGGCCCAAGCCAACATCTCAACTAGAGACTTACGAGAAGATGGCTACTTCAAATCATATGGAAACTATTGAGCTCTCGGAAGCCATCAAGACCATCCTGGATGAGAGCAATTCACCAGAACGCAAGAACAATTCTGTCTTCAGTATCACTACACCCCGGAGCAGAAAGGCAAAGAGCCCCAAGTGTTTGACAGCGAGGTTCTCTGTTGGTCAGAACACAACACCAAACAGCAGATCTGCTTCAAAGAAAGGCTCTGATACTCCACTTTCAAGGAAAAGTTCCATCCTTCAGCGCAGCATTGGAGGCGACTCTGGTGGTGGGTCATCACAGAGGAAGCGTCGACATGCCCAAGAAGTCATCATCCTGCGGCCGCCCAAGAAGCGGATGGGCGGATCGACTCCGAGAGTAACAAGCACGTCAAAGCCCACCCCAAGCAGTCAGTCAACGCCAAAGCCAACCTCTATAACGCCATCCCTCAAGAACTCTTTTCAGTCGACCCCAGTTTCGAGCCAGAGCAGGTCCCGGATCAATCCACATCACATCAGCAATGTTAATGTGAAGACTGAGGAGAAACAATTGAAGGATGCCCTGTTTGTGACCCCTGACCTTTCCATGACCCCAAAGCAGGTCAGTCTCCTGGGAGGAGAGAACCTATCACCCAAGGAGAGAGAGAACCTGCTTCTCCAGTCCAGGTACCTGCGCATGATGGAGCAGCAGGGGTTAGGTCTTGGAGGATTCGAAGCTGGAGGAGCGTTGCGGGAAGACTCGGGAATCGCTGAGCAGATCACACCTGGAGGACTAAGTCTAAACATTGCTGATCAGACCAGCAGAATAAGTCTTGTTGCAAGAGGTGATTATTACCATTAGTTTAGATCTGAATAACCTTATTTATGTGAAGAAAGTTACAAGATTGTGCCCCCATGTGTAGTCTTATTCTAGAAACAAACTTCAAGTTCTAAACAAAAATTAAAAATTACAAAAAGTATCAAATCATTTGTCCATTCCAAAGCGAATCATACTTTGGCTGTGCAATCATTATTTTAATTAATATTTGACTCTAGAAAGGACCGATATTGGTTACAAAATTATTTAGATTTGTTTTGAATGGTTAGCATGACAGAGAAAGAGAGATTGGGTAAATTTTTTATTGTCGCTATCTGCAAGTACCTGTACTTGTCTATTCTTTAATTTTTCAGGATAATAGTCTAGTTCTTGCTCAGCTGCTGTGCTAGATTTTTTACTCCATATAATTAATAGCCCTTAAATAACTACCTTATATTCCATCAAATAAATGGCAAGATATTTGCTTTAAAAAAGTTCTCAAAAATAGGATTCGTCTACCGGTACTCTAGATCAGATTTATCAACCCATTTTCTCACTCTGCATTTCTATTCTTGTTTACAATTGATTGATTTATTTAGTTCATTTCTGTCTTGTATTTGTCTTAGGAAACCAAGATGACAGTCTGACCAACATCACATGGTTGAGAAGAATGTCAGCACCTGATCTTGATCCTATTACCCTTCCACACATCAAGGTGAGTTTCCATTACGGTAGAATTTTTTTTTTAAATAGCAAAGATATTTCCCAATACTTTTAAAGGGATTGGGTAACTTTGTCTTAGATTCTGAAACAAAATCCTGGATTTAGCTCATGCTGCAATGATAATTATAAACCTTTAGGTCAGTCAGAAACCCCATAACTTTTACAAGCCGATCGCCTGTCTGATTATCAAAATATTTATGATTGGAAATCGAAATCACATTTTGCGTTTTCCTAACGGTTTTCATAACACTACAGTCTATTGGGGAAACGAGTATGGTAAAACCAGTCACTCAAATATTTTTTACTTTTTTGAGGCACTTCTTGTTCATTTTGTAGTATAATTTTTTTAGGGCTTCAAAATTACACCATTTCACAGACACTGATAACACGTAGGGCCGTGCATCTGAGATTTAACATTGTTAATAATGCCTTTAATGTATCAAAATTTGATGCATAACTCTTTGTGAAGTGCCTTGAGCAATACAAATGATTTCATTCTTCTGTTAAGAATAAGTGTATTGATTTTTTTACTCTGTATGTCATGATAATTTTTCATAGTGGAGAGGTTAGTTAAGGATTCTGATAAGTTTTCAGTTCAAAAAGGAAATTATATTTTGATTTTGCGACTTTTTACCTGTAATTTAGTCACAGGATCCTCATAAAGAGAGGCCACCCTACTCGTACAGTTCCCTCATCCAGTTTGCCATCAGCAGTGCACCAGAAGGCAAGCTGACGCTCAGAGATGTCTACTTCTGGATTGAGACACACTTTCCATACTTCAGGACAGCCAAACTTGGCTGGAAGGTAATTTTAGTCCTCAGATCTAAACTAGATTAATGCTTTGTTGCTTAATGCTCCTGGGGGTGTTTCACAAAGATCCTAAGTTGAACTTAACTCTAAGTTGGGCTTAAACATTATAGAGAGCCATTTGTAGCCTTAAAATAAAATATATTCAAAAGCATAACAAAGTATTTCAGATTTTTCATAAATTCCACATCAAGAACATGAAATCTCCCATGATTTAAATGAACATTTTATGCCTTTTAGAATAATTTTTTCAAAATATTTTTAATGATGCTAATGGCTTTCCATAATTATTAAGTCCAACTTAGAGTTAAATATGACTTAAGATCTTTGTGAAACACCCCCCAGCTCTGTTAGCATTCAATCTATCTGAGTCAGCTAGGATGAATATTGAATTTTATTCGCAAAGGCCACTTTTACTTTTAATACCAAGACTGGGCCAAACTTCTTATCATTTTGATGAATCCAGAACCTTACAGTACACACCAACATTTTACATGAACAACTTTTTCTGATCGAATCCACCAAATTTTTTAACAATGCAATCGCATGACCAGAACTCAACTTTATCTTTGAGTCACCCTACTACATGTATGTTCAACTGTTCATCAATTTTATGTATAACAATTTTACAACAAGTAACATAGATTTAATTTATTGATAGCTCCTTTTTTTTTTTATTCAAGGAGTTTTTTGTGGATAGTTTCTTTCCAGCTGCCTTGAATGAAAACCTGCAAAACAGGTCAAGTTGAAATTAGATGCAATTTTGCAAAAGTTTTTTGCTGAATTAAGTTGATGAATGATATGATGGAAACCTAGTCATCTCATGACTAGTCCACGCAGGAACCTATTTATTTGTTGGGGAAAAAAAAGGATCAAACAAGAGCAATTTGGGTTCCCTTTTCACAGTTGTCTTGTAGAGACATTTTGTCAAAGGTATCAGAATGGATTCAGTATTTAGTTTGACATGTGGTATATCTACTAATTCTTGTTATTTTCCTCTCTTTCTCCCGAACAGAATTCTATACGTCACAACCTCTCGTTGCACAAGATCTTTGTCCGCGAAGCACCGTCCGGTCCCGGTCAACCTGCCTTCTGGACGTTACGACCGGGCACTGTGGTCAGGCTGCCCGAAAGGAAGGTCATAGTTCATGAAGAGATGGCTATGCCGGCTGGCATTCCTGAATGCTTTGCTCCTGAAGGTTCCTTTGACATGGCTGCAATGGCAAATCTTCAAATGCAAGGTAAATTCTATAATTTGCAAAATTTGTTGTTTAAATTAATGTGTTTTATATTAGTATGCATCAGCCATCAAGAGTGATATTTTGACTAAAGGATTGCTATTTAGTCTAGTATCGGATAAGTACCTGTATATCCTATAGTCCGAAACAAAGTTGTTATTTGTCATCCGCATAATGTACAGTACATGTAATGTTAAAAAATATTTTGGGGAAGTCCATAATATGTCCCATACCTAAATATCAAGTATTATTGAATTCTGTTATGGAATCGTGAACATGAATTGACAAAAATAACAATTGATTTGACGTTTTGTCTGATCCTAGCTCTGGTCGGCGATCCTAGCAGAATGCCCATGTTATCAGCCCAAGATGGGACCATGATAAACAGAGCACCGGTCCTCACCTCAACACCTATGGTTTCAAGGCCAATCATAAAAGGTAAGAGTTTGTTTCCTCACTGTTTGCATCTGGAATTCTGGTTAAATGACCTATTAGACAGATGATGAATCTACAAAATCGAAGAAAATACAGAATTACAGATATTTTAAAGCTTTTCGTCATATGCACTCATCAGGTAAATCACAAGAATGAAGAAGACAAAAAAAGCAAAAATCAATCAATACCAACAGAAGTTCAGGGAACAAAGCCCAGGAAAAAATAAGAGGCTGTCACAACAAAGTGGACGTAAATTGCGTTAAATGATTTTCTTTTAATATGACTCTAACTAGGGCTTGAAGTTCGTTTCCATTTTTTAGAAATGATGGTCATATTCGTGTATAAAGGGTGAAGTAGAAAAAAAGGTTATGATTGTCATTTTGGAACAAATCTCAAATGGTCCTTTTCTGTCACTCTGATTTCAGTCTCAGGGGCTCTTAGATATACATTTCAGCATTTCTATGGAAGTACATGTGAACAAATTTTTTGGTGTAATTAGTCTGCGGATTTAATGAGACCAATGATAACACAGCTATTGCCTAAATTTGTGCATCATTAAACTCTGCATTTTTACATCAGCAACTTCCTCAAGATTATACCATTTGCCATTTAAGTATTCTTGTCCATTCCTGTATGCTCAGAACCATTATTGAATGTGCTGTTTATGTGTGTGTTTGCACTTTCCAGGTTCGAAGCGTGTACCTCCTATACTTCCGAAAGGAACCCCACCCTATGCCCTGGTGCCCCTGCCTATCTACTTCACCACTGACCCTAAGACGGGCCAACTCGTTCCTGCGAACAGGGACAACGCCCCTCCAGGTTCTGACATGACCTCATTGATTCTCCCCCGCCCTACTGAAGACAATACACCCAAGAGCACTGGTCCTAAAGTAGAGCTGAACTCCTCTGACAGCACCCCCCTTACGAGAATGGAACAGGCCGGTGGTGCATTTGGAAGATTTACACTGGACTCTGGGTATGGAAGCACCGATTCCAGTGTGGGGGATGATGGCAGGGCTTCTCTTGTGAGGGACTCCAAGCTGTTGAAAAATATGGCTCAGGCAAAATGCAACAGTGAAAAGGAGAATTCGTTATCTTCAGAATTTGGGTTGGGGTTGGATGTTGATGATGACCTCTTGAAGACCCCTCCGAAGAGCGCCTGCCCTGATTGGCTGTCACCCATCCGAGGGTTCTCCCCCGTCCCCGACTCAGGTTTCTCCATAAAGGACATGGACTTTAACTTCACCCCCTTCAAGACAGGCTTCACCCCTAATAACCGAGTGGGACATTCCAACACTCCCAGGCACCACATGTTATCCCCTGTGAACAGGAACATTCCAAGCACGTCAGGAGGGATGCGCAGCTCCCGCAAATCGCGGATGATGACACCCAAGAGATATGTCGAGGGCAAGGATTCCGGGAAGGATTCTATGCTGAACTCAAGCTTTGAGAAGATGTTTGGTGATGTGAACTTTGATGTAGATCCTGACAACATCGATGTTGGAAACATGAGCTGGTTACTCAACTCTCCACCCCCTGTGAAATAGATTGAATAGATTCACAATTTCATACCAAAAATTGTAAACGCCATTGATCTTGTACAATACATGCCTGTCATAAGGACTCTTGACATGAAATCATTTACCGGAAGTCTTGTACATCACCCAGGTGGGGATTTGTGGGTGATCAGACATGTGCTCTGAAGCAAAGGAAGGTCCTGAAGGCTTGTTCAGATATGACACGGACTGTAAATTGCCACAAAAACAACTTTCAGTGTAAATAAATGACAACTGTGCACAAAAAGGTCCCTGTGCGTTTACCGCTTCATATCTGAAAGGGGCTCAATGGTAAAAACATTTACCTCAACATTTTTTGCCTTGGATAATTTGTTTGTTATATGTGTCATGAAGGCCTACAAATATGACGTTGTATGTGTGTATGCCTCTTCCTTTATGATACATGTATTTAGATATTCAAACCAGAGTTTTATTTCTACTCATATTTTCTGCTTCGTTTATCTTTCTGTCTCATTTTTAATCATTCTTTTCAGTGACATCTAGAAAGGTCATAATGTCAGGGAGTGCCATATCATCAAAAATGCATGATAACCTTAAGCTACCACTCACATTTTATGAAAGATCTTATTTTTATCTTCAACTTGCCAACTGTATTTTTCCTCTTCTATTTTTATTTCATCAACGTGATTTTGCTCCTTATGTACATGTACATGTAGATCACTTTATTTGCTAGTGTGAAAATGTACAATTTTGCACATATCAACGATTTGAGCATGATTATTTAAGTACATGTAGATGGAAACTAAACAGTGATTTCATCTGTTGTGTGCTCGAGCTCTGTTTATTTCATTGTATATTTGTTGTGTCTTGGTTTATGTACAGATAGCTGTTTATTAGAAAAATATGGGAAGCTTAGTTTTTTATTATTTATCTAAAAATATGAGAAGATTATAATTTAGTATAGAAAATATGCGGTTTGATTTACGGTTAATTTCGAGTCTTATTTGGATATCAAACTAATTGTTTGAAATGAGGGATTAGACACATTAGGATGAAATTGAAGGGAGGGAAAATAAATGGATTTGCACTACACCTCTACTATTGCCATGGGAAAATGAAGGAAAAAAATTGTTTCCTGAGTACACTAAAGGCTTGTTCAGACATGAATTCAAAGAAGTGAGACTAGTGAATTTTACCTTGTTGTAAAGAGAGTTCTTTTCTTCTTTCTTTTTGACGAGGCTCAACTGTATTAAAGGTAATACAAAGTTTTGGTATGGGGTCGTGAATTTGGTTCAAATGCGATCCTACAATATTCAGTGATCGTTGTCACGGTTGAAATCGATTCTAAAGTTATGAAATTATAAATAATACACTCTTTATGTGATAGCTCCCTCTCAAGGTCAAGATATTAATTAAGCTATAAAACAATGTTTCTTGACTGAAATCAACCGATTAGCTATTCCTGTTTGGAAATTATATATCACAAATCCATATTCTGAGATTTTCATGGTCGCAGCTACCATTGTACGGCCGTAGGCGCCATTTGAAATTTGTATGTTCAATTTTTCTTGATTTTCTGTTTTTTCTAGTGCTTATGATACATCCACAGGGCATACAAATATTTCAAAATTGTAAAGAATCACTAGCCACTCAATTTTCAAAATTTCCCAAAACTTTGTATTACCTTTAAATAAAGTGGAATTGTCTTGAGTAAGTAGCAGGGAAAATATTAATATTTATTTTTCGGGGGCTACTTTTCAAGCTTGCCTGCATGAAAATAACATTCTAAAATTTGTTTTGCATTGAGCTCTATGCAAAATTTCGGGGGCTCTTTTGGGCATTTCGGGGGCTATTTCACCCCGAGCCCCCGTGTATTTTTTTCACTGTCGATAAATGTCTGATGCTTGACAATGCGGCATTTGATTGGCCGATGGCAAATTTGATATAGAAATTTAGCATGTTATTGATAAGTTTTATGAAACGGGGCCCTGTAGTGTTTCAAATTTCATTCATTCATTTTCATTATGTTAAAGGAGTCCCTGCTTGACACATGTACATGTATATACATATGCATTTGTTTCCCAACAAAGAAAGCTAATTTGTTATGTACAGTGTAAAAAGGATCCATGTATTGTGTAGTGTTCATTATATTTTATACATACAAAGTGTAAACAAAAATATGTACAGGTATACATAGCAATATATATAATTTTGATGTGATTTAAAAATCTAGAATTTGCACTGGTAATAAAAGCGTCTGCAAAAAAGGAAAAATGTGTTTATCTTTTCTTCTGTCATTGTTTTGTATTGATAGAAAGTATGATTCTCCTTGACGAGTTCGTCTTTTTTTTAGCAGGACTTGAAATTTTAGAACTGTTTAGCCCTCTAAGAAACAGGCCTGATAAAAACCTGATTTAAATCTATTTCCTGATTTTTTGGGGTGATTTTTCATGATTTTTTTCAACCCATTTTTTTCCTCTTTCTCTTCCGATTTTATCCCAATTTTCCAGATTTTTCCCTTATTTTCTTTATCCTTCCTTATTATTTCCCAATTTTTCTTACTCAAAATCCCAATGTGCCATTTTTTCTGGCGAATCCTCTTTTATTTTTTACTCAAGGGAGGCGTGGTTGAGGGGAAAAACAACAACCTATTTTTCTTTTAGTGCTCACTATCACCCCTGAAGAAAAAGAACACATTAATCTGCTTTTTTAAATGAATTTCCAGACCCGTCTGAGTCAGAGTTTTGGATAGCGAGCTACATGTACAGCAATAATATCAACAAACAAATCAATTAAACAACAAAGAAAGAACATGGACAACAAGTTTCGAGTTTTCAGTGCTTAAAACACAAATGTATTTTCATCTTCTTTTTCATTTATATTAAAAAATATGCAACACATATATCTATATACATGTACAGCCAGGTTTTTAAACAAAATTATTTCAAAAATTGTCATTTCTCATTATTCTATTCCAATTTTACAAATCTGAGATGCACGGCCCTACGCATTATCAGTCTGTGATATGGTGTAGTATTGAAGCCCTAAAAAAATTGTGCTTCAAAAAAGTAAAAATCTTTGAGGGACCGGTTTTAACCATCATCATTTTCCCCAATAGACTAGTATTATAAGAAACTATTCAAAACCGTTGGGAAAACGGTTTCTGAAATTTTGAATTCCAATAAAAAATATCTTGATAATCAAACATGCGATTGGCTTGTAAAGTCATGTGATTCATTTCTGACCTAAAGGTTTATAATTATGATTGCAGCATGAGCTAAATCCAGGATTTGTTTAGAGAATCAGAGGCAAAGTTACTGAATACCATCAAGTTATTTTGTGTGCAGGAACAAAATATAGGATTCATACTACCACCTGGCTATTCTCAAATTCATACCTTTGTTGTTTATCAAATTTCATTCAAACCAAGCCTAATCTCTTTCTCTAATTTTTCTGCGTTCATTCAATGAGCAAATAAGGTTGGATTTGGCCAATTATACAATACTTTTAAAGACATGTTCAGATATGGGGTGGAAAACCGTTGCAAACCCCACCCCCCCCCCAAAAAAAACAGTGTTTAAAAAAATGTGTAAAATGAATGCCAACCACCTGTAACAAAGGACTTGGGCGTATTCACTGAGCTCTGTGCTACAAGATACAAAAACGTGAAGCATCTTACACTAAAAGCCCCACTGTCCTACTTGTAGCTACTTGCTCCCTCTATATAGAAAACTTCCCCAATCAGTGCCTGTTGGTCCCCCATGATCCTCTTTTTCTCATGTTAGTTGAGAGCTGAGTTAATGAGATAGCCATCAGTCAGTGACCTGGCTGGGTGGTCTAATCCCTTCTGGCCCAGTAGTATTGACGGTCTTTAACATCATCATGTAAACAAAACAAAAAAATTCCTGCATTATATCTGAACAAGTCATAACCATGTATTCCCTACGTGAATATCAACTGAGTTTTTACACTGTGCAGGTCATATTTACAATGTATAACATTTACATCACTGTGCACATTTGGAGACATACATAATACATAAACTCAAGACATGGATAAAAAGACACTAGCAAATTTCCTGCCATAAATAAAATGTAAATTGAAAGCCTGAAATTGGTCAAGTGCATAATAACGAGCCTCAAACTAAAAGAAAAACATTCAGATGCTTTTCCTACTCATTTGAAGGCAACCTCCCTTGTCGTTCATGTTACATAAAAAGTATCCTTTAGCCGCAACTTGAGAAATTAAATGCAAATCCTAAATGCAAGATCCTTGATGGTTGAAAATCAAGTTGAGCTTATTGTTTTCTTCAAGTTGTGTCCTAACCCAAATCTTTATGCAAAAGACCTAGCTATAGAAAATATATTACACATTCTTAAACATGTACATACTTTCAATATTCCATTACTTTGCAATGAGCTTTAGATCTTATCATTTCATAAGTAGCCATAGTGTCTGAGAGTAATAAAGGTGTTTTATCACTGGTGAATTATTATTATCTTCAGGTGGATAAGGTATTGACTTAGCTGATCTTTCAAATCAGTGACCTTTGAACAAGACAGCATTGGTTGGCATCTCGCAGAGTGGCAGTCCATACCGGTTTCAACAGTTTCATAACATCTAATGGACCCATCCTGGTAAAATATCATTATCTTCAGGTGGACAAATTATTGACCTATCTGACCTTTCATGCCAGTGTCAACAAGAAGCTTTGGTCAGCAGACTTGCAGTCCATACTGCTGTCAACGGCTTCAAAACATATTTTGGTGACAGTCGCGTCCAAACTCCCCTCACCCAGTGATGACACTGTTGCCTTTGCCACGTTCATTCTTTCGAGCAGTTCTACAGAGATTTTCAAATTGGCCATTCCTGTCACACTATTACGAGACCACTTTCAGGCAATGAGACGATAACACACTGACGGTTTGTTTTGACATCTCGCATTCTTCAAAAAGTTTTCTAAAGCGGCCAATGCCATCAGACTATTGGGAGACTCTTCTCACACCGTTGGACGATAACTTTGTGATGGTGTTGCCTTGACCGATGAGAACCTCACTTTCTTAAAAAAGTTTTCTAAAGTGACTGATGCCTTCAGACTATTGGGAGACTCCTCTCACGCCATTGGACGATAACGTTGCGATGGTGTTGCCTTGACCAATGAGAACCTTGCGTTCTTTTAAAAGTTTTATTAAGTGGCCAATGCCTTCGGACTATTGGGAGACTCTTCTCACACCGTTGGACGATAACGCTGTGATAGTGTTGCCTTGACCGATGAGAACCTCGCTTTCTTCAAAAAGTTTTCTAAAGTGACCGCTGCCGTGGGACTATTGGGAGACTCCTCTCACGCCATTGGCCGCTAATGTTGCTATGGTGTTGCCTTGACCAATGAGAACCTGAGCTGAGGTGGATGTCCCGCCTCCTGTCAGCATGCTGAGGTTGATCATTCCTTCTTGGGTCACCTACATCATACAAAAGAAAAGGCAACAATCAAAATAGATTAAAAATTCATTTTGTATTTATTAATTTATATATATATATCAATTTTTATTATTATTTCATCTTATTATGTACTCATTTATTAATAACTTTATTCATTTATTTCTTTGTCATTCATTTATTCATTCATTTATTCATTCATTCAATTAATAATTTATTTATATAACCATCTATATATTTATTAAATTATTTATTTATCTATCCATATCTGCTATTTACACAGTCAGGGTAGTACATTTAACCATTAGTGGTGGTCTTCCATGAGGCCTACTACTATATCAACGTACATGTCCGTCAGGTCCAGTAGCCAGGGTCATCCCCTGCGGTAGCTGTACCATTGTAGGTAGCTGCTGCTGTCGGTGGAGTTGATGATGAGAGGACTTCAACATAGAGGGCGAAGGGATCATGTCCTCCTCTCCTTCACCAGAATTGAATCTACCACCCTCGCCCCGGACTCGGTTCATTGCATGGTTGTGACGGGATTCGTGGAGGTATTTCTGGACGGTAGATATTAAAGTTGGAAATGAATATTAGCAGGATTGCTTTTAGGTTTGTAACTCACTATTGTCAGCAAACAACAAGCTAAGGCAACTGGGCAAAATAACTGAACATTAATACTAGATGTTCTTCCCCTTCACTAGAATTGAATCTACCCCCCTCACCGCGGACTCGATTCATCGCATGGTTATGACGCGACTCATGGAGGTATATCTAGAAGGAAGTGTAGTGATAGCTAGTTAACAGAGTCTGCAAATACAGACAAGCATGTAACTAAATATAGAATGACCTGCAACCCATGACTTATGCCAGGTCAGTTATGAAACAATGAGTACTTGTATAATACATGAAAATACATGACTACAAAGATGTCCGACTGACAGTGCCTCAATAAAGCTATACAACTTATTAGTTCAATCAAAGCTCTCTAAATGGTCTTTTATAAGAACATAATAGGAAGATTTCAAATTTGGACGTGAATATTGGCAGGCTTGCTTTCAGGTTTGTACCTCACCATTGTCAGCAAACAACAAGCTAAGGCAACTGGGCAAAATAACGGAACAGTATCGCTAGATAAAATACAAGAACGGAATATCCATCAAAATATGGGGTGTTTCCATTTTTCGGAGGGCATGTCTGATAGAGAGAAGCCCCAGATTCTTTATTTATTACCCTGGTCCTGTAAATTTCAAAGACAGTCTTATTCCAAGATATTTATTTGGCACAACACTGTTAATTTGACAGAAAACTTATTCGCGTTGGGTAAATTTAACAAACGCTGAAAGATTCTCAGACATACCCTTCTCTCCTTGGGAATCCTGCCTTCTGCTTCTAGCTTAGCTCTAGCTTGCCTCCTCTTGAGAATACGATGATACTGTTTGGCATTCACATACAAGGGTTCTTCTTCAAGTAGTTCCGCTCCTGGTAGAGGAATTCTCTGCATAGTGGGAACACCCCCGCTACCTGGTATCATCTACAGTGAATAGAAAATCCAAGAGGGTTAGTTTACACCACATCATGACCACTGTACCGAATGGACGTACGTTTCGTGCTGCACAAAGATTCAATCAATTTAATTTTGGCCATTACAAGAAGTTGGTTATTGATGTAGACAAGTTCTTATGTACCTGTTTCAGTTCAATTTATGTATGTTATTACCATAGAAAAAAAGATGTCAGTCAGTCACTCAATAGTGTCTGACAGTGGAGTCTAGTAAAGTAAACAGGTTTCCTTCAATAATTTGAATACTAGGACACTGCTAATGTAATGTTTAAATTTCACAGATAGGACATACATGACATATTCTTATTTCCTGCAAAGTTCTACAGAATTTGGTGTTGGCTGCAAAACGGACATAGTATCTTTAAGTACAGGTTCTTTTAGTACATGTTTCAATGAGAAACCATTTTCAAGGGAAACAACAAATGTGGTCTTTGTAGACAGGTGGTCTTACTATACGGGTGGTCACTAAAGCAGGTTTGACTGTAATGTACTCAATGTGTAACTCACCATGACGATGCTGTTGTCTGTGCCGTTGTTTGCAGCCACTTGCAGAAGCTGGTTGCCGCTGGCTGCTGCTGTATTCGCTGGAGCTAAGGGAGGAAACAGAAATAGAGTTACATGAGAATAGATGGATATATGGGATCCAAAATATGGAATGTAATGGGGAAATCTTCATCTGTACACACACTCACAGCTCAACAATTTAAGAAGTATATTATCTCCCTTGACTGGAAACATATTATTACCCAAATGTACCCATACTGATTTTTCTAGTATAATTATCTCATGTATTTAATTGTTTATTTCTTTGCTCGTTTGTTGACATGATATGTAATTGTTTTTAGATGTGTGTGGACCCCTTTGAAAAACAACCTAAGTTGAAAGGGTAATCCACCCCAAATGTGGAAATTAAATTAATAAAGAAAAAAAAAATAGATAGATAGATAGAAAGATATATACAATGTATATAGATAGATAGAAAGAAAGATGGAGCATATATAGATAGATCAATAGACAAACAGACATACAGAAGGATAGATAGATAGAATGATAGATAGATGTAAAGATAGATGGACACATGATAAATAGATAGATAGACCATTGACCTAGGATAGACACAGCATATATAGATATGTCCATAGACAAACGGACATACAGACAGATAGATAGATAGAATGATATACATAGATGTAATGATAGACAGACACATATGATAAATAGATAGACCATAGACCTAGGATAGACACAGCATAGATAGATATGTCCATAGACAAACGGAAAGACAGACAGATAGATAGTATAATATTGATTCACTTTTCAATATCTTATAACACATTACACATGCATAGATATTGCACAATAGGCCTCTCTTGTGCACAGACTTATAATTCATTAAATTGCTTCCATTCAAATTCATTAAATTGCTTCAATTAAAAAAAAGAGTAATGTTAGTTTTATTAGTACAAGGCTATCTGCAAACCATTATTTCCTACATGAACTTTAAAAAAAAAACATTGAAAAGAAAGAAGAAGACTAATAATTTTTTGTTCTGTAAAGGTTTTGGATCACAAAATGGTATTGTTAGGCAGTCTGAAAGATAGTAGACCATTTTGTTTGATTGTTTTCATTTCTGTAAGGTCAATTTCTGAATTTGTTAGAAATGACAAGATTGGAAGTAATTCATAACATTATGAACCAGAGCAAAAAAACACTGAGCTCCTATGTGAAATCTTTTTGTTCAGATGGTCATATCTCAGCCAATACTAAACATATTCAAATGACTTTCGACCTTTGGCATTTATTTTTGATGCTCTTTCGGAAAATGAAGAAAAGAAAATTGAGAAATTCTAAAAATAGATTATTGATGACATCACACTTCACCACTCTATACATGACTCAAGTTTGGCGGTAATCCATCGATTGGTTCTTGAGATAACGTGATCACGAGAATGGGACGTACAGACGTACTGACGGACGGACAACCAGAAAACATAATGCCTTCAGCTACTTTGTAACGGAGGCATAAAAAAAATCTGTTCTATAAAGGTTTTGGATCACAAAATGGTATTGTTAGGCAGTCTGAAAGAAAGTAGAGCAATTTCTTTTGATTGCTTTCATTTATGAAAGGTTATTTTTTTAATTGGTTAGTTTGAGAAATGACAAGATTCACTATGAAAATGACTGACAAAGAAAGCGGACAAAATATATAGTTCCTCAGGTAGACAAAAGAACATCCCTTCACTGCTATTATGTAAAACAGGTGTCACATGCATATTCACCTGTTTACATAATAGCAGTGAAGGGATGTTCCTTTGTCTACCTGAGGAACTGTATATTTTGTCCGCTTTCTTTGTCAGTGATGTTCATAGTGATTGGAAGTAAGTCATAAAAAATGTTACAATTTTAGCGATTAGCTATGTTAATGCAAGAAGTTTGTACCCAGTTGAAAAAAAAGAAAGAAAAAGAAATTTGTTTGTTGTTTCGGTGACACCCTAATTAATTCAAGGAGCGCGATTTCAAATTCTGTGTCTGAGAAAGAGATACTGACAATAAGATTCTAGAAATCAACAAAATGTCCTTGTTTTTCACATTTTTTTTCTTATCTTGTGTCTTTGAATCAGTTCAGGTAAGTATAATCAAAATTTGGAAGAGCAAACAAAAAAAGAGGAAAAAAAAGGTTTGTACCCTGTTGGACTTGGTTAGTGGTCTGTAACTGCATAACTCCATTGTTATCACCAGCACCACCTCCAGTACCGCTTGTGGTACCTGTCGAGTGAAAGTCAGAGTGAAGGGTCTTTTATAAATAATAATAATAATAATATTAACATTGGTTATTTCTAGAGCACACATATCCATTACACAAGGCGCTCAAGGCACTCCGCTACCGGAGGGAGGGTTATTTCAGTAATCGGGAGGTTTCTATCAGCTGCATACAGCATAATAGGAATAATCAGGGAAGCTTGTTATATTTGTGCCTTGTTCAGTTTGGTTTTTGTTTATATTGTTTGATTTCAGCTTTCTGTTCATTCTTGCGTTTTACTTTGATAAGTGCATGGCTCTTTCCAACACGATTTCTCTGACAAGAGTGACGTATCAAAAAAACAAATTCTCATGGAGGGTTGGGAACTCTACAATACTGACCATCCAGGCTCTGCTGGGCTACCGTTTTCGGTGCTCACAGCATTCAAGGAATTCCTACCAACTGGTACCCATTTAACACCTGGGTGGAGAATTGCAAATATCATAAATAAGGCATTATTAGTCTCCAAAGCATTGTCTTGAACAATATTTCAATGAAAACAAATCTGAATCAAGGTGAATGAAGTCCTTTTGCCACTCACTTTGCAATTGAGTCCCTGGCAAGGTGACCTGGTTGTCCCCGGCAACGACCGGCTGATAGTAGATCGTCTGCCCGTCTGCAGTTATAAGCTGCTGCAACTAGATATAAAGGGTGCAAATTGAACTGAATTAAAATCAATCAAAATAACGACACTCTTATTTTCCAAATGTAACTAAATTAAGCCCGAGTAAGGAATCATTTGTTTTCTCATCCAAGGCAACCCACTAATTTCCCTCACAATATGTACTTTGCACATACCCCATACCTTACACCGCCCCATTCTCGTCTGCTAAATCGAATGCGGACGAGAATGGGGCGGTGTAAGGTCAATATGGCAAGATGGGGCTATGCCCATGAAGGAGATACTCTCTGCGACTGAGACTCAGATGATGGACCACATCTTGCAGTGCGGCGGAACGGGTTGCACAGATGAAGACCTGGCCTTTGTTAATGAAACGGCCATTTATTTTAATTTAATTAAGGAACTTTACATAACTATCTTGATCTAAGGAAACAAGAACGAACAAACATACCTCATATCTGGCCCGTGGGGGGGGGGGGGGTTGACTTATTTATGATCCTTTTATTTGATTGATTTCATCTAATCGCTGTTTGTGTTTTCTACAAACATGAATTAATCAGATCTCATTACTTACATCTCGGAGCTGACCTTCAACATCCAAAAGATGCACCTCAATTTGACCCAGAATCCATCAGAGTTGGTTTAAAGACTGACCACTAGACCACCCCCCCCCCCACCCCAAAAAAAAAAAATGATTATACAAAAAATAGAGCCACCTCTCCCAACAAACATACAATTTTGTTTCAGCAATAATCTTACCTGTATCTGCTGCTGCTGTTGCTGCTGCTGTTGTTGTTGCTGCTGCTGCTGCTGTTGTCCCTGTTGTTGAGTGTTGCCCTGTGGCTGCTGGACAATGATGTGTTGCACCTGCTGACCCTGCTGGTTGGTTGCCTGAACTTGCTGGGGCTGTACGATCTGAATCTGGATGGATAGAATAAATGGTAATTTTTGGATGAGCAGGTCGGTGCACTGCTGGTAGGGGCGAATCTAAGTGGGCATTTGAACTTGCTAGGACTGTACTAAGTGTAGCGAAAGGTGATGGAAACATATCATCCAACAGTGCATATGAGGGCATGTCGATTTGATGTCTGAACTTGCCGGGTTGTATAATTTGAATGTAAATGGATAGAATACATTTAATTAATTTGTGCATGTATGCTTATTTATTTTGATGGACACACTACCTGAAATCATACCTGTGTGCTCACCATGGCGTGTATACAATAAATACAAGTCATTAGATGACTCTCTTTCTGCACATGCACAAACTGTAATCATAATACTGGCTTATTAGCGTAATCCATTACTAGGAACATATCTAATGAAACTGGCTCTTGGTGTATGTACCTGCTGAGCTTGTTGCTGTGTCTGTTCTTGTAGCTGCTGTTGTTGCTGCTGCTGTTGTTGTCCTTGTGCAGTGGAGCTCTGTGTCTGCACCACTTGTGTCTGAAAGAGAAGGAAAAAATATATATAATAATAATAATAAAAATGTATTTACATAGCAAATAATAATAAAGTAATTATTATAAAGTGCATTTTTCATATACATGTTCAAATTCAATGTACAAATAAGTTAATAATAATAATGATATTAATATTGAATATCTACATGTATATAGCATACATATCCACCAAGCTAGGTACTCATGGCGCTTCGATATTATCCTGGCTCTGCTAGGCCACCAATTTTGGCGCCCACAGCGCCAAGGAATTTCTCCAACCAGTACCCATTGAACACCTTGGTAGAGAGTGGCAAATGTAGATTAATATCTTGCCAAAGGACATTAGTGCAGTGGTGGGACTCGAATCGCGAACCCTGTGATCCACAGTCGGACGACTGAAGAGGTGAGTTTCACGATATTTATTGAAGGTATTGAGAGATTGCTGGTTGCGGAGAAATAGGTTTTCCAGTTTGGTAGCAGCAGTCACTAAGTGTGGGTAGCATCTTGGAAGACGGATGGTTCGGCGTGATGCCTTGAGATGAGCGAAGGGAGTACCGGGATGGTTGCCTGAGAGTTCAGATAGGTAGGGAGGAGCCCTATCTATATAAGGAGTCATAATTTCAAATCTCTTGCCAGTTTATATATCTTCATACAAGGCATTTTATCTGCATCTTTCTCTCAGGTTAAAATGATACTTCAGTTGGAAGGACTTATCTAAAATTGCACTATACACTGACAGCAGCTGCCTGAGCAAAAAATGAGATAACGTCAAACATTTGAACCTTTGAATGGGAACAGGAGTGTTAAATCATGATGTGATATGAGCTGAAATAAAAATGATTTTCATTTATTAATAATTCTCCTTCTTACCTGACCCTGTGTTGCCTGGTTGGCGCCTTGTAGCTGCTGAGTTGGAATAAGCTGAATCTGTAAAACAAATTTCATGTACACAGGACAAGTTCTGTGAGTCGTCTAGATTTACAAGTTTACACATCAGGAAAAAGGCTGAATAACAACACACGATTTTAGCAATTCACATAAGGTATCCTGTTTTTGTGGCTTTAACAAAATTAATACAGAAGAACTTTCTATTATTTCAAGTTTTAGACTTCAGGCACCTCATGATCTGCCATTTGCTCAGGCACTCATTTTTATCTTAGTTGTTGGATTAGGGGCTAAGTTTATAGTATAGTATTAATGACTGCTTTGAGAGAAATAGTTGTTATTACGCTCAAGGGAAGGTTAGAATTGTGCTATTCCCGAGGCTTGCCGAGGGGAATAGCCCAATTGTAACCTTCCCGAGAGCGTATGAAAACAACTATTTCTCGAATATTAAAGCAGTCATTAATACTTTTATATGCCGAAAAAAATAGACTAAAAAATGAAAAAATTAAAAATATTTATCAATTTTGTCGAAGACGGGATTCGAACTCTTGCGTACAACAAGAGGTGTACCGAAAACCAACGCTTAGACCACTCGGCTATGGCCCGTCGTTAACATGCTTGGCAGTTTTCTCCAATATATACATTAAAATGGATTGAAACCGGCTTCGCGTGTGATGAGTGCTTCGCAAAAGCTCCATATACGGACTCTTCTTTTACTTTTGCAATGCATATTGGCACGAACTTAGATCAAGATCTATCGGCAGATGTTGTTTTTTTGTTTTTGAAAGTTTATTTTCGTCTTCATGTCAACAATGCAAACATAAAATTGTCGGTAAGATCGATCGAGATTCAATTGTATTGAAATTACCGACCAATCCTTCGCACACATACGGCATCCTCCATCGCTCAAACCATTTTTTAACATGTAAACCTATGGGGTAACCATGGAGGCTGACCAACTTTTTTTAATAACCATGGTTATTAAAAATATTGAAATGTTTTATGCATGGTTACCGAGAATTTTACAGGAACAGTTGAAGTTTATGAATGCAATTCGACCAATCAGATGGCTGGATTTCTTAAGTGAGGTATATAATTGTATATATAATAATAATAATAATAATAATAATAATCTGGATATATAGCGCTTAATACAAGATACTGTCTCGCTTTACAGATATTACTACCCCGGTCATTAGATTCATTCACTCACAATGTGCACCATCTCCACTCTCTGTGGAGTATTCCTACCATATGGTCACCTTGAGGGCATAGGCAATTACTAACATAAATATTTTTGTCATCCTACCAGGTCTCCATTTCTCTCTTTGGTATTGAGTGGCAAAATTAAATTAATGCCTTGCCAAAGGACATTAGTGCCGTGTCGGGGATCGAACCGTGACCATTGAATTCCAAGCCAAGGGCTTTTAAAACCAATCGACTACGACACTTCTCCAAAGTTATTTATATAGCTTTACTGTTTGTTCTGGGCACATGGAGTATGGTGCAATCTGAACTTGAACTAAGGCCGGTTCTTGCAGAATGGTAAGCTTGATGCATAGTTCAGAGCTGAAGTTATCTGATTGGGGATACATGAAAAGACAGGCAGAGCTATGTGCCTAGAAACCTGGGGAGTGTTTCACAAAGACTAAGATCGACTTTAAGTTGGACTTACATGTAACTATGGCAGGCCATTCGTGCCACTTGTTGCTCTCACTATTGGTCTCTCAATATTGATCTTTAGATAATATTTTTTCCTTCAATAATGAATTATCAACAAATGTAAATTCTGTAGATTTGTGACCATGATTTGTATGTCCCTTGAGTGACCAATGCCAGTAAATGGTGAGAGAAAATTGTGGCATTAATGGCCTGCCATAGTTAAGTAAAACTTAGAGTTAAGTTCCACGTAGGATCTTTGTGAAACTGCCCCCTGGACTTTGTACAAGATTTCGACATGAAACAAAAACTGACCTGTTGGACTTGACCTCCTGCCCCTACGACCTGCAGCGTCTGCGCAAGTTGCTGGAGCTGTGTCGTCCCAGCCTGACCTCCGGCGACCTGCAGCGTGATTGGCTGACCCCCGGATAGGATCTGTCCAGCCCCGCCTACCTGCACCAGCTGGTCATAGAGAATTAGAATGACGAGATATAAGAATTAGTATGGGGGGGGGGCGAAATGAGAGCAGTTCGTTAAGAACGTGTCTGAGAGTGTGTAAGAGCAAAGGGCCTGCTTGCTCATCCTTTGACCCACTCTTGTGCCACCTCACAAAATATATTTTAAACTTAACTTCAGTTTGTTTGTTATTGCCTTAGTCATACTGTATATTTATACTTTGTGAGAATATCAAACCACATTTGTATGTATTATTGCCCATGTAAATTGTACATAATTCAGCCATTTGGCTGCAAAGTGCAATTATAATAAAACCTTTTCAATCAATCAATCATTTGGACGACTCATTACATGAATAATTCCATGCTATTTGACAGCAATATCCACCGCCTGGCGCCTGCTAAATGCGGTTAGCTATACATGCAACAGTAACACACAGTCTCACTCACATAATAACCTGTTTTTGAGGCTTTGTCAATTTCTGCCACAATCAACTTTGCAAAGGTAATTGAACCTGAATAATTGGCAAATTTCACAGGGAGAACTTTTCCATTTGGTGCAGAACAGTTTGTAAATAAAAAATAAAATACTGGAATGTCTAGGCTGTTTTTTATTGTGTTTTTTTCGTCCTTTTTCCCAGTACTGAATTTAAGAGAAGCTCTTCAATATAGCACCACTACCAAGTGATACATGTATGCTGTACAAGGTTACGCTATAGATGATCTTGGACATGAATATGTGAGTGGTCGGTCAAACCTTACCTGCTGCCCTTGCAGCTGTAACTGGATTTGCTGACCGCCGGCCTGGGCACCTTGGGTCTGAATGGTCTGGATCTGACCAAGCTGATCAGCGGTCAATGTCTGAGCTACTGTATTCCCTTCCATAATTCCTAGTCCCTCGTCGACTGGGCCTAACGTAGAACCTATTCCTGATGGAAATCAATGAAAAGAAGTAAAGAGACATTTGATGATTTTTTTTTATTTTTACTGTAAACCCTTACTCTTAGAGAACACAAAGTAAAAATTGAGACTGGTTTTCATTAAATTACAGCATATCAAGTTTAAATTGTGCCCTGACAAAAAGGCAAGAGTTAATTACCGTAGTCCATGGATTTATGTAGCATACTAGTAAACCATCAACTCCTTGTCCTGTAAATTACCATAAGTCTACTGATATATTTGCACAGACAAAAATATTGTCATTATGAAAATTATGGATTCATTTGATACTTCGCGGCTCAGCGCATGATATTATCAATGGACCAAATTATACCATATTTATGGTGCACAAACTATCAAGTCTGAGTGATTAGCAAACTATTCATGGGCACTGGGTTCTCATTTTTAATAAATCTTCCGTAAACTCTTGTGCACAAATTTTGGACTCTTCCTTTTTTGTATACCGGTAAACTTTGTCCATCCCCGTCTAACATCAAATTTTGAGATCGCGCACAATGTCCCAAACTTCATGCTGATTTATTTTCCAATTTCAACCGATTCTAGTCTATATTATGATTTTTGCTATTTGCTGTAAATTATATTGAACATCTTTAGCAGATAAAGAGATACCCATGTGGATCAATTAAAACATTTTTAAAAGTTTGAGTGCTGGAGTGTGGGAATAGTCACTTCATCATAAAATCAATTCATCATGGTATAAGACTAAGTATTGTAAGTCTGCTGTTAAATAAAACCGTTTCATTCTATACCGAATTTACTTGGCTTGACATGAGAGCTCATACACATGGCCGTTTCAAAGAATAAGTGCATTTTTTTTTAGATTTGTACAAATTAAGCCAAAGACAAACTCAAAGAAAACAAAATAAAGTTTTAATCTGCGTTTGTGGACAATATTGGCAATAATATCCAATGGACCATTCCATGGAAACAAAATGGAAAGGTTGTCGAGAATAAAACACAAACTTAATTAATTTGTAAAGTACATCTAGGATCTAATCTAGACTGTGACTGTGAGTGTACATGTATGTGTAACATGCTGGACCCCAAAAAACATCAGTCTAACTTGTTTGGGGAAATTGTAATTGTAATTCCGCTGAGACTATGTCAGGCTTCACTCAATCCCTGTCTTGAATTAGAAATAGAAGTCAATTAGATCTACATGTCCTTAGATTTCTTTTTTATGAAACAAAAAAAATCTCTCCAAAAGTCCAAGGACATGGAATGGATTTTATCATTTTTCTGTCTAGATCTAGACTAATGTGGTGATCACTGATATGGAATTGGACATTTTGACAAAAAGTGATAATTAATAATAGCTTTGCGCAAGAGACAAGTGTCCAATTTCATTGTCACACTATCTAGACTAGTAATGATACTGATCTAGTTTATTCTCATCCCGCCCCCCCCCCCATGTCCACCCCCCTCAGTGTTATTTAGGGTACGCATAGATTCTATGCATGTTCCCTCCTTTTGAAAACACCCCCCCCCCCACCCCAAGTTCGGTGTGTAAAACAGGCTTTTTGGTACTACGAGCCGGACTTTGGTGCGTGAAAAGTACCCCTTTACCGGACATTTTGGTAACACACATGGTATCCCTCCAATCACGGAGTGGGATTCTCATTCAAAACAAATCTTTCTCTCATCTCCGTTTGTCAACTTCGCGATATTATTACACTTTTTACAGTCTAGGGTCTACTCAAGAACAATGAACATAATCATCAAAAAAGACTCTTCTCAAAATTTACAACACATTAAACCATCTAAGTTATTCTAACAATATAATCGTTTCACGTCTGCATGGTATCTGGCCATCTGGCATATTGTAACATATTTCCTCACAAACAGAATACACACTGTGCACTCACTCACACATTATCATTCATAGCCATGATTGCCGTCGCATACAATACACGTTCACAAACATATTATATGACGCGCCATTATCAGCGCAACCCAACGAATTCGCATGCAATATCTACAAAGACAGTTTGTGCACTCTCATACGAAAGAACACACATTTTCCTATCGTTTCAGGTAAATTACACATGATTTCGTGTTCTTTTAACTTCTAAATTCCCGCTAGGACTACACTCTCTCCACTCATACTACGAAGGGTACAGTATCCAGTGAAAATGGACAACTTACAGGTGCAAAAACTCTGTGATTGGCCGAAGGTACAGGAGCAGCAGCCATGAACGAATAGGAAAACGCTATGGCGATTGTCCAGTACGCGAAGCGCATTGCTGGCCAATCCAGAGTGGTAAATTACCACGACACACTAATTAGCATATAATTTCCATATCAGTGATCGCGCAAGGGTCGACGGGATATCCAACATGGCAGCGCCCATCACAGCAGTTTTTTCGTGGGTAAGGACTATGTGGCAAAGAACATAAGGTGTAATTGTTGTAGCTTTTTACAACCGTAGAGTTGAATTCAGGATTCAGATGCCCTGCAAATACCTTCCTAGTGTTTCAATCAGTCCTAACATTAACGAGTAACGTGTCAACTTTTGATTGTCTGTGACTGACTGTGATGTGACTGAGTTTGGTGGTGTGCGTGTGCCAGTGGGCCTGAGACTGAGTTGTGACTTGTGTGTGTTGAACTTGAATGAACATCTGTGCTGTGCAGTGATACGTGACTGTCTTGTCTGAGCTGTGTTGTGTTGTGTTGTACGTGAACACAACATGGATTTGTCAATGTCTTGGCGATCTGTCATCACTGTGTACTATTGTATGCATTAATTACAGCTGGCCTAAAAACTTGAGGTCTCACACTGTCACAGGCAGCTAGCTATGCGTAGATGGGGTCCAGACAACTCGCCACAAAGACAACCCGCCCCCAGACAACCCGCCACAATGCCCTAGACATCTCGCCACAATACCCTGGACAACTCGCCACAGGCGAGTTGTCCAGGGTGGGGTGCCTTTTCGGACAACTCGCCACACTTTTTTCCCCTCATGATTTCTAGATCTAAAATCCCTCATCTTCATGATTGTCATTTTATGTATTCATTATTCTTTTATAAACACAGTCATGACAGAAAACATGGAAATTGTGAGTATTTTGAGAGCTGTTCTAAAGAATAAAGATGATTTACCTTGCGCTTGTAACAAGACCCGCAACAAGAATCTATTTTGGACTGTGCGAAACTAACCTAGAAAATCTAGAAATAAACCATATTTCAATTTTATTTCGCGGGTCAACTGCCCCCTCCCCCATCAGGAGGCCAGTGCTTCCAGTACCCTTTCATGAATTCCTACCATTAAAAATTATCAGAAGGGAAAAAGGACATGTACAAAGGATAAAGGGGGCACTTTAGGGGAACCTGAAAAAGTGGGGGCACAGTGTCCCCCCCCCCAATGAAGAATGCCGCCTCTGACGAAACTAACCCTGAAAATCTAGAAATAAATCACATTTCAATTTTATTTCGCGGGTCAAATAACCCCCCCCCCCCCCCCCCCCCCATCAGTACACCACTGCTTCCAGTATCCTACCATTAAACAATTTCTGAGACAGAAAAATGCAGCTGCTATAGACCTCTAGATCTAAATACCAAGTTATCCCAATGATCTGGCGATCGTACGCCTTCGGTTTGTCAAAAATATATTATTGTTGCAAGGGAAATCAGCTTTATTCTTTATTCTTTGTAATGACTGTGTTTATAAAAGCACGAAAATCATGAAAAATGACAATTTCATCTAAGATGAGGGATTTTAGATCTAGAAATCATGAGGGGAAAAAAGTGTGGCGAGTTGTCCGAAAAGGCACCCCACCCTGGACAACTCACCTGTGGCGAGTTGTCCAGGGTATTGTGGCAAGATGTCCAGGGTATTGTGGCGGGTTGTCTTGGGGCGGGTTGTCTTTGTGGCGAGTTGTCTGGAATTCGCGTAGATCTATGTGACACATTGACAGTTTGCATTTTGGGGGCAAATTCGCCCTGAGCCCCCATGTATTTTTTTTTCACTGCAGACTTAGAAAATAGAAATCTAGACCTATAAGATTGTTTTGAGAAATGGCCCCCACCTTCTTTCTTTAAAGTTTCAATACTTTCATCTCCATGATGTCATTACAGAAAAATATTTCAATCCTGTCCATTCTTTTCCCTAAAATGTTGACGCTCGTTCAAAATCGTATCTAGACTTCAGAGCTACCAAGTGTCACGCAATATGTGTGACGTCACGCATTCGAGGGTCTGAAAAACACCCTCGCGCAAGACGCGCATGCAATTTCGAAACGTACGTCTACGTCTACGTCTATGCTGGTACTCGTCAAAAGCCTTTTCAGCAACTAAACGAGGATATTGTGGTGTGGTGTCTCTCATAGTGGTCATGATTGATTAATGCTTAGTGCGTATATACAAGTTGTACGAGTAAAAACAGTTCCTCCTATGATTTAGGCACTGATGGCTCCCTTGAACTTCTCCACAGAGGGCAGTTCAATGAAGTTGGTACGGAGCTCATCCCAGTCCCGGAGTGTTCTTGGGAAGAAAATTTGCCTGTAGCTGTCAGAGTTGGAGCTGGGTCTCATGAATCTGTGTCGGTGTTGCTGACGTGTTGAACGGAGTCTATACACTATACCCTCGGGTTGCAGAGCCACGAAAATGTCACGCATAGCTGATCTTTGAACAATGCAGAAAAACAGTTCAATCCTGTCCATTCTTTTCCCTAAAATGTTGGCGCTCATTCAAAATTGTATCTAGATGGGACACATAGTACCTTCAAAAGGTAAATTCTGACAAGCAAAGAAGCCTTACTATTCCTACCTTCCCCCTTTTCCCCTGCCCCCTTTTTTTTGGGGGGGGGGGGGGGTGGGGGGAATGACGTGCTTCCTCCTACCAGTGTTTGATAAAAATCTGAGAAATAATTGAAAGAGAAGTTTTGAAGTTTTAAAAGACTGAAGGTCCAAATTTTTTGAGGACCTCCATTTTTCTGTTTGAGCAAAATATTTTTTGCAGGTTTTGATAGAATTTAAATGCAAATTGGCAACTCCACAACTATATATTCCTTTTTCTTGCAAAAAATCATTTATGAATTTTAGACTGTAAGCACCTTTTATTATTGCAGAAATGAAACGGATCTAATCCTTTCTGATGTTCAGTTCAAAGCAAATGGGAGAGTTGCTCATAAGGTGCATCACAGAGTTGCAAATTTGATAGACCTTAACTTTTGTGGCTATTGCTCAAACTTTCAACTACCTGTTTCTCTCATTTTTCTGCTTGTATTAAAAAACAATTTGAAGCAGGTTGGACTACCCTTCAGCTTCATCTTCAAGTGTAACCTTTTTGAGTGCCAGATGTGTCAAAGTGTGAGAGACGTTGGCACTTTGCAAGCATCCTCTATTATTATTGTTATTAACAGAGAAATATATGCTGTCGGTTCTTTTAGGGAGCTAACAGTTATGGGCAGCTTGGCCTGGGACATCAGAAGGATCATCTTTTGCCTGAGAATCTCAAAACTTTCCCAGAAGATGTAAAGACCATCGTGGGTGGAGGTGGTCACACAGTCTTCCTAACAGGTATCAAAAGGAATGAGGGTTAGCATTTTTTGTGTGTAGAATGAGGGTCAGCTGATTCTATACGTAATATATTCAAATTTATAGATATTTCTTTCCTGGGGACCTAGTAACGAGGTAGTCCATTAATCTTTAATTATTGAATGAACCACAATACTCGGAATCAAGTCTGCATACATTAGTTGTTGTTATGTCGGGTAAGCCTCATGCAAGCTTTTGGGTTGTTAAGAACAACCTTTGTTTAAAAAGTATGCATAACATTTAAATTAGTCAGTGAACCGGTCTAATGCAGGATATGAGTAGAAATTATAAGGTTTGTGGCTACAAAATTTAGTTTGCAGTACATGCCTATCTGTGTGTGTTCGGAATAAGAGGGAATCTCAAGAGCAGTCATTTTCATGTGACTTTACGTCTATGATTTTCTTCCACAATGGAATATAAGGATTGAGCTTACAACTTGTTTTGCATATTTGCCAGAACCCAAACTTTTCTTGGTTCTCTGTAATGATTAATAGGTACTGCATTCTTTCATTACCATTAATGTTTATTCATTTATTCATGACCAATATTGTTTTATTCATGAGGGAATACCTTTGAGATATATCAACAAACTGATCTATTTAAACCTTGTGTTATTTTTATTGTTGATAGTGCAGTGAAACCTGTCTATAAAGACCACCCAAGGAAGACAAGAAAAGTGGTCTTTATAGGCAAAATTTGGTTTGAAGTAAATCCATATCTGTGTGTGTTTGGAATAGAGAGAATTCCCTGAGCAGTCATACCATAAGTGATTTATTCTTGACCACTTAATGTTTATTCATCAGGCAATGGGGATCTGCATGTATGTGGCAGTAACAACAAGGGTCAGCTTGGCCTGGGTCATACCTCTGATATCAACAAACTGGTGCGGGTCCCAGACCTCAGACCCCTCAAACAGATCGTGTGTGGATGGAATCATACAGTAGCAATAACAGGTACATACAGCTTCTTTTTTCAGACTTAAAGAGAAGGTTGAGTTCTGGGAAGAGGTGAAAAATGATTTGTGAGCGTTATCATTGTTATTATGCAAATGTGGAAGAACATTAGCAAAAAATATGTTCCCTGAAAAGCATGGCTCTTTAAATGCCCTAATATTCTAAATATGGCATGTAATAGCATAAAAATCAGGACAGATTTGTATGCCACATGTTCGTGTAGTCCCAAATTGGAGGCTGGAATATCAATAAGTAAAGGTGTATTCATGCTTTGAAAGGCTATGTTATTTGGGTTACAGTGGCCCTTTAACAGTAAAGACCAGTTATGGTCATGCGATTGCATTGTGAAAGAAACGTTGTGGAATCGATCAGAAAAGGTTGATCATCTAGCATCTAGCATCTGCAAGGTTCTGGAATCATCAAAATGATAAGAAATTTGGCCCATTCTTCGTAAAGTTACAAGCACTATACACAGAAAGATGTATATGGGACTACCCTATATCTCTCACAAACCATGAGAGAAACAAATTTACCAAATATATGAATTAGTAGGGGTTTTCCGGCAAATTTGTTATCATCATGTATTAGTCAAAACATATTCTTTCACATGATTGGTAATGAGAGCTTCCATTTCATTTTTTGAAATTGGGGCGTTTCCAATACTGGTCTTTACCTTTAATCGACAATACTGCTCAATTTGTCCTATGGACCTTTTTTGCGGAAATTGTGATGTTCTCATTTCTTGCTTTTTAAGGTATTTCCTAATGACTCTCTCCTTTTTTGCCATTGTTTGTTTGTATTTAGAGAATGATGAGCTGCTCTGCTGGGGGTCAAATACACACGGCCAGCTGACACATAAAGAGAGTATTGTCACAAAGCCGAGAAGGATTGAGGTGAGAGCAAGAATGTGTCATAAAAGTGTAATTTTTGCTAAAAATACACAAGTACCAGAGATGCCAACTGTTCCCTTTTTGCCGTATTTGCATGTTTTGTTACCTTTTTCTTTTTAAATTGATGTTTCTTAATTTCCGATCATGGGCTTTGTGTTGTATGTGTATTATGCACCTATGTTATCTATCTCTCACAAAGTTCTCTTACAATCTTGATCGAAATGTTCTCTCCCTGAATGCCATATATTCTGTTATATCATATTCATATGTTTGGTTGTTATGTAAAATATATATACATTCTATACAAACATTCAGTACATCTTCTTCTATGTATAGCTTTCAGGTGTTGATTGCCCGAGGTTTGCTGCTATATCAGGAGGTCTGAGGCACACCCTGGCCGTATCAACGGACGGTCAGCTCTGGACATGGGGAGCCGGCAAGAAGGGTCAACTAGGCTGGACGGATAGCAAAATGAGGGTCCCTCACCAATGGAACAAACCTGTACACAGTAAGCCATGACATGTGGGAATTCCCCCTAATGCCTCAGCTACACCTAAATCTGACTTTTTTTTCCTCCTCGATTAAAATGCCTTTATGCCTCAGTGACACCTTTGCGTATTTGGCTTGGTTATTGCTGCGTATTTATGGCAAGCCGTTTTAACGTTTATTCCCATTTCTTGATATCAAGAATTACCATTGCTTTACAACAGAAAATTATTTCTTGATGTGAAGAATTTATTTCTTGATATCAAGAAATAGGAATAAATGTTAAAACGGCTTGCCATAAATACGCAGCAATACGCAAAGGTGTGACTGAGGCAAAAAGGTATTTTAATCGAGGAGAAAAAAAAAGTCAGATTTAGGCAATAACGGAGCGAAGGGGCATGCATACCCAAGGGGTTATTTACACATCAGAAAAAGATTGCTGAGAATTTGCCTACTCCCTCTGAAAGGGATTGGGTAACTTTGTCCCAGTTTCTAAAATAAAATCTTGGATTAAGCTCATGCTGCAATGATAATATAAACCTTAAAATCAGTCAGGAACCCCATGAATTTTGCAAGCCGATCACCTGTCTGATTATCAAAATATTATTGGAAATAAAAATTCAAAAAATTTGTTTTCCTAAGTATGGTAAAATCGGTCACTCAAAGATTTTTTGGAGGCACTTTATGATCATTTTGAAGCACAATTTTTTAGGGCTTCAATTTCACACCTTATCAGACACCGATAACACGAAGGGTCATGTATCTCAGATTTAACATTGGTAAACAATGCCTTTAATGGGACAATGGGCTTGCTATCCGTGAGACTTGTACATAAATGAAGGGTCCTTCCATCAGGTTTGGTGTCAGCAAAATATGACCTACTGCACACGGAAACAGATTTATTTCATATTTTTCTGTTCTTTGTTTCAATCTTTAGTTCCTGTGAAAGAGGATGACGTGGATGTGAAGTTTGTGCAGGTAGCTGCAGGAGCTTATCACAGTGCCGCTTTATCAGGTAAGACCACGTTTATTTAGTCATGAGATTCTACCCCAGTATCGAGCAAGCCTAACTCCATATCTAGCATAGGTATTCTTTATGTATGGTACTCGCCAAACTATCCAGGAACTGTATGTTATTCAGTAGTAGTCTACTAGTACTACTACTACTGCTACTAAAATAAAGACTGGAATATATGGGACTCTTGAATGATTCCTAGTCTGAGTAAGAGTAATCAGTTAGATAGATAAATAACTGCTCATGCTTTTACAAATTAACCAATGATTTATTATTCTTTACCCTGCTAGACATGGGTATACTGTACATATGGGGCTGTAACAAATGGAGTCAACTTGCCCAACCCAAGTCCTCCAACCCCATCTCGACGCCCAAGAGGTTAGACCCTGCCCTATTTGACGGTCTCACGATAAAAGGCATCCACAGTGGCTGGACACACATGCTAGCTATAACAGGTGAGTCTCGTATTAGTTCTTTGTATATGCAGAATGGTGCGCCACCTATCGCATGCAATGTACATGTCGAAATCCATGATGCCCCATGGGAAATAGTCAGCATCACAAAGCCGGAAGTTGGAAATCTCTTTTTTGGTAATTGCTACATTTAATTAGTCTAATACTTTTCTCCATGGAAGCATCAAACTTTCATTCTTTAAGGCAAGTTCCAATCATTTTGAGCCAAAATCACTTCATCTATTAAAGCCCCACTGTACTACTTACACGTATAGCTACTTGCTCCCTCTATATAGAAAACTACTTGCTCCCTCTATATAGCAAACAATGCTTAAGTGGTGCCCATTGATTCCCCATGAACCTCTTTTTCTTATGTTCATTGAGAGCTGAGTTGATGAGATAGCACCTGTCAGTGACCATTTAGCATTTATGCTTCATAGCAGTCAGGTAAAATAACCACCACAACATTCAATAACAATTGCCATACTGGGTGGTCTAATCCCTCCTGGCCAAACTAGTACAGATGTATTTTCATTTGTCTCTAGAGGATGAGTCGGTCTACACGTGGGGCCGGAATGACTACGGCCAGCTTGGGAGACCAGCGGCAAAGTCGATATCCAATGGAAGCGCAGAGTCAGAGAGTAACGCCACGCCCACAACCACAACTCCAGATTGCTGCCATGTACCCACTGAAATAAGCATACTAAAAAATGCCAAGCAGGTACCTACTTTTTAAAATTATTATTCATATTCATATCTATGTCGTTCTCGATTTCAAAATATAATTAATATAAATACAAAATAAATCATACTTAAAATTTGACAATGAAAAGGGGAACTGCATGAATAAAGCCCTTAGGCCTTGTATAATCATAGTTCAGCATTATGGTAACTATCCACAATGTGACAGTAGATACAGAATATTTGCCTTTATGTTACAAGTGTGCTATAGTATGATAAATTATGATAGGCAAGAATGATTGAGCGAGGGCTTATTTCACAATGTGTTTCTTTGTAATACAGAGAAACAGGGCACAAAAATGAAAATGACATAAATTCCTGTTTGTATCATTAAAACATTTAAATAAATATTAAGAAATCTTTATTATAACCCTTAAACTTCAAGCCAGATTGTTCGCTTTTTCATATTTGTACAATTCTCAATGCATTTGTTTTTGGCAAGTCCAGGATATTCGGTAATTTTTTATCCCATACTTTACAAAGTATTGAAGAGTTTTTAACATGAATCGACTTCAATGGTGTGTCTTTCACTTTCTATTTGGCATGATAAAAGCGCTGATAAAACAGGGGTTCAATGCAATGAAGGGATATAAATATTGATAAATGTGGTATGTGACATACGGGACAGAGTATCTTGAACTTACCCATTTCAATATTGACCGATTTTAGTCAAGAGATTTGATTTATGGTATAAAGTGAAGGTATCCTTCCGTCTCTTGTTTAAAGATTTCATCTTTTTCTATCATTCAGATTGTATGTGGAGCTGAGCATAGTTTAGCCATAACAAGTGAGTAGAAATGATACTTTGTTTTGTTTCTTTCATTGAGTTTAAAATCTTTTGAGGAAGGATGTTGATTTCCGAATAGATACATTCTGTTGATTTATCCCCTGACCCTTTTCCTCCTCTCTCTTTTTGCCTTTCTCTACCCCCATCCCCCCTTCTCTCTCTCTCTCTCTCTCTCTCTCTCTTTTCCCCTGCCTCTTTCTCTCTTTAAAACTCCTCCTTCCCTCTCTTTCTTTATCACTTTCCTTCCCTGTATCTTGCTTTTTTCTCTTTTTGTCTCTATATTTATATGTACATGTATGCCTCTTTCTTTCTCCCTCTCTCTCTCTCTCTTTCTCCATGTCTGCCCCTCTGAAAACAAAAACCAACAAATATATCACAGCCATTGTACAAGTGATAGATTCTGCCCCTCCCCTGGACATTGTAGGGTACATATGGCACTCTGATATCATTGTTTATTACTGATACTCCAAAATACATTATCATTATTTATTATTCATAAGATTGGAATTCTTAAAACTACGTAACAACCTAAGATTTCTCAAGGAAGACAATAAAAGTGGTCTTTATTAGCAGATTAACTTTATGTACAGGTTTCTGACAGTACAGGTCTATACTCTATACATATTCCATATAATATTTTTTTCAAATGAAACATTATTAAGAGGAAAAAGTAAATGTAGTCTTTATAAACAAGTGGTCTCTTTACACATTGTCGCAAAAGTAGGTGTTTTGTCAAAATGTCTGCTTTTTTAATATTTCAATTTTAATTCAATTTATTTTTCCATTAAAAACATAACAATTAACAATAAACATAATGAATACTTACAAAAATACAGTGGAAAGACGCCTACAAAATTAAAGCTTATTAGGAGCCTAGGAGGGGCCCTGTACAAATATAAGAAATAAATGAACATAAATGAAATTTGAACAGTCTTCCTTTCTGGTCCACTCTACTTGCATGAAGTATAATTCCTGTTTTCTTTTCTTCTCCGAAACAACCCTCAGAGGATGACAAGTTGCTTGCATGGGGCTGGAATGAACACGGGATGTGTGCGGACGGGACCAAGACCAATGTCTTCCTCCCCAAGCAGGTCCAGGGCCTAGATGGGCAGGTGGCATCTAAAGTAGGGGTCGGTGCTGGACACTGCTTTGCCTTCTGCCAGTGATGCTCCTCAGGTTCTTTCTTCGGTTTCTATTCAGGTTCTGTGGGTACAATGAACTGGTATCGAGAAATCGTATAAAGGAGAAACACCTTGAAGAGTTTGAGGGGTATGTCTTTGTACCCATTTAACATAATCCAACTCAGGTGCAAGGGGTACTTCCTTGCACCCCTTTTAACCTCATCTGATTAAAGTATAAGGAGTTCAGAGTTGAAACTTTTAAAGAACATGAAAAGGAGATGTTGTACGTCTTGCTTAAAAACGTGGGCATTATCTGGGTTTGTTAGTACTTAGTGAAGTAGGTAATTGGGAAGAGGTGTCTTAAAGAATGGATGATAACACTTATACAAGAAAAGGGCTCTTTTTTGCTTTCTCAGTATTTGTAGGATTGTATTACGGTGTGAGGGGTGTCTCCTTTCACCCCTCCTACTCAATCTGACTCCGGTATCAAAACGTGTTTTATTGTGTACAAGGCCAAGTGTTAAGAGGACATTCTCTTCATGCCAAAGCAGCCACTAAGAGCTAGAAGGGCACTAACTCATATTGTTTAACACTGAGCTAATGCCCTTCTAACTGTCAATGCAAGGTGCATAATTATGTAGTGTGATATTTCCCATAAAACGGGGATATCCATGTATGATACATTGTAAAATAACAGATTTTATTGTAAAATATATTTTTATGAAAACACTTATAGGCATTTAGACGCAGTAGCAAAGAGAGTTAATTGTTTGCTTTAAAGGAGTATGAAACTTATTCTTCTGACTGGCTTTTGCTTATTCACCAGGTACATAACGTGCAGGAGTCACTGCCACTGGTCTATTTACACAATTCTTGAATTTGAGTTCTTTTCACTTTAGCAATGATATAAATGTTTGAATAAGATCAGGAAGACCCAACATCATTAGATAAGTAAGTCATCATTTTGCAATATTTTTGATAGCATTTCAGGTTCTTATTTTGATTTTGATTGTGCATGTATTCATCCAGGAGATGCCTACATAGTACTATTATTACCCTCGCTTTAGCCCAGCTGGCCTAAGGCACTCCAAGCATTCAAGGACTAAATTCCTACCAGGTTCCCATTTATTACACCTGGGTGGAGAGTAGCAATTGTTGATTAGTGTTGTGACCAGACTCGTAACTACGACCATTTGATCCACAGTTCGATAAAGAATCCACTGTACTACGACACCTCTACATTATCAGGGGGGGTGTTTCACAAAGATCCTAAGTTGAACTTATCTCTAAGTTGGACTTAAAAAATATGGAAAGCCATTAGCATCTTTGAAAATATTTTGTAAAAGTTATTTTGAAAGGCATTCATTGTTTATTGAAATCATTCATATTTTCTATCATCAAGGAGATTTCATGTTCTGGATGTGGAATTAATAAAAAGTCTAAAATACTTGAATTTCTGCTTTTGAATATATTTCATTTAAAGACTCCAATGGCTGTCCATAATTTTTAAGTCCAACTTAGAGTTAAGTTCTACTTAGGATCTTTGTGAAACACCCCCCTGGACCATTGGTCCAAATTATGTGAGATATTTTTTGCCGCTTCTTAGGGGTGTGGGGGGGGGGGGTGGTTCAGATGATCAAGGTAAATGTTGCGGCTTAAAAGTATTCATGACTAATTTGTTACCCCTGTCAGTACCCTTGCTCTTATTTTCTGGAGTCCCCCAAGGCTTGGTTTTAGCACCAAGGGTGTTTTTTCACGGGCAAGAACTCACCATGTAGCTGTTGCTACACTTTCAGTCTCATGGATGACTAAGCAAGGCTGAGATGCATGATGCAGCCGGGATAAACGAACATGCATCACCTACATTACCCTGCAGAGATCCAACGTTTGCTCTGGCGACGTTTGACCCATGCTTTATTTTGTCAATGATATAGGGTTAAAGTTATGATTCCGATACGGTTTTGGGTTCTGCTTGAGTAAGAAGTAAGGGGGCTTTTTCTCAAAAACCATTATAAATCTTTAATTTCATGGACATCCCATTTGAAAAGTGTGTTTTATTATTAACACGTGTTTCTATGGGATATCCATTGACTCCTGACAGTCTTGACAAACTGGACCAAGGTTCATACGTGTTCCGGTAGAGTTGGATGCAGCATTACAGTCAGGAATTTGGTAATTAGTAATTGACTTGAGAGCAAATATTTGACACCAGAGTGATTCTTGAAATTAATAGAAATAAAGGCAATATGAAAATAAAAATATGACATTTAACCTGGCGCACACTACACTGTTCATGATCCTCCAGCAATCCGCTTTTCGTAGAAATGGCGGTTATATTCGATATGGAAATCTTAGCATCCACTATCCTCCTGATTTAGGTTCTATATAAAGATAATATATTAACAACCATAATTTTACTGCATTTAACTCTACTAGTGAAAATAAAAAGTGAAATCATAGATAATCAAACTAGTGGTCTAATGTCACTACAATTCTCCACGGGGACGGACATACATGTGGATCGAGCACCAATGTGCTTTGGGGTGGTCTTTTATTAGCTGGCCCTCAAGGAGGGCTTCCTCGACTCTCACCTGAGCCGACCCCCCTCAAGTTTCTCCGTGGTAGAGAGCTCGAAGAGGCGACTAGGAGGTAAGACCCCCCAAGGCAGATATAGCGATCCTTGAGCTTGAGCGTAAGTCGGTAGAACACTTCGTTACTACCCGAGCTCTGGAAAAGGGGAGGAGACGCTACATCATCCTTAAAGCACGTTACCTGCCATGTCTTCACCAGGTAGAAGACGCGTTGCGAGACTTAAGAGAGTTCAAGGAAGCATGAAATCCTTGAAAAGTAAATTTTATCAATCATATGACTATTCAAAAATCTGGTCTGTAAGATTTTACACGTTTGAATATTAATCTATACCAAATGTTTTGTTTAAAGCGATCATAGTCGGACCTTGTAGTGTTATGCTTAAAGCATACCAAGAAATATTTGTCATTGTTCTTGATGCTGAGACTTTTTAAAGCTTTATTAACTCCACATGCTTCTGTAGAAGCATATACAGAAACATACATAGAAGCCTGTTCAGATGTGACACGGCTAAAACTGCAGCGATTTTAAAACGTGATGACGTTAAGTGTAATGGACATCACATAGAGCTCACTGAATACGGACAAGTCCTTTGTTGCGTGCAGTTGCCATCTGTTTAAACGTTTAAAAAACGCACTGCCTTTTCTGCATAATATCTGAACAAGCCTTAACTCTTAAGTCAACAAAATCTCCAACACACACTTGTTGTTCTCAGGAGTTTTGTTGTTGTAGTCGTTGTCTTCTTGCAACTTAACTGCCATATGTGACGAAATATCATCTATTTTCATTGCAATGCTGAAATATATTTTGAAATGTATGTACAGGTATATATCAGAGAAACTATATCAGAGGAATGGAAAGTGTCGGGAAGATATTGAAAAAAAAAGAAAAAAGAAGAAGATGAGCTAGTGTAAGATGAGCAAGTGGTCGTTACTTGAAAAACAGGACAGTGGTAGAATTGTTGATATTGATCTGAGCTGAATAGAATATGTCACATCATTATTAGTTTTGTAATATGAAGAAAAATCTATCATTGTATATTCATTGAAGTTCTTGCTTTATTGGACATAACATGCATTATTGATGCTACTCATTTTATCTCACTTCTTCTTGCCTCTTTCTTTCCCCCTGTAGTATTTGCTTCATTAAGTTCTTCTTCCTGTATTTCTTTTTCTTCTTTTTCTTTTTTTCTTCTTTTTTTTCTTCTTCTTCATATCCATCTTCTTCTTTTCCTTTGACTTTTTTCTTCTGTTCTTTCCTCACAACTGTTTTAATCTTCTTGACATCTGTGCTTCCATTTGTCAATCTCTTATTAGGTACCCCATCAGAGTTTTTAGCAAATGTTTCTTTTCCGTTTTTCTTCGTTTATTTACCTTTCCTTCTTTTTTTATCTCTTTCTGTGCAATGAATAAGTGCTGTGAAAGTAAGACTTCTCATACTGCAGGATATATCAATGCACATAACAAATATCAGATAAACATGGATACTTTGTGATCAATTATAAATCTGAATGCATATATATAAACAACAGTAATTAACACATATTTTTCAAAATTTCCCCTTTATATTGCACATATTATTCAGCCAATCTCTAATACAGTAAGTAGAGGATAACATTTTTCTTAAGAATATTTTCTTATCGTGAAATAAGCTATGAACTATGTTTTTTTGTCTTGTTTCTTTATTTTTAAATTGATATTAACACAACTCATAGAAAAAGATAATTATCTTGTTTATGGTTCATTCTTTAACAAGAAAAATAAATTTTGTAGATGTGTATTTATGTAATCTTCAGTTGAAATGTAAATTATTGTGCTGAATAATTAAAGAATTTCCCTGATAAAGCTCTGAAAAACCAAAAGAGTGATTGTGAATGTCACTGCACTCTGCATTGCCAATTTAGAGACTTCAATGATTTTTGTTGATTATACATGTATCGCTCTTATTCATGAACGGCGCAATTTACGCAGAAACGGATTCACATTTCCCAGTGACTTTTGCCCTTTCTGTTCGAGAAATGTACACTTTGTATTTCACAGCATTCTGGATCCAAATATAGAAATATAACATTAAAAATGTGACACTAAACTGCTAGTATTCTTTGAAGAAAAAAAAGATAGCAATTGTAACTGTACACAAATTATCTTTCAAGAATCGTGTCCCATTCTATTTTTCTACAATGTCATTAAAGAAACCACATGGGAGATTCAGTTTTAAATGGAAAAGAGAAGCAGTTGCAACCAGGCGCAAGTATAGCAATGTGTTTAGTTAACCTTTGATTTCTGTGTTCCGGTTTTTATATTTTCTTCAATAGTTTTTATGTTTTCTCTTGTTACTTATTTTGCATAATTTTATGATGAAACTAGCTTTCGTTACTTTTAGTGTTTTACTCTCAATTCACTTTTTCTGGGGAACATGACTTAAATTCATGTATTTAGTTGTTTTGGCAAAAGTTAATGATTTTCAGAGTTTTCCTTTATTCATCCGTTGATTGCAAGTTCTGTTTTTCTCTTCATATGAGTAGTTCAAAATGTAACAATCATGTATTGATGAAGGTTAAATTGAAAGAAAAATGATGATTCATCATTATTGTAATGTGTAAGGATTTACTTGATAAGCTCAATAATATTACAAATTAGCTTCATTCATATTTTACATTTATTCATATTATTCAAATTTGTTGTCCTTATCTTGAAATATTCTTATATCTTATGATCATGAATTAATATACAATTTGTATGGATATATTAATGCATTTTATTGCTTTATCTGCCATATATAGAAGACTATGTTACTACATACATATTACCGATCTTAGTCATTTCTGTCAATATATGTCAATGCTTTTAAACAATCTACTTTTATAACATTATTTCCTTTTGTTTAGATATTAAATATTTTAAAGTACATGTAGAAATGACATAAATTATTAATTCTTTTTATCTTGTTTTGGATTTTTATTTTACATTTTCTGAAATCAAAAATGAGAATGTAACATACAATAAAAAACATCTCTTTAATTTTACAATGATTTTTTTTAAATCATCAAATTCCTCCTTAAAACTGTTATTTTATCAAATGTACCATCATTTACAAGTTGCATTTGACAGTTTCATATTTAGAAATCTTCTGTCCAGAACCTGTAGGGCATTAACTGTGTGTTCAAGTCCTTCTGCACTAGTTTGGCATGACGGGATTAGACCTCCCTGCAAGATCACTGGCAGGTGGTCATCTCATCAAATCAGCTCTCAATTCACTTAAGGAAAAGGGCATCATGGGGGATCAACGGGTACCGCTTAGGCATTGTTGGCTGTATAGAGGGCGCAAGTAGCTATAAGTAGTGCAGTGGGGCTTTAAAGCATATGAGTTAACGCCCTTCTGGCTCCAAACAGAGGAAAGGTTTCATTTTTCATTTTACTCCAAGTTTAGTTTTCCTTCTGTTTAGTACAGTTTGAGATATATCCGCAATATGTTCTACAGTGTATTTTTTTAAATAGAAATAAATTGTCAATTATGTATTGAAAGTTGTAACTAATCTACTAGATGCGGAGCACATACCATTTTTTCAGTCAAAAACTAGCTAGCATGCAGAGGTTAGCAAGTGTAAATCTTGCAATATTAAAACTACCGTAAAATGAATACAGTATCATGGCTTTGATGCCACTTGCCTGCATCGCCCAAGTTTGCATTTTAAGTTGCTTTGTTAACCCTTTTCATTCTTAATTTCTTCCAGGCTGGATTCACTCCATTTTTTCTCTTCATATTGGTTCATGAACCTGAAACAAGCAATGTGAATGATGCGTATTGGTAGCCTTTAGATGCAGATAGAACTAAAAGTTGGTCCGCACCTAACCCACTTAGGACATAAATGTGAAAGGGGTATATTTTTAGAAGAATACTCTTTCAGTCTAGATTATCTCCACACATATTTTTTTCTTCTCTTTTTTAAAAATAGGTTTAGGAAACTGAAACAAGCAGAATGGGTCTGCACTTAGCCCGCTTAGGTCGTAAGTGTGAAAGAGGTTTTTTTGTTTTCAGAAGGAATTGTCTCTATTTCTGTCAGGTGTATTGTGAATTTATGAAAACCTCATGTAGTGGATGAATAAACCACAAGAATATATTTTGGCAAATTTGTTTTTGTAAGGTGTCATTATTTATTTGTATGCTTAGCTACCTTTCATTAACACAGCTTACCATGGTCATGCAAAATTCATGGAAAATGAAGGAAAACAATGAAGTTGCAGAAGCAGAAAGCGATATTTAAAGGTATTTCCTTGTAATTCCACACCATTTTTTTTATTACACCTATAAATAATCCTGCTCCCCTTAACATTCTGAACTTGTCATCAACCTACAGTTCGACTGCAGGCATAATTTGTTTTTGATGAGAGTAAGGCACTGAAACCCTATTTATTAGGCATCAGATAACACACAAAAACCAGGAAATATATCATTATTTAGCTGAAGGAGATAGAAATCACTAGTTACCGGAGTGTTGGCTCAGTCAATAGAGCGTCCGCTGCAAAACCGGGAGGTCGTGGGTTCGAACCCCGGCCGCGTCATACCAAAAGACGTTAAAGATGAGAGTTGTTGCTACCTTGTTAGGCGTTCAACAGTAAGGGATAGAGCAACGTCGATCTGGCGCTGCTCAGTGGCTGCCGGGCTCACGATCAATTGGGCAAAAAGAATTTCCGTTTCGGTTTAATAAAATTTGGAGTGGACTATTAGGCTATTATTATTACTATTATCATTATTATTATTAAACTCTTAAACTCAATGCACCAAATCTTGTCCATGATCGCCTTATTATGTTGATGGAGGATGATATTTGTTTTGTTTTGACCATGTTAGCTATCTCTTTATTATGTTATTTACTATGTTAAGTTAGTCATTTTAGTAGTATAAGATTTGTATATTTCTCTGTGTTGATTCATTTTATGTGATTATATATATGCTTGTACAGCGCAAAGAGAAACTTATGTTTATTTTGCGCTATATAAATATTGTATTATTATTATTATTATTATTATATGAAATATATGCACTTTAATCACTATAGATCAATAACTAAATAGACTGTAGGCTGACTTCTGAAAATGTGAGCCATTTTTCAATTCCGTGGTCCACGAATCCGAACCACACAGTATTACATGATTCTGGGGTACTTTTTGGTGCTGATTTTGTTTTTTCCACTTGCCAACCCCAAAAACTACAAATAAAAGAGATATTTGGTAATTTATGCTAATTTATGCAAAAAATGTGATTTCGGCTTTTGTACACGTTTTTGAAGTTGAATAAGATGATTCTTGTATGTAAAAAGATAATTTGAGTAGAGAGTAATGCAGTTTAGAATGTAAGCCTTGAAATAATGATGTTCTTATGTATTTATTACAAGTATTAAAATAATGAAGCTAAAATATGCAAATTTATGCATATATTTGTCTACTTGTTTTCACAGCATGAAACAGAGGAGGGAAAGTTTAATTTTTTGTGTAATGACACTGTTTTTTCAAAGTAATCCAATTTATCTTGTCAACACATTCACTCAACAATCAAACAAACAAACAAAAACAAACAAAACACATCCACAAACACCAGCAACTTTCTTCTATTAATATTGGCATTGCGAGTCAGTACATGTATATGTCTGGGAATACTACACTAATTCGCACACATCTTCACACCCTATCGCTCACACATTCACTCAAACAAACAAACAGACAAAAAAACAAAAAAACTAAACACTCACAAACACTAGCAACTTTCTTGTATATTACACCCTATAAAAGAATTGATACACTAAACTTTGATTTGTTTACACATTCATTTGGCATTTTTAATTCTCACAAGACTTATGAGTTTGAAGCATGCTTTCAAATTTCTTTTACAAACAAAATAATTTCATTTTATGTCAGTGCTACATGTAATATACTTGACAATGATGATTCATATTTGCTTGTTTTGGTGTCCCATCGATTGTTCAACAGAGAGAAAAAAATCTTTGGCAAAGAGCAAAGATGATAAACTTTAAATGGTTAAAAATATTCCACCCCCCACAAAAAGGTTGAGAGAAGTGATAACATGTCTTTTACGGATGTCTGTTTGGCACTCTGCACTGTTCACTGCATTTCAATTTCCATACCGGTACTTGTAATGCTTAGCATACTTAGTGAAGAAGAAAAAAAAAACACCTCACAAACCAGATACTCATATTGACAAGTGAAAACACTAATAATCACTTGTACATGTAAGTGAGGATATTTACATAAATGTTGACAAAAAAACTTTTCTGAAATATACAGATCTTAGCATAAAAAGTATGTGTTCATGTTGTATACAGTAGCTGGATTGAGGACATACGTGTAAACAAGTCCTATACATAGATAAGTTAACATGTACTAGTATCAAAAAGCATACTGGACATTCTTATTAAGACCCATCTTGCACAGGTCCAATTCATACCACCAGTTGGTGCCCTCCTACATTTAGGAACGGTTGTCACTATCTGATCATTTAACACTTCCTCCAGGTGATTAATAAAGAAAAATAAGAAATACATGTATTGACTTTCCTCTCAGACATAAAGTGAACACTGTATGTACTTACATTTCAAGTTATAATAAGCATAATACAATATTTGTTCTTTGCTTTGGGTTTTCGTATTCACATTCTTGCAAAATTTCCCATTTCATCTAGAGGGGACAAATAATTTCAATACAATGCTACACAAATTACAAGTGAATGTCTCACTGTGTTATATAATGGAGTTTTACACATGAGCAACAACATTTAATCAATCCCCATTCGTATCTTTAAAATACTGCAATACATCATACAACGTAACTGCAGTTATTGTATAAACAGGAATTTCTCATACTTTTGAGTTCATTTTAGTTGAAGTGTACATGTATAACAATCATTTACACACCAATCTGTAATGTAACGCAGTAAGAGAATTTAAGTGAAATCATTTCAGTCATTTGTAAAAATATGCTTCAAAAGTAGGTTGGTGTTCAATGAGGATGCATGAAAATAAGTTATGGAGAAACAAAATCTGAAAAATTCACAAGAATAAATCAGGGACACACAAATATCATACAGCAAATGATACATGCTTTCCAAATCGGATACTAGTAGCCCATGCTATTACTTTTCCCCGGCTATGCAGCATCAAAATGTATTGATCACCCAACACTTCTTGTCAATATAAACGCATTATTAAGTTTTATGAAACTTAATAAAATCCTTTGCTGCATCCTTTTCAATGACACAACATATCATCTGAGTCCCCCATTTCTTCTACCATTTAACCTTTGGAATAATTCACAAGAAAATAATTTCACATGATGAAAATGATATGTGGAACATATGCTATTTTAACAAATGTATTATTATTTCAACTTCTAATCCCATTTGCAGCTGTGGAGCATCAAATTGCAACACAAAAGCAATATGAATAATAAATACTATTAATACAACATACATGTACCAACAAGTAATTTACAAGGTGTCGAAATATTAAACTAAATGAACTTATTCACTGGATTGTTTTTCAACAATGACACCCTTCCTTCTTACTCAAAATCAGAGTCTTCATTATCTTCATCTTCTTCTTCCTCTTCTTCTTCTTGCTCTTCAGCAGTGTTAGCAACTTGATTTTCACATCTTTCACAATTGCACATATCAGTGCACGGTATCTTATTTTTACGACATTCACACTGTCTTGTACTACAATGACTCTTTTTGCACTTGCACTTCAACTGCCCAAGAAAGTTTCCTGGTGCAGGAGGAAGGTTTCCCCATTTGATGACAAGGTCACCCTTTTCCATTGCCCAACCACAACATGTTGGATTCGGGGCATTTATTAACTTGTTTGTGGCTCGCCTGTGAATAGCAGCCTGGTAGTTGGCTCGCTTAGCATGCTCATGCAATGAGTCCTGATTAGGGGGAAGTGAATGTTCAAACTTGCATTCTAACCTGAACATATTGTACCGCACTAGATTGATACTTTTTTCTTCCTTGCGTCCATACAGAGCACAGACAAATTCTTCTAGTTTCTCATTCAGGTTTCCAGACAATTCAAAATGTTGTCCTACTTCACCAAATACCTGTACAAATCTCCTCTCCTCCAACATTAACTTAAGAGCTTTGATTTTACCTTTGCCATAGAATGCACTTACAGAGTCGCACCCTGTAAAACAGTGAAGCCCTATTAAGGCATTGGTAACATCAGTACCTAAATCCTCTGAGAGTGATGTCAAATCTATAGTTCGAGCCTGAGTTCCTCGTCCAGTGTGAAAGAGAACACGACTTTGAATGTTTCCAACCAAAGCAAGGGCAATGATGAAGACATCAGTATCAGGGCTCCTTATAATGACTGCCTTTTGTGTCTCATCTTCTGAGGAAGCCTGTCTTTGCGATGCATACGCACAGTGAAGAAGTAACCGAGTATCTGCTTCTTCGTGGTCTGCGTGGAGGTCTGGTATATCACAAACGACTAATTCCCCATTCTGAGGGCAGAGAGAATGGCATGTGGTTCCATGAGCTAGAAATACTTCCACATTCTTAAACTCATCTGGACTGGTTTGTCTCCATGTGTTGAACAAGAACTCCACTAATTCCTCCTTGTTTGCACCACATGCGATGTATTTCGTCCACTGAAGAGGGATAGGCTGGTCTTTGCTGTAGATCTTTATCCTCTCTGTTCCTCCGGCTGCTCGTTTGCCTCGCTCTCCACCTTTTATTGAAATGGACGGGTATCGATCAGTTACAAAGTGGATCGAGTTGGAGTACAAATTATTAGCCAATCCTATGAGCTTTTTGAGGATACAGTCAGCAAGATTCCCAAAGGTCATTAATGACGAAATGCGACCACCCATTTCTTGAATGAGGGCCATTCCATCAACCACCCAAACTGTTCCTTTTGGGATAACTGGTTCATCTGAACCTGAAACACTTTTTCCTTCAAAATGTCGAAGCAAACTGGCTTTGTTGGTTTTAACCAAGTTCCCTTCGTCTGTTCCCAAGGCCAAAGGATAAGTTGTTAGTGTGTACCTCATCAGATCTTGGATGTCAATGTCTCGACTCCGGGAAGCAATAAGCAGTTTGGCCAACATACTCTTATCGGCAGATGTTTTTCCCTGTTTACATAGCTTTTTTGATGCTTCCTTCTTCTTCATTGTTGTGAAGGTTTTGAGTTTTTTCTGTTTGATTGTGATGAACAGGTCTTTGGTCCCTGACTGAAGTCTCTCTTGAAGATATTCTTCGGTTTCACATTGACCGCGGCTATGGGCAAGTAGCAAGTCATTCTTAACCTCTTCTGTAGCAACAATGCCGGATGATATATGTAACAAACAGTCACTGGTTTCCTCAAATGGGTTTACCATTTTCTCAATCGTATCACAGACAGCTTGAATGTCCTCGTTATCTTTCTTGATACGGTGCTGCTGGAGATCTTTGACTGCGGCTGACGAATCACTCTTCCCAGCCATGCTTGCACACTGGTGCTGTATGGCTGCTCTAATATGATGAGACAATACCCATCTGTGGTAGGAACCTCTGGAGTTACTAAACCCTATTACTCCTCCCTGAGTCTTCGTGTCTCTGTTGATTGTTTGCTCGATTGTCTGGTCCCCAGGAATCCCAGCAAATCCATGCCTGTCTTGGCGAACGACAGCAAACTGGCCTTCGAGGAATGCATTGTGAACAGATGGATGAGTCTCGGGGAGTTGCTTCATTTCCATCCAATAGGCTGGTAGATATCTCGAGTAATTGATGTGGTCATATGCGAAAAACCATGGAAGCAGTCCTCTCACAGAAGACAAGTGCAACAACCAATTTCCTTCTTTTGTTGCTCTGATGAAGAGAAGCAGGTGCTCTACCATGTCTATATAGGAGGACCAGAAGGCAAATGTTGGCGAAGAAGATTTTTCCACTACAAACTTTTCGTACCTTGCTTGTAAGCTGCCAAACTCTTCATCATTCACAAGTTGCTTGTGGAGGAGTGATGGGAAAGTAGCTTGCAGCTTTTCCACAGTGTTGGATGCTTCCTCTTGTTCTTCATCACCATCATGGGATTTGATGAATGCCTGCCAACGCAAGTGTTCCATCGCTTCGCTAACGATTTTGTGCATCCTTATGCTCCTGTTATACTGACGCCCACAAAGAACTCCATTTGCAGAACCTTCAGCAACAAGTCCACTCTCAATGATTATGTCTTGTAGTCCAGCATCTCTGAAACGTTTCCCAAGACTTGCAAGGAAATTCATGCTTGTGTGAAACTCTCCCATTCTGATGACAGTTCTAGCCATGAGGTGGTCATCTTTCCAGCGTATTTGCTGGGCCTTACTGTAAATGGCCTGATCACAGACAATGACGATGGACTCTTGCTGAAGGAGGGTGCATATCTTTACGCTCTTCACTAGAATTGTATTGATCGTGTCCATTAGAGTGGGCGAGGCATCAATGGCTGGAAGATAGTATACACTGGATATTTTTGGCTTTGCTTGGTCCAACTGTGTGTTATATCCAGTCCAGCTTGGGAGTAAAGAACCTCTTTGTCCTTGAATGCGAGATAGGCGGAACGCTAGTTCCTTCTTCTTTGCCGACAGCAGATATGATTCTCTACGGTTTTCTGTTATGTCCAGGTCTTGCCCGAACGGTGCTGGACCCTTCTTCCCTGAACCAAAGTATGATACAAGGGATGAAGCAGGGGCAGTAATTGACCGTTTATGGGATCTTGGGACAGATGGGCGTTGGTCATTCACTACCTCAGGTTTTCCACTCTGGATCAGAATACCATTAGTGGAATGCGTTGTTCCCTTTCCTGATATGGTCTCTTCTGAGAAATCAATGTTGTCCCAGACTAGCGTGGTGAACTTTGGTGTCACACCTTCTGGCAAAACTTCATCTCCTCTTGAAAGCTGCTTTGTGGCAAGGGCAGTGTCATGCTCTAAGACCATCGAATGTGACGTGCAATGTCCGAGGCCATTCAGAATGCCAATCAGCTTTGCTGACCCTGTCATGTGTCTAACTGTCATGGCTAGTGATGAGTGTTTAGGAAAGATTACTTTACCCTTACAATTCATATACATTACATCTTGACAAATAGATAGTAACTTTCTCTTTTCATCTACACCTGTTCTTACAAAACCTGACAGTTCTAAATCTTCTGATGCATCTACAACCCAGGACAAGAAGTTGAATAACATGCTTGGAGTTGCTTCCTCGGCAGACTGGAGAGAAAGGTCACTTGCAACTGGAGGCCACTTGACTTGCTCTCGATGCTTGGTACATGCAGACTGAATGCTCTCCTTGAGGATCTAAATAAAAAAGCACAGGGAGAAGGAGAAAAAAAAACATTTAGCAATTTGTTAGGAAGGGCATGCTACATGTAAATTTGTTCATGAATAAAAAAATCTCCAAATTAAAAAAAAAAAAAAAAAAACATGTATATTTGGCTTCAGTTTTACTGTGCTCTGACTGCCTAATTATTAAAAAAAAACAGTTCAAATACATACATGTACATGTTAATGCAATAACTCTGTGTTTCAAACCAGACACAGTTAAGAGTAATTGTAAGGGGTAATCATAAACTCACTAACATGTTTTTTTTCCTTCTAATTGATGCCCCAAAATCAAATGCTTATTTTCTATAGTATAATACATATACATGTACTCGTAGTATTGTACAATATTTTGTCCACATTTGGTTAAAAGTTCCATAAAAACTTATTATTTATGAAAAAATATTGAAATGTAAAAATCTATGTTATTGAACAACATCAAAATCATATGTTCAGTTCCTTAAAAAAATGCTCATGTGTTTGGAATCTTGTTTTCCTCCTTAAAATGTTGCACCTAAAACCTGTACGTACATCTTATTCATTTGCACCTCAGCACCTGCAAATATAAAATCATGCTTTACAGAAAATAAAGTGTTCACAAAAAATACAAAGTGACTACCAGTAGTTTTTCTAACCTGTGATGCATGGAAAAGTGTACGAAGCTGCCCATGTTGGGCGTCAGTAGAAATCTGTTTGGGTTCGTCATCACATGATGATTGCGAGTCTTCACTTGTGCTGGTGGACTGGTCTTGAACTGCCTGTTCTGCTAAGGCTTCTGCCTCCATCTCCGATGTCATAACAATGTCGCTCTCATTCTTCTTCCGTGGTGACACAAAGAGAAGCTCAGGGAATGCATCTTTAAGCAGCTTTTTGAGTCTTGATGTTTTGTACCCAGATACATCTACTCCCTCTACTCTTTTTGCAATCTTAATGAACATCTGTTTCAAAGTTGTCAGACGAAGGAGTTCCTTGCCTTGAACAATTCTCTTTTGAACAATTGAAGCGAGTTCACTGAATGATGCACTATACAAGTGCATACTTTCTGCATCCGTGTCAAGCTGATCTTCTTTAGAGACGCATCTCACAAACTCACGGTAACAAAGTTTGTGATACCGGACTTCAACAGCAACCATGTCCTTCCCACGTATCTGGGTTAATATGCGTGAATGTTTCCGTTTTTCAGCTGCTTGCAGAAAATTTGCTGCATTTATCCGCTCACACATAACCAGTGGGATAGGATACCTCTTACTACTAATCCTGTCAGTGAGCCATCGCATTTTCCTACAGATGATGCACTCTTTAGGAAGGACATTGCGAGACTTTGTTGGGGACACACTGGAGCGTAGAAGCTTCCTGGGTGGAGCAGATGTCGATGGGACATCGATGTCTTCTGTTGAAGATTCAACATCAGCATCTGAAAAAAGAAAAATTAAACCAAAATTGGTACAAGTTCAGCCTTTAGGTAGCTACAATGTAGCATGTGGTAGATTTCTAGGATCATATATGAGAATATTTAATTTCTACATTTCATATACTCATAACAAGAAGAGTAATCAGGTCCTAAAATGTATCACCAGTATAACATTTTTTCAAGAAATGCATACAGTAGGCCTACCTTGGACCGAGATAAATGTAGTTCATAGAAAACCAGGTTTTGATCTAGCCTCCAAACAATGTACATGTAGATCTACTACATGTTTGCCTAATTATTTAAGAATACACCATTTAATATTTAAAAATTCTGCATACTAAAGTACTTTTCAACAATTTAAGTCAGTTTCATTGTACATTGAGGTACGGTACTCAGTCATGCGTCGATCATCTAACGAGCAACATTACGTGCACGGTATATCTAAATAAATAGTCAAGTGTAGCTCTAGTAGTAGTAGTACAGCAGCCGCGTTATCAGAAAGATAAACATAAACACTGCAAAGTCTTGCAAATATTATCATATGCATGTAAGGGTTACTCTAAAGCTAATGCACATGCATCACTGCACTGCCACCCTGTTCAGATCTGAATGATTCTGAGCTGTTGTCAGTCAACTCAAGTCATGGATCATGCAAACTTTTTTCGACCTTTGTTCTGGTTCTACATCCATGCACACTCTTCTTATTAACAGTTAAGTCTGGACTGGAGTATGACTTACCTTCACTTTCATCACATTTCCTCTTTCTTGACTCTGCCCTCTGAATCTTTCCGACATGACAAAAAGTCTGGTAGCACCCAAGATGATAACCAGCGTAGCAGTCTTTTGGTAGAGGTGTATCTTCAACATTTGGGCTATTAAGGTCTATGCTCAATTGATTGGCAGTCTTTCTTGCAATATCAGCTTCTCTTGAACCAGAAATCTTGATCCAGCGAAGGCAACAGTTCAGAAACTTGGACCATCCTCTAGACTGAAAAACTATGACTTTTCCATCTTGATCAGAACATAAATGCATACAACAAAAGGCCTTTTTGGTAGCAGATATTGATTGAGAAGCCTTCACATCCATCCTTGTCCATGTTGTTTACATGCTAGGCTACATGTATACAGCACACATACAATATTTATGTAGGACAACCAACCTGAATCATTGTACGAGCCTGCTCAGTTTGCATGCACTGTATACTGGACTGTCTACTTCCCATACATAGAGAAGCTACACACACGTACACACAACACAACATGCATGCATATGTACATGGGCTTGCTGTGTGTGTGTAGGGTCCATATGCATGCTGTTCACTAATATTCATATACACTAATCATGGATAGTTTTTATTCATTTTCATGTTATTTTGTAAGAGTTGGGATTGGCAAGTGGTTTCAGATGTATTTGCTTATTTTTAAGAAAATATTACAGCTGACAAAGTGTGGTGCTAAATGATGGGTCACGAAACGGGTGATTTTCAGGTGTCAGCCCACAGTCTAAAAGGGATTTAGGAGTTTCATTTTGTAATATTAATTCTAAGTGTATACACTGTGCCTAATGAGAGATATAAACACTAGAAGTGCAGCCATTTTCTGTACATTAAAAAAAAGGAATTTTGTTGGGTTTTTTTCTGACACAAAACAATATTTAAATTTATATCCTGCATCAAAAATGTATTGGTTTTTGATTGGTTGAGAGCTTATCACGTGACCTGAAATATTTCAACTATTTAAGGTTGCTCTGAAAAAGTACTATTTGGGAGTATTATTTGGGAGTTGACATTCCTGTATGAATTTGTTTTTATTTATTTCTTTTTTTTTTCTTAAAGTCTTAACTTAATAATTTTTTTCTTTTTTTTTGGATTAAATTGTAATTTTGTTTTCTCCAAAAATTGTTTTGTTAATAATTTTTAAAAATAAATTGTTGATGCAGGATATAAAACAAATATACCATGCATGCCTTCTTCTATCGACAAAACTCTTCAAAGATATTGCCCATCGCTCCCCACTCCACACCTTCTGAAACCTCAGCTAGTGAAATATGAATGCACAACTTGATTGAAAAGCGGGGAACGGTGTTGTAGAAAGGTCGCGTGACCTTCGCCCTTTGCCCTACTTAGAAAAGCCTCGCCAGTCGTTGCAATATGACGTCATTGGCACACGCGCGTCTAAAACCTGGCGCGCGGCACGCGCAACTGACTGCATGACGTCATATGACAACAAGTTTGAAATAAACAAACCTCCTGTCGCCGAAGAACGTACCAGAAATCATGTAAGAAAAGTAACAAAAGTCATCAAAAATGGCGATAATATTGGAGGGTTAAAACAAATCGTCAATCTAACGAAGAGCAGGAGTATTGCAACGAGATTTTGGGGTAACAACACCAAGGAAATACTTCGAATCTTTCAAGAAAAATGAAGAAGAGAGTCGTGAAATTGCGGGAACTTGTCCCTGCTGTGGCAGCACTCGCTGTAGCGGTACTCATCCAGTCTGCCACCGGGAGTTCTGGGGGATCGGGACATACACCGACGACACAAGCTACACATGCCGATGATCATGATTTGACAACCCACAATGGAACCGAAGAGCATGATGATGGACATGATGATGGACATGATGATTTACATGCCCATGCCCCGAAAGTGATTGTCTTTATATCTGGAAGCTGTCTCTTTGGTGGTAAGTAGAAAATTATTTCATTTTATGATTAGACTAGATCTAGGTCTAGACCTAGATCTACCTAATGACGTAATGTCTCACACAAAATAAAGAAAAAGAACGAGGACCGCGACCTAAGACTAGAGGAGAAAGGACAAAGAAGAACAAAGTTAAAGAAGAGAAGATCATGAATATGCAAAATATGACTCGCTTCTTTGCAGTAGGCTAGGCCTAGTCTATACCCAGAAATTTGTGTGTCTGGACAGGTTGTGTATCCGGGCAGTTGATTTAAAACAGCGGACTCTAATTCAGAAGTTAACACGCAACATTTCAACAACATTGAAGTCTTTTAAAACTTGAATTAGACTCTAGATCTACACAACATTATGAAGCCTTATTTAAATCATAAATGGTATTTTTTTACGATCATTAACTAGGTCTAGGGTTATTTGATATAAAGATCTAGACCTCAAGATCTAGTCTAGATCTAGATCTACCTTTTGTTAAATTGAAAGTCAAAAGTGGCAGCTTTATTTTTGTTATAGACTCTAATTAGTCTAGGCTAGGTCTAGATTCTAAGTCTAGAAATAGATTCTAGATATCTTTAGTTTTATGCAGATTTTTATTTTTTACAATAAAAATGGCAATTAAGATGCAAAGTTTACAAATTTCATTTTTTATAAATAAACCCACATGTTACATAGACTAATTGTTTTACTAGGGGTCTAGTTGGTGGAGCCAGATGACATGTACATGTAGTCTCAGTGACAGTGGAACAATATACAGGATGGGTTTGTAGTTGGTCAGTTTTGCATCACAAATCTTTTAGAGGTGTTGGACCAGTGGACACAGATTTTGGATGATGGAGGCACAGTAGATGCCATATATTTGGACTTCACAAAGGCTTTCGATACGGTGCCTCACCACCGGCTGCTTCTCAAATTAGAATCGTATGGAGTTTGTGGGAATGTACTTGCATGGTTAGAATCTTTTCTGAGTGGACGGCAGCAAAGAGTAGTGGTCAGAGGCAAGCAGTCTAAGTGGGGCAAAGTCCTGAGTGGAGTGCCGCAGAGCAGTGTGTTGGGTCCGTGTTTATTTTTGCTATTTGTAAATGACCTTCCAAAAGTTGTCAACTCAAATATTTCAATGTTTGCAGACGATACAAAGTTGTATGTCCGTGCTGATACTGCAGATTTAAGAAAGCAACTTCAAGAGGATCTGTCACGGATGGAAGAATGGGCTGAGAAATGGTAGCTTTGCTTTCATCCTGATAAGTGTACTGTTTTAAGGCTTGGGAAGTTACCAGCAGAAGCCTCTACAGACTATTGTATGAAAAAGGGGACAGACTGTAACACTATCTGTTATAAAAGTAGAAAAGGACCTATATGTAGGTGTCCTTGTAGATTCACAACTATCATTTAAAGATCACGTTTCCCAAACAGTTCTTAAGGCAAATCGAGTAGACCTACTTGGAGTTATCCGTAGGACATTTATGTATCTCAATACTGATACTATGCCGTTTTTGTAAATAACGCACGGCCCAGAGTGCAATAGCGGTGAATGCAGTACACGTGAGGTTTCTTTAGATTGGTGCCGCTCTGTGCAACGAGCCGCTTGCAGCGAGTTCACAGTGCGAACCATCTGAAGAAACCGAGCGTACACTGCATTTACGTTTCGCACAACAGGGTCAAGTGCGTAATTTGTTTTATAAAATAGTGACACAAATAGCAACAAAAAAAAGTTTAGATCTTAAGTTATGCAGAGTCTACGAGAGTTCGATCTAGATCTAGAGTTATGTTGGTTCTAGACTAAGACCTTGCAGGCTTACCAAAAAGTCCACGGAATTCATTGCCTTGATTAAAAATAAAATCCATAGGGGGTCTAGAGACGAGTCTACATCAGACAGCTGAAATTCCTGGATTCATTATAAAATCCAAAAGTCAAAACAGGCCTAAATCCAAGGCAAAAGTAAAATAAAAATTTGCTTTCTACAATAATACTCCGCTCTAGCTAGCTAGCTAGAGCTAAGCTACGCGTACGCTGCGCTGGGGATCATGGTGGAGCGTACAATATTAGCTACACATAGCCTACATATACAATGCAGATCGAGGGAGCGTAGGCGCAGTACGCGCGCTCGCTGGATATCCATGGTAACGTGTAATATAACTTTTTTGCGCTTTTTTCAGCAAAATCGTGCTTGCCTAAAAAATTTGTACATGTCATGTGATGCGTATTGACCAATCACGATGCTTAAAATACTAGAGCCATTTTATAATCATCAACATCAGAGACTGAAACTTTTGGTCTAACTTTGATCTAGACCGTACTATTTACAGTTTAAGATCCACCACTCCAAGGCACATGGCTATTTCTAGAGACTACACTGATCATGTGACCTGTTAACAGTCACAAATCATTTTTTTATTCATAGTCAAATGAAATCTAATGATATCTCCACTTTTCGATTAACAGGTTCTTTTTTTCTTACAATAGTAGTTTTACATCTACTTTAGATATCAGACACTCATGAAATCGTGAATACTGCTCATATTTATTTGAGAAATGGTGAAGGATATTTAAGTCTAACTTTAATGTTTTTATTTTCCAATATTATTCATTTACATGTTTTTGTTCATTCATCTATTTATTTGTTAATATATTTATTTATTTATTCATTTAATTTTTTAATTTTTTTTAAAAAGATGTGTCGTTATATTTTCTTGTTTGCTACAGCCATCTCAAGGTCCCTCTTTAAGAAGCTGCCGATCCCATACACAGTGGTCCTGCTCATCCTGGGGGCCATCTTGGGTGTGGTCGCATCCAACGTCCCCCTGGTCGAGGAGCACACCAGGGACGTGGCCCACATGGACCCCCACGTCCTGCTCCAGATATTCCTCCCTGTCCTCATTTTTGAGTCTGCCTTTGCCATGGACGTCCACACATTCATGAGGTCTTTCTCACAGGTACAGATTGGTTTGTTTTAATTTGTTTTGTATTTCTGTTAATTGTAATGTTGGCATATTAAATGAACTATTTTTTAAAGCTGTAGTTTTGACTCTACAGTGCGTCCCATTAAAAACAAAACCGAGAATTATCAATGTTTTATCATAACTTAATCACAATTATAATTAATAAATGACACATACTTGTAAAGCTTACATTCATTTGACGCAACTCATAATGATGCATATTTCACGCATGAGTGATTAAAAACAATTTGAAGAGGGTACGAAAAATCACATTCCTAGAAAGTTCATTTTCTGCCCTTTCATGTGACACCTCAATCAGGAAAAATCAGCCAGGAATAACAAATGTCTGTCTGTTTAAAGAAATCCTTGCATTTCCATAATTTGATTGAACAAATACGTTTTCACTGGCTGCCTGCCGTAGCAACAACCAGAGGTGACAAGAGACTTAACTCCGTTGCGTTGACGATCAGCCATGCACAAAAAAGACGAAAGATTTGAGGCATTGCACTTTCTTTTTTGTTTGCTTTGGTTTACTGTGACATATCAGAAAACCTGAAATATCGTACCTCCGATACTGAGACGGAAGTTGGTTGTTTCGAAGTTAAGTATATAATTGTAGAAAATTGCATTTAATAATATGTGCATAATTTATTCCTGTTGATCTTTGTTTCTCTAGGTTTGTATACTTGCCCTGTTTGGTTTGGTAGTGGCGTCAGTCCTGACTGCTGTTCTGGCAATGAACCTGTTCAACTACAACTGGAACTTCAGTGAAGCCATGATGTTTGGCGCCATCATGAGTGCGACGGATCCCGTCGCTGTGGTCGCCCTGCTCAAAGACCTTGGTATGTTCTTTGGGTGGCTTTTATACGAACCTGTTATCTTTTATTTTTGTGAAAGTATGTTCATTCTCCCTATCGCATATTGCAGTTGCTGGTTGATATAAGCTCTCAAGAAAACTGTTATAGGGGACAAAGGTGCTTCAGTACAAACTGTTTACATCTACATGTACCAGTAATATTTTGCGTGTAATGAAAAGGATAGAAATGATTGCATTAATTCTCTTGTGTCATGTACACTCACCTGATAGAAATGATTGAATTATCTTGTTTTCACCTATGCTTACTATAAATGATTGCTTTCTCTCGTGTCACATACACTCACCTAAAAGAAAAGATTGCATTCCCTGGTTTTCATCTACATTGAATGCTCATCAGTAGATACAAATGATTGTATTATCTAGTTTTCATCTGTGAAATGATTGCATTCTCTGGTGTTCAAGTATGCTCACCCAACAGATAAAAAGTGACTGCATTATCAGGTGTTTATCTATGCATATTGAAATTGTATTCTTTTGATGTTTTTTCTGTGCTCATTTGATAGAAATGAGGGTGCATAGTCTGGTGTTCGTCTACACTCATGTTATAGACATGATTGCATTCTCTAGTGTTACACACACTCATCAAGTAGAAATGATTGCATTCTTTTGTGTTATATGCAGGTGCATCCAAACAGCTTGGGACCATCATTGAAGGTGAATCACTTTTGAATGACGGCTGTGCCATCGTCATCTTCAACGTCTTCATGAAGATGGTCTTCTTCCCTCAGCTAACATCAACAGGTGCAGTATAAAGTTCAACTTAGAATGAATCAAATTTTATGCAAACAAGAGTGCATTGCCAACAAAGATAATGGCCCGAATTCACAAAGGTTTAAACCCTCATTTACATAACCCATGGTCTAAAATTAGCGCAAAACAGTCAGATGTCCAATATTAGACGTGCGCAAGGCAAGGTACTCTTTTTTTGCACTAATTTTAGACCATGGGTTATGTAAATGAGGGTTTAAACCATGGGTTAAATTTAAACCTCCTTTGTGAATTCGGGCCGATGTGTAAAGACCTTTTCAAAACTAAGATGCATATTCTTGCCACTACATTTAGCTGAGCTACCTTACTTGCTTGCCAATTCGAAAATGCAAATTCAAACAAATGCTCTGAACATGCACATGCAATCGGTGTAATCTAATTATTTCATGTAATTTTGATTCAGTTGGCCAGAACGTCCTGTACTTCTTGCAAGTGGCCGTCGCTGGACCACTGTGGGGCTACGCCGTCGCCAAAGTGACGGTCTTCTTTCTGTCACACATTTTCAACGACGCCCTGGTCGAGATCACCATCACCCTGGCCGCCACCTACCTCACCTACTACATCGGCGACATCTGGCTCGAGGTGTCCGGCGTCCTGGCCGTGGTCGTGCTCGGTCTCATCGTCAACGCTGAAAAGACGTCCATCAGCCCAGAGGTTGAGGTCTTCCTGCACAGGTAAGGAAATGATGATAGAGTTGTCTCTGTCGAGTGGATATGCCCCCAGACTGTGGATCACAAGGTTCGCGGTTCAAGTCCCGCAGTGGCACTAATGTCCTTTGGCAAGACAATGATCTACATTTGCCACTCTCCACCCAGCTGTTAAATGGGTACCTGGTAGGATGCGAAAGCTAATGTGCTTAGATTAGCAAGTGTGCGCTTGTAAAAATGAATGCTCCCCAGGGAGTGGAGAATGTGCATACTTTTTGTGCGGGTAAGCGTGAATCCGATGACAGGGGTAATGACATATTTTTCTGTAAAGCCCTATGAGAGAGCCTGTGGTCCTGAAAAGCGCTATATAAGAACGAGCTATTATTATTATTAAGAGGAGTAGAAACAATGATTACAGCGATGATGATAATAATCACGATACTGATATGAGTAGTAGAAATAATGATAAAATGATAATGGTGATGATATTGATTATGATTATATTAGTAGAAGAAATAACAATATTAATGATTGCGGTGGTGATGATAAGAGTAGTAGAAATAATGATAATATTGAGGATTGTGATGACATTCATTATGATGAAAAATTAGTAAAAATAATTATAATAATGATCATGGTGATACTGATTCAATAGTGATGATGAGTTGTGCTCTCACGTAATTTAGGTTTCATTGAGAAAGTAACCAGGATCCACTGTTTTTGTTTCATCAGTAGAATTTATTGAAAGGACTGGCGGTATATAATCAGTATTAGATATGAACGTAGTATTACTAATCATACCCTTATAAAGTGCTTACCAGAAAAAAACCAAACCGAAAAATGAGCCAGGAATAACAAAGTTCTGTTTGCTTAAAGTAATGCTTGCATTTCCATAATTCGATTAAATGAATTCATTTTCACTGGCTGCCTGCCGTAGCAACAAACAGAGTTGACAAAAGACTTAACTCTGTTTTGTTGACAATCAGCCATGCACAAAGAAGACAAAAAACCTGATTTCCTGATTGAGGTGTCATATGAACGGGCATAAATAGTAGAGGTGTCGTGGTTGAGTGGATATGTCACCGGACTGTGGATCACAAGGTCCACGGTTCAAGTCCTGCCGCGGCACTAATGTCCTTTGGCAAGACATTGATCTACATTTGCCACTTTCCAACCAGGTGTTAAATGGGTACCCAGTAGGATGCAAAAGCCAATGTAGTATGCTTAGCGATTTGAGCCTAGTAGCTCTTGCTGGAACAGGGAGTGGAGAAAGTGCATACATTGTGTGCGGGCACGCCAAAATCCGTGACCGGGGGTAATAACTGTAAAGCGCTTAAAAACTCAGACTTGCCAATGTATTAAGCGCTATATGAGCAGAATTATCATTATTATTTTTATTTTTATTATGAAAGTAACATTTCAAAGCAAACCTGCATGTAAGTAAATGAGAAATATATTTGTTTACATGTATCTTTTCCTTCTTCTAGTAATCTCCATAGGGCTATGCAGCCTATCGCCAAGATGAACTACCGGTACATATTGCAATGGGTGTGAAGAAGATAAATGAGATGAATGGGATCGAGAAGGGCATTAGATGGCTCAGGAGTGGTGCCTTGAAAATTGTCATCTTCCTTTGATCTTCCTTTTCCTTTTTTTACTTTAGGTTTTGGGAGATGCTTGCTTATCTAGCCAATACCCTTATCTTTATGATGCATTAGATGCCTAAGGAGTGGTGCCTTGAAAATTGTCATCTTTGATCTTCCTTTTCCTTTTTTTACTTTAGGTTTTGGGAGATGCTTGCTTACCTAGCCAACACTCTTATCTTTATGATGGTGGGCGTTGTCGTTACCCAGAAGGCCCTGGTCGCTGTTGATAAGATGGATTGGTTCTATCTCATCATCCTCTATCTTGCCATCACTATCATCAGGTAGGTAATGATGCTTACATGAATACTCTATAGACTTGTTCACATGATAGCATAGTAAACTAATTTTTGTTTGAAAGCTTAAATAAAATCGCAAACTCAACTGCAAACTCATAGGGTGGTATTCTGGTAGCGCGTACTAAGTTAGGGCGCACTAAGTTAGTCCACACTTTTATGGAGTGCCTGTTGTCAACTCATTTATCATGTACAGATTATTTTAATCCTTCAATGAAAAGTCTCCAAAAAATTAATTTTGCAATGAAATGGGAAGAAAAAGATAATATGAGTATGAACTGAATTTCCAAAAAGTCTTTGGTAGATTATCTTTGTCATGAATATTGAAGGAGGAAGATGAAACCTAGCATTCCATAGAAGTGTGAACTAAAATTCTTGTTTAGTCTGGAGTTAGTCCCGGCTTAACTTATGAGAATACCACACAAAGAGTTCTATCTCTTTAGTACAGAGTTGCGATCGATTTGAATCAATCATAAAGTCTTTATAAGACTGGTCCAAAAAGTCTCTTCCTCACGATAGAAGACTGATAGTTACAAACGTAGCCCCTTATGTTAATTTTTATATACTTTGGTCCAACTCATTCGCAATTTAATTTGAATTTGAGTACTGAGGATTTTGTATTGAAACAGATTGATAATTTGAGTATAGATAAAGCAACTGGTGAAGATCACATCAGCTGTAAACTTTTAAAGATGACGAAGAATGTTATCGCAGAGTCTCTTTGTGATATCATTAACAAATCCCTGTCTACAGGAGTTGTTCCACGTGAATGGAAAAAGGCTCGGGTAGTACCAATATTCAAATCTGGAGATATTTCTTCTTTGAATAATTACCGCCCCATTTCAATATTACCTATCATGAGTAAAATTATAGAAAGGGCCATCCACCAACAACTCAGTGAATTCTTGGACGAGAATCAATTATTACACCCTAATCAGTCTGGTTTTAGACCTAAACATTCAACAGCTACTGCCCTTGCAAAACTTGTAAATCAATGGTCGTTGAATATTGATAACAGAGAAATTTCTGGAGTTGCCTTCATAGATCTTTGTAAGGCTTTTGATACTGTTGACCATGAGCTACTTCTACATAAACTAGCTTGTATAGGTTGCAGTAATAGGACTATTTATTGGTTCAAATCATATTAAGGGGATCGACAACAAGTGACCCAATTCAAAGGAGCCAAGTCGCATCCATCAACCATCAAATTAGGTGTGCCACAAGGTTCAATTCTTGGTCCCCTTTTATTTTCGATATATGTTAATAGTCTACCTGAATGTACTCCTGAAGGTATCATAGATATGTATGCTGACGATACGACACTTACCGTCAGTGCAAATGATGCAACTGTTGTGGAAGAAAAATTAACTGTTGCATTAAACAGAGTCATGGCATGGATTAAGGAAAATCGTCTTGTTCTTAACACTGAAAAAACTTGTGTCATGTTAATAGGCTCTCCTGCTAATCTCAAGAAAATTGAATCTTTCACCCATTTCATTAAACGGCAATTTGATCAAAAGAATTCAATTCACCAAATGCTTAGGACTTTTGATAGATGAAGAATTGAAATGGTCTAAACAAATCGAAAACGTAAGTAAACTTACCCAGAAAAACATTAGCATGATAAAGAGAGCAAAGAGTTTTTTGCCTCAAAAATCCTTAAAGTTACTTTATAACAGTCTAGTGTTGCCACGATTAGATTACTGCTCTGTTGTATGGTCGAACAGATTTCAATCTCATACAACTAAGCTGCAAAAAAAATTCAAAAGAGGGCCGCAAGAATAATATTGAACAAGACATATGACACACCGTCGGCTGATTTGTTCACAAGTCTGAAATGGATGACACTAGACAAGCGGTTTGAGTTAAGTCGCGTTATGATGATATATAAATGCGTTCATAACTTAGCACCTTCTTACCTTCAGGTAGGCTTAATCAATCCTAATGATGTGCATGAGCATCATACAAGGCAAATAGACAGTGGATGTTTACGTGTGCCTAGATTTCACACTGATTGTTATAAGTGTAGCCCAATTGTTTCTTCCATATTTGAATGGAATAAGCTAGATAATTCGTTGAGAACGGCTTCCTCTGTCAATTCATTTAAGAGATTGTTTAAACAAAGTTGTAATTTGTGAATGGCTCAGCCGAACATACACTACGTGCATGTTCTGTAATATTAACATGACTTATTCACATAACTGCGACTTAATTAATATTTTCCTATTGACATTACTGTTTACTAGGTTAATGATATATGTTTATTTTGCAAACGAGTATTATTTTTGTAACTGTTCTGTATAAATGTTATAAATGATGTAAATATGTTCATTCAGGGCCCCATGGAAGACCACTACTTGTTGGTGAATGGGCTACCCTGTCAAAAGAATAGAAATAAATAAATAAATAAATAAATAAAATATTCATAGACCATGTAGGGGCATGGAGATCAGCGTCTTCAGTCTTATCCTGTCAAGGTTTGGCTACTGTCTCTTTATATCAATATGCATTCATAAAAAGCCCAAATTATAAATGAATATTCATACACCTACTGTGCAATCGATTTCTTTAAAATGAATAAATGATCAATGTTTGAATATTCATACACCATTTAGGGGCATGGTGATCAGTCTATTCAGTCCTATCCTGTCGAGGATTGGTTACGGTCTCACCTGGCGCAACGCGGTCATCATGACGTGGGGCGGTCTCCGTGGTGCCGTGGGTTTGGCCCTGGCCCTCGTGGTGGAGAACCTGGCCGGGAACGATGTCATCGGGAGCAAGTTCCTCTTCCATACGGCGGGCATCGTGGTGCTGACACTTGTCATCAATGCCACAACCATCCAGACTCTACTGAGAATCTTGGGTAAGACTGACTGTCTAATTGGAAGAATGCAACCTTTTGATTCTTGAAAGTTTATTGATATTTGAAGAGATTAATTCCAAAAGGAGCTAAATCCACTTTTAATGAAAAAGGAGTTATTGATATTGGAACATTGTTCACTTACCCATCTTTCAACAAAATTATTTACCTAAATCTTGGGAGCAATTATTTAAAAAATGCACCTTTTAATATTACTTTTTTAGACGCCTGTACAAAATATAGTAAACAACTTATTTTTGCAAAGTGACGTAATAAATCATACATGACAATTATGTGCTTTCAATATGTCATTATAATCATCATTACACAGGCATGAGTGACATCTCCATCCCGAAGCGTCTGGCCATGGCCGGTGCCGTGAGACGTATCCATGAGGGTCAAAACCGGACCCTCAACATGCTCAAGTCTGACCGCTTCCTTGCCGATGCAGACTGGGACATCGCTACGGCCGCTTGTGAGATCAGTGACCCGTATAGCGCCTTGAGTGATGACGAGGTAGACAAAGAAATGTTCAATATCCTCAGTTATGTGGCAAATAATTTACATTTTAAGTTCGGTTCATTTTTTTTTCTTAGACCCCTAAATGTACTCGGATTGGACATTTGTTTGGCCCAGAGACATGCTGGATTAAACGTAGTTTTCGCCAATTTCACGCAAAATATCCCTGATGCTATCAATCTCCATGAAAAAAATGCACAGAGAGTAGAATCTTTGCATTATCAATGAGGATATTGTTGGGACAAATTTTGAGTCCCAGCACTGTAGATTCAAATCCACTACGTACTCCTTTATTACCATTTATACCTAGGCCTCATCTTATAAAGAGTTGATATTAATGGCAACTTATTAGCAATTGATATCAATCGCAAGTATGAACATGTACATAAGAGATAGGAGACTACACACTTGCAATTGATTGGAGGACTTGCAATTGATTTGGATCAGGGGCCCAGAACTGTATTATACAAAATGAAGATCTATGAATATATGATTTGTAATCGTAAACTCTTTGGTTGTCCTACATGTATCATTTGTGTCACCGCTAAAGTTATCTGTGGATGTTATCTTATGTTGCCTATCCTCTGTATAGATATTTAGTTTGCAGATCAAATCAAATCAAATCAAATCAGTCATGAATTAAGTCATTTCATTTCTATGATTGCTTTGAGCAGAACGCACCAGCTGATGAATTGACCCTTGGTGAAAGGAAGAGCGTCTGTCCAGGCTGCAAGGCCATGGTACCCAACGAACCATCCCCTAGAGAGTTCGCGGACATGATGGAAGAAGCCAGGCTCAGGATGCTGAAAGCAGAAAAGGTAATGTCGAGGGGTCAGTGACACAAAGACGTAACTTCATTTCGGCCATTTTGAGAAAAAGTGGTTCATGTGTCACTGAAGCACTTGGGCCTTAAGGAGTTAAGTCAATTTTTCACTAGCCATTGACTTCAACGGGGTGTTGAGTGGAGTTAAGTCTTTGTGTTTCCTGGAAAGCACACATTTTTCTGAACATTTTGATATCAAATACTCATTTTGGCAAGATATGGAGTTACGTTTTTTGTGTCACTGAACCCTCGATGTGTGCAAGATATATCAACAAAGACTCCTTCAGACATGAAGCTCTGAACTGCCTCAAAAAAAAAAAAAAATGTTGAGGGAAAGGAAATGACAATAGCGTAGTGCATTAGCTTCCCCCTTTTTTTACACAGAGATGTCAGTTACTTTGGGGTCTTTGTTTTGTACAGCCCTCATTTTACCATTTATTTATACTTAAAATGGTTTTTATTTTGTGGCATTTTTCTTTTTAAATGTCATGTTTGAATAGGCTTACGACGAGGAGTAGAATGGTACAAGGTCTGAATGAAGTAGCATTGCCTTCTCATACTGACAATTGTATTTATTTTGCACTCTCCTATTTTTTTTAGACAAAATGAACTATTTTATGAGCCCTTATAAATGGATATTGCAACAGATTCACAAATATAATATTGATATAGTAATTACATTGTACAGTCAAACCTGTCTATAGCGATCGCCCAAGGGAAACCCAAAAGTAGTCTTTGTAGACAGGTGGTCTTTTAAGACAGGTTTCTTTAGTACATGTTTCAATGAAAAAACATTTTCAAGGGAAACAAAAAATGTGGTCCTTGTAGATTGGTGGTCTTTGTAGACAGGTGGTCACTAAAGCAGGTTTGACTGTATATGCCATTATGTGTTGTTAAAGATTTTTCTTGTTCTTTTACCAAACCTTAGATCAGCTACTGGAAGCAGTTTGAGCATGGTATGCTTGCCAGGGAGGCATTGCGTCTCCTGGTTCAGCACGCCGAGGTAGCGGCCGATGAGAAGGACCAGTTCATCTTGGTCGATGATCTCAAGAAGTCATGGCAAATCAAAGGCATCTACCCCTGGCTGGTGAGTGTAATGACTTCAGGGGGGCATTTCACAAAACTTGTAATCAGTGACAAATTACAGTTTTTGTTATAGGCTACTGAAATCCTTGCTTCCGATTGGCTATTAGCAGATTTGTCACTGATTTTTGTCAATTGTCATTGATAAAAAGGCTTTGTGAAAGGGGTCCCAGGAGGGGGCACATGACGGCAATATGGTCCAAGTGGGCAAAACAAAATTAAAGGGAGAGAGAGATTGAAAAAGAAAGGGAGATCGGTAGACAAGTTAAAACGTGGAGATGATAGGACCCATTTCTACACCCTCAACCCCTACCAGTTGTGGTATTCATGACCAGTACTCCCCCCCCCCTCCATGACAGCAGAGCCCCCTCCCCCTTAATGACTTGATCCACCCTACATCAACATTAAAGCCAATCAAATCAAATCCATGCATGATTAGAACAGGATCCTTTCCATTAAAGAATGTAGTGACTAACAGTTCTTATTACGATGGCCCTTCAACAAGTTGCTGCACTATAATAAAGCCTTTATTATCTTTTCAACATGAAATCTACAAAGAAATTAACACAAAATCTTTCAGAGCTAGAACGGTATGAACTTAGTTTTAAAGGCCCTACGTGTTATCAGTGTCTGTGATATGGTGTAATATTGAACCCCTAAAAAATTGCACTTCAAAATGATCAAGAAATGCCTCAAAAAAGTAAAAATCTTTGGGTGACCGGTTTTATGTTACCGGTACTCGTTTTCCCCAATAGACTGTACCGTTTATGAAAACCGTAAGAAAAATGCAAAATTCTATTTCGATTTCCAATTATGAATATCTTGATAATCAGAGAGGCAATCAGCTTATAAAAGTCGTGGAGTTCCTGACTGACCTAGCTAAAGGTTTATAATTATCATTGCAGCATGAGCTAAATTCAGGATTTTGTTTCATAATCTGAGGCAATGTAACCCAATCCCTTTAAAATGTATGAATGAACCATTCTTGCTCCAATCAGACTGGTTCATTCATATACATTTAAGAGGGATTGGGTAACATTGCCTCAGATTATGAAACAAAATCCTGAATTTAGCTCATGTCTTTGCTTTTTTTTACTTCCAGAAACGCAAGCTTGAGGACCTCATCAGCGAGAAGAAGATTGCCGCCATCCCCATGCCCAAGTACAAACTCGGCAAGCTTATGTACAAGATATGCCATCACATGGCCTTCGAAGTCACCATCAACATCGCCATCGTCCTCAACATCGTGCCCATCATTATGGAGTTTGTCGTTCAGGACAAGATGGCTTCGGTATCAACCACGGCTGCGCCCAGTTCCACCGTCAGCTCCGAGCCTTCGAGCCTTCAGAAGATCGAGGATGCCCTGAGGATCTCCAACTACGTCTTCTTCGTTATCTATGCCATAGAAGCGATAGTCAAAGTGAGTCTCAAATCTTTCAGCCCCACTGCACTACTTATAGTTACTTGCGCCCTCTACATAGCAAACAATGCCTAATCTGTGCCTGTTGGTCCCCCATGATCCCCTTTTTCTTGTGTTAATTGAGAGCTGATTTGAAGATGAGATAACCATCTGTTAGTGACCTTGCAGGAAGCTCTAATCCCCCTGGACAAACTAGTGCAGACAGGTTTTATAAGGTCCCAATAAAAGATGACACAGGAAAGACATCTAAAAAACCATTACAGCACAATTTCATGACCTAAGCATAGGGCGCTTCACATTTCTGTGTCTTGTAAGACCAGTGAGATCTCTAGCATAAATGCAGATATTTTTCGCGGTCTGAAATGCAATGATGGCAATATTTCTGCATGTCTATTGTCACATTCATGATCAGTGAGTAATTCACAACCGAAATATATTAAATATCTCATCTTCATTTTAAATAAAACTATTACAGGTACTAAGACTCTAATTTAAAACTTGCAGATTCTTGGATTGGGTCGTCACTACATCGTGAGCCACTGGAACAAGTTTGATGCGTTCATCCTGGTCGTAGCTCTGGTTGATATCATCATTGCAGAGACACTTTTGAAAGGCTCAATCACCATCAACCTGTCCTCTATCAAGGTCGTAAAGCTCTTCCGACTCCTACGAGGCCTGAGGATGCTCAGGCTCACTAAGGTACGGACAGGTGCTAGGTATCAAGTGTCAGTGTTAAACCAAAGGGTGTGGCTACAGTGTTGGTGTTAAATCGAAGAGTGTGGCCACAGTGTTGGTGTTAAATTAAAGGGTGTGGCTACAGTGTTGGTGTTAAATTGAAGGGTGTGGCTACAGTGTTGGTGTTAAATTGAATGGTGTACGTGGCTACAGTGTTGGTGTTAAATGAAAGGGTGTTGCTACAGTGTTTGTGTTAAACCTATGGTAGGCTACAGTGTTGGTGTTAAACCTATGGTCGGGTTACAGTGTTAGTGTTGTACTTATGGTCGGGTTACAGTGTTAGTGTTAAACCAAAGTGTGTGGCTACAGTGTTAGTGTTAAACCTATGGTCGGGTTACAGTGTTAGTGTTAAACATATGGTCGGGTTACAGTGTCAGTGTTAAACCAAAGGGTGTGGATACAATGTTAGTGTTAAATCTATGGTTGGGTTACAGTGTCGGTGTTACACCTATTGTCGGGTTGCAGTGTCAGTGTTAAACCAAAAGGTGTGGCTACAGTGGTGGTTTAAAACCTATGGTCAGGTTACAGTTTTAGTGTTAAACCAAAGGTTGTGGCTACAGTGTTAGTGTTAAACCTATGGTCTGGTTACAGTGTTGGTGTTAAACCTATGTTCGGGTTACAGTGTTAAACGAGGTGGGCTCAGTTGTAAAGTTATAGTGCTAGTTGCAAACCCGAGAGTAGTGCTACATTGTGTTTGTTAAAACCAGATGGTAGTGTAAATGTTTGGCAGGTTGTCAGGTATGGGTGCTAGCTTTCAAATATCAAGTGTTACACCAGATGGCAACTAGGCTATGGTGTTGAACCATATGGTGGGAAGAAATTGCGTTAACATTTTTCTGAGACTCACAATTTCCATGTTTCCTGTGATGACTGTGTTTACAAAAGCATAATGAATACTGGTACATAAAATGACAATTTCATCAAAGATGAGGGATTTTAGATCTAGAAATCATGAGGGGAAAAAAGTGGGGCGAGCTGTCTGAAAAGGCACCCCACCCTGGTCAACTTGACCATAGTGAGTTGTCCAGGGTATTGGGTCGAGTTGTCTGGGTTTCGATAATAGTACTATTGTGTTAATACTATTTTTTAGAGGATATGATAGACAGATTGACATAGTGTAAGTTTTAGTGTTAGATCAGACGTGGGCGTTAGATAAGACCCTATAGTGTTAGACCATATCTCTAGCTCTAGGTTTAAAAAATTTGCCTTAGTAGATAGTTTTCTTGAACACATAATATCCAAACAATATGTTTTTCTACTTTTAAAAATTGGTGTATCCCAAACTCTTAGGCCCTGATCCCTAAGCTGATTCTAGTGGTCAATGGTAAAATCAACAACCAGCTCAGCCTGGGTTACGACGTCGGCAAGGGCTACATCATCGGTGAAGAGGAGGTTGGCAAGATCATCGATCGCATGGTTGACAACAAGAAGATCCTGAGAGAGCTCAAACATATCTCAGAGACTGGACGACTCCAGGTGGTCAAGGAATTAGGTAGGTCAGGATCAGAATCAGGATTTTAGTCTTGTTTAAGTCTTGCAGGCTGCAGGGAAACAGTTTTAAAAGACACTACTCCAGGATTTTTCTCCACAACAATATATGTTTAGGATAAATTTAGACTTGTTCACATATCCCATGGTAAACCACCTGTTTTTCCCCTTTTTTCCCCTCCTTTTTTGTGTTTGTGTGTTTATTAAATAAATGGCAAATGGGGGTGAAAGGAGTAGCTGTGCCCACCAAGGTCCTATGCCAACTCATGTGCATAGATATGTTATACAGGTCTAAAAAAGTTAAAATCAATAAGTTTACGGTTTCGCCATGTGGGTAGTCCTGGAGGCGTTTCCAAAACTTGTCATCAGTGACAAATGACAGTTTTTGTTATAAGCTACTGAAATCCTTGCTTCTGATTCGTTATCACCAGATTTGTCACTGATTTTGTCATTGTAAAAAGGCTTTGTGAAACGGGCCCCTGAAAAGAAATTGGGTTTCAAAGGAGAGGAGGGAAAAGAAAAGAAAGTGAGAGAGGGGTTTTCTTTTAGAGTCGGCCTGTGAATCAAGGACAACTTGATATTGTATGGATAGAGGTAGATAGATTACAAGTGGCGTTCTTTCGTGAGTGGATCAAGTCTTGAGAAAGACTGGTGAACCATTATGAATGCAGAGAGAGAGAGAGAGAGATATTGAGATCAAAGCTTCACATTCAGAACAGGGCCCTGTCTTACAATTAGTTGATATTAAAGGTAAAGACCAGTTATGGTCATGGGATTGCATTGTGAAAGAAACGTTGTGGAATCGATCAGAAAAGGTTGATCATCTAGCATCTAGCATCTGCAAGGTTCTGGAATCATCAAAATGATAAGAAATTTGGCCCATTCTTCTAAAAGTTACAAGCACTATACACAGAAAGATGTATATGGGACTACCCTATATCTCTCACAGACCATGAGAGAAACAAATTTACCAAATATATGAATTAGGCGGTTTCCCGGCAAATTTTTTATCATCATGTATAAGTCAAAACATATTCTTTCACATGATTGGTAATGAGAGCTTCCATTTCATTTTTTGAAATTGGGGCGTTTCCAATACTGGTCTTTACCTTTAATCGCATCTTATTTGCAATTGATGTCGATTGTAACTATGTACATAAGAGATAGGAGACTGCAAACTTGCGATTGATTGGAGGACTTGCCATTGATTTGAATCAATCGTGACTCTTTATAATCGAGAGTGTGAAGTAAAGAATACTAGAGTATGCTAAAAAATGTGCATATGTGAGCGCGTCTTATGGGTACCTTTAGGTATAACGTTTTCTCCTGGGTTTAAGTAAGCAGTTTTCTTAGTAATACTTCTCTGATCTCTCACAGGCCTTCTACAGCGAGAGCACCCAGGCATTGCCGTGTCAGTCAAGACTCGTCAGGCCATCCGCACCATTCTCAACCACTCCCGCGAGACTATCCATGAACTCCAGGGGGCGGGCTTGCTTGACGAGATGGAAGCTCACAAACTGGAATTGGTCAGTCGCTGACACAAAATGCGTGTCATCATCAGCTCGAGATTGCCAAATAGCCCGCTATTTCTGATTTGGGAAATAATTCCGAAGTTACAAATCGCGTCCTCATCAGCTCGAGATTCAACCTCGAAACTTGAAACTCGACCTTGAGAAATTAGCTCAAGATATTTTGCTCAGCGTTTGTGCAAATTGCGAGTCTTCGGGCTGGTGAAGACGCACCGGACAAATAGCAGGATATTTTACCAAATAGTGGGATATTTTGCAAACTATCCCAACATATCTTGGGATGATTATCCCGACCAAATATCCCACTAATTGCAACTTCGGGCTGATGAAGACGCGATTACTAACTGGATAATTTGCGATCGGGATAGTTGAAATAGCGGGATATTTGGCAATCTCGAGCTGATGAAGACAGGCCTATTGTCATGTTCACACTATTCAGCTATAATAGCTATGTTCACATGGCACCATCATAGTTTTAACATTCAAGTTTCCATGACCTTGTTAATAAAAGCAACCCACAAATAATGCAGGTTCACACGGCTCCAATCAAAGCAGTGATTGCTTTAAGAATTTAGATCAAAATCCAGCCCAGCAGACGCAATTAACTACCAGCTGGCAAAATCTCAAAGTTAATTGCCTCAAAGTTCATCTAGAAATCTTCTGTCATATGTCCATGTTTAATATCAATGTAGTGTCTGCATGTTTCAATATGGGGTCCATTAAGCCTTGAAACTGTACTTATTTCCCTTTTGTTCATTTTGTTTTGTAGTCAAGATTTTTTAATAACAAATTTCTTTTTGAAATAATTCTTTTGGTTAAATATCCAGACGGTTGAGATCAAGATGAAGAGATTGATGAACGCTCCATCCAGTATTCCTCCTCCGCCTCCCGAGAACCTTCTCAAGAACGTTTCGTGGCTAGCTGGAGACATGAAACTCATCGACTTCATCAAGGTAAGATAGAACTGTGCATGCACTCACAATTAAGCTGAACATAGTACGGTAAGTGGTTGTTATCGGTCTTAGCCGTTGCCTTTCATGCATTAGTTTTTTTTTTGTTTTTTTTCTCTCTCTCTCTCTTTGTCTCTCTGTCTCTCTGTCTTATTCTCTCTCTTTGTCTCTCTGTCTCTCTCTCTTATTCTCTCTCTGTCTGCCTCTCTCATTTTCTCATTCTTTCTCTCTCATTCTCTCTCTCTTTCTCTCACCCTCTCTCTTTCGTTGTCTTATATACGAGACAGCAATTTCCCTTCTCTTTAAGACCACTCTGCCACCTAATTTCAGACAGTTACCTAGAGATGTTAAATGAATATTTGCTATTATAGTTTTTCACTAAAAATAAAATCAAAGGCATACCGTGCTAGAAATTCCTAATTCTTATTTTCAAATGTTGGCAGGTATGGTAGGGTCATGCATCTTTACATATATAATGAAACTCCTAGATCCTTGCTATTAGATGTAAAAAAAATTAATTTAAGATTGTTTTGTGACAGTATGGCTGGCAAATAAATCTCAAGTTTAATAGGCTCAGTTTAGTGCGCACATATAGATAAGCATCCTAACCCCACGCGCACTACTGCGCATCATGTACACGCACTAAAAGAACTGGAAACTATTGCACGCTTTCTAATGAAAAAGCGTGGAATAGGCTCAGTAAATTAATCACACATTAATCGCACATGACCCAATCATTTAATTAGGATCTAGGAGTGAGTTGTATAATACACAACCGACCATTCTGTTATTACTAAACTTGAAAGATGTATAAATGATATCAAAGCTTGGTCCACTGCTAATGATTTGAAGTTAAATGAGGATAAAACTGAGGTATATGTAACATCTCGATTCAGAAAGTCCTCCCATTTACCATCTGTCGAAATTGCTAATGTTCCGATACAACCTGTCAAAAGTGCACGTTACCTTGGTGTCATCTTTGAAAATGATCGATCTTAGGATGGATGATTATACAAAAAATATTTGTCGCTCAGCTTCATATGCCTTGTACAAGATAGGTCGTATTAGAAATTTTCTTGATCAAAAATCTACCGAAACGCTTATACATGCATTTATTACATGCCATCTTGATCAATGCAATAGCCTTCTTTATGGCCTTCCGGACTCGCACATTGCAAAACTCCAGAGAATCCAAAACTCTGCTGCCAGGCTTGTAACACGCACGCGTTCTTGTGAACACATCACCCCAGTACTTCGCGAATTGCATTGGTTGCCGGTGACGTACCGCATTATGTACAAAATCTTAGTTTTAACTTACAAATGCATTCATGAATTGGCACCAATTTATCTGCAAGAATTAATCGAGGAATGCAAACCCTCACGCAGTTTATGGTCATCTTCACAATTAAACCTTGTATCTACTTCTGTGTCAACTCTTTCTTATGGTAATCACTCCTTTCGCAAAGCTTCTGCTTAACTTTGGAACAGATTACCTTTAAATGTAAAAAAACTGTCAAACCGTTAACCTATTCAAAACTAGTCTCAAGACACATTTATTCAAAATTGCGTTCGATGATTATTTAACTCTGTTCACTTTGACGTGTATTCCATATGTATTGTAATTTGTATGTTGATTTGCATTTTTAGTTTTGTATAAGATGTAATTTTATATCAGTCTATTTTGTGTGTATAGCGCTTAGAGACTTTGGTGGTAAGCGCTTTATAAGTAACGTTTTTATTATTTTATTACAATATCACAGACACAGCTAACACGTCGAGTCATGCATCTCAGATATGTAAAAATGGAAACATTGTTAAACAATGCCTTTAAGATAAGAATTATGACTTATGTTTGTTTATGTTTCAACCAACCAGGCCCGTGCAAGTCTGCTTCACTTTGACTATGGTGAAGTGATCGTTAGAGAGGGTGACGAGTCGGACGGCCTCTTCCTTATTGTATCAGGACTCGTCAAGGTAAGCAACCCATGACAATCAATCAAGAGCAATATCTCAAACCTCTTTCTCTGATGTTCCTTCTCTGTCATTCTTTCGCTTCATACATTCTGTCAGTCCTTTCTTTCTTTTCTGTCTCCTATTTATCCTCTTGTGTTGTTACTGTTTCTTTTCTGACCTTGATCTCTCAATCTTCTGTTACCTATTCCTCTTCTTGTTCCGTCACTGTCTCTCTATTCTCTTTTGCTCCTGTTCCTCTTGATTTTTACGCCGCGTCTATTTCATCTTCTCTCAATGCCACATATCTGTCTTACATCTCTTAATCTCTTATCCCTCATCTCATTCTGCACCTGTGTTACATCCTTGCTTATCGTACCTTCTCTCTCTGTCTTTGTCACTTTCACTCCTCCCTTTCTCTCTCCCCTCTCTCTGTCTCCTATTCTTCCTCTTGTTCTCTTACTGTGTCTCATCCTTCCTCTTACCTTATCTCCTTATTTCCTCTTTCTCTCTTCTCTTTCTCATATTTATCCTCCAATTTAAACCATCTCATTCCTTCTTCACCTACCTTCTCTCCCTCGTCTGTTATCCTCTGTCTCATCGCTTCTATTTCACCTTCTCTCACCTTCCTTCCTTCTCTAGCTCTACGGCCTAAGTGCTTCCCTTGACCATGACAACCCTCGTGTGACTGCCGGCACGGAAGAGACCAAGGTCTTCTCTCTTCTATTTCTTATATTCAACCTCTAATTATGTTGCTCATACCTTCTATTTCACCTTCTCTCACCTTCCTTCCTTCCTTCTCTAGCTCTACGGCCTAAGTGCTTTCCTTGACCATGACAACCCTCCTGTGACCGCTGGCACCAAAGAGAATGAGGTCTTCTTTCTTCTCTTTCTTATATTCAACTCTAATTATGTTGCTCATACCTTCTATTTCACCTTCTCTCACCTTCCTTCTCTAGCTCTACGGCCGAAGTGCTTTCCTTGACCATGACAACCCTCCAGTGACCGCTGGCAGCGAAGAGAATGAGGTCTTTGAGGACTACCTGACTGTGGGTAACGTCATCGGCGAGATGGGTGTCCTCACGAAGAAACCTCGCAATGCAACAGTCACCTGTGAAACAACAGTGCAGGTGACTTACTAAGACCCCTCCCCCTCCCCTTCCCCCTCCCTATCCCCTCCCCCTTCCTCTTCCCCTCCCCCTTGCCTCAAACTTCGCTCCCCCTTGCCTCCCCCTGTATACATACACATACAACAATATATGTATTTATTTATTTATTTATTTATATTTAAAAAAAAATATATATATATATATATATATATATATGAGAACAATTCGATGTGCATTTCCAATGAGCATAATAATTTTGTTAATACCATGTTAAGCTCACTGAACTTTACATGATCTGACTACAATCCGATTTGGAATAACATAGCTCTTTATTTGAATATTGATAAGCAGTTCCACAGCATTATCAAAACCTTTTAGACTAAATAGCTACTCTTGGAAATACTAATGAAATCATACCTAAGTTATGGTAGAGATGTGACAAAATCGGGGCATCTCTCAAATGTTATCTCTTAAGATTACAGCATATCGGTGATGACATTTCAACAACACCAAAAAGTAAAAATAGACTGGCTGAATATCAAAATAAACAAATATTCCATGTCGACGCTCTAACTTTTATATGATATAAAATAGTAGTTCATGTAGCCAGACAAGACAACCATGGACATTTCTTAAAACATTTCTTTTCAAAAATACTTTCCAACTTTAATGAGAGGAAGTATGTTGAGTATATCTCACTCTTCTTATGTTACTCTATCCACCTTTCCTTCTTACTCTTGCTTACAGCACATAAAGACATATTGTGATATGCCCTATATAAGTACGGTATATTATTATTATTTGAATTGGCTTCAACTTTTGGATGATATCTTCTTACATATGGCAAGATGATTAACCCCTGATTTCTGCATTCCTAATATCCTAGGTATACTTCATCACTGTGGAGGACATGAACATTGCCATCGATACATTCACCCTCTACCCATCGCTGGAGTATCGTCTGTGGCGTGTGGTCGCCATCAGAATCGCCACCCCCCTCATCATGGAACAGATGGCCTTTCAGGTAGGTATCGTGATATCAACAATGATGATGATAGTTGTGATGGTGATACTTATCATCTGTGGCATGTGGTGGCCATCAGAATTGCCACCCCCCTCATTATGGAACTGATGGCCTATGGTGATATTAACAATGATGATGATAGCATACCTGCCAACCCTTCCGAATAATCCGGAATATTCTGATATTCTGGATTTCTAGGACCTAACAATTCAGAATATTCAGGGTTTTTTTTGTTTTGTTTTTTGTTTTTTGTTGCTTAAGCCAATTAAGCTTGATCATGTGCCACAATTTGAGAGTTCATATATTGTGTGTGTGGAATGGCTACATGATAGAGCAGCGAATTTGTATTCGCTTTTTGTACAGATTTATAGCGTATTGCCAGTTACACTGCTGCTGCATGTGTGAATGCCTGTTAACCCTTACTGTACTGGGGGGGGGGGGGCCTGGGAGGCCCCCCCCCTCGACATTTTTGGAGATCGCGCCGCAACCGCTCGGAATTTTGAATTGGCGTTTCATGACTTTTTTCCTTCAAGTCTTACGCACATTTTGATACCATTTTCGTCGAAATCGGATATACCTGTAAGGTGTTACATAACAATTAGTATGCGCATGTCATCAAAAAAGTGCTATAATTGCATATATTCATGTACAAGCAGAAATGTGAAGATATGAATTGATATCAAATTGCTTTTATATGTTTCTCAAAGTAACTTGATATATTTCAGAACAAAAGAATACATTAGAAATAAAACAAGAGATATAATGACAAATAAAAAACAATGAAATACATAAGAAAATAAAAAGTTGAAAATCGCATCAAATTTGCATTAATTATCATTATTAATTACATCAAATAACTATTTTTTGTGTTAGAAAAGAAGTTTCATATGAACAATGAGTTTCAACATAACAAAAGTGGAGTCTGACAATTTTTGTAATGATTCTAGTTCCCTGTATATTACCAGATTAGATATTCATGAATGCGTAATTTGCGTATTCATGATGTATGCAAATTAACCTATGCATTTTCAAATATCATAAAAATAATGAAACCTCATGAATTTGAGATGAAGGAAACATTTATTCAATACATTTTCAAGATTCTTCACAAGTCTACGGACAAATACAGGTGTATGTAGAGTTTTCTGTAAAATTATGCATAAAATTAGCATTTTGCATAATTAATTAGGCTATAACGACAAAAATTTGCATATTAGGAAAAAACTAATTATACCATCTTGTTCCTTACATAAATATCTACAATCATGCAAATTTTCGCGTTCATCGGACATTCGACGGCCGAGATCATAGGAAGGGGGGGCCTCCGAGGCCCCCCCCCCCCCCAGTCAGAGAGTGCTCGAAATAGCCCAGTACAGTAAGGGTTAAGGGTACAGATTTCTTATTTTCGAAGGCATACCCTGCTAGAAATTCCTAATTCTTATTTTCAAATGTTTGTAGGTATGTTATAGTTGTGCTGATAATGATGATGATGATGATGATGATGATAATTATCGTCTGTGGCTCGTGGTGGCCATCAGAACTCCACTCTTCAAGTAACAGATGGCCGCCTAGCTATCTGATAGCTGGATCTTCTCACACCCCTTCCCTTATGTGTCGTAGTCGAATGGTTTAAGCACTTGACTTGAAATTCAAAGGCTGTGGTTCGATCCCTGACACGGCACTAATGTCCTTTGGCAAGGCATTAATCTTTGTTTGCCACACTTGACCCAGGTATGTTGAATGGGTACCTAGCAGGATTTCATTTCTTGAAATGCTGGAGCGCTGTAACCCTTACAAAAAAGTTCTATAGAATTCTATTAAAAAAAATCTATAGAATTGCGTATAGAAATTCTATAGAATTTTTTTTATAGAATTCTATAGAAATGTTTTATAGAGATTCTATAGAAAAGTGGGCCACTTTTCTATACAAATTCTATAGAAATCTATAACGGACCTCTATAGAATCTCTATGAAATATTCTATAGAATGGCCTATAGAAATTCTATAGAATTTGTTTTATAGAATTGTATAGAATTTTTTTGTAGAGAATTCTATAGACCATTTTATTCTATAGCAATTCTATAGAAATGTTTTATAGAGATTCTATAGAAAAGTGGGCCACTTTTCTATACAAATTCTATAGAAATCTATAACGGATCTCTATAGAATATCTATAAAACATTTCTATAGAATGGCCTATAGAAATTCTACAGATTTTTTTTATAGAATTCTATATAAGTTTTTTTGTAAATAATTCTATAGACCATTTTTTACCAGTTGAAAACCAGTTTATTATTCAGTAGCGACCAATAATAAATTGATAATCAATATTACATGACATCTGGCCACCGACTAAACCATATTTATATAGACTCCTGCAATTGCTCCATCACAAAGATCATTTGAAGCAAAATACAGTTGAGTATATATTGTTAATTAAGTAGTGGGAGATCTTACATACATATGTACAAAATTATACATGTTTTTACTGGTTAGTAAAATATTTATATTAATATAACTATTTTACGTCTTAAGTTACATGTTTAAAAAAATCATATATATTATATTTGTCAATAATGGTCTAAGAAAATATAAATCACAAAATTGATGTTAATTGTCACATTTGCTTGACAGATCATGATAATTACATTTTCTGTGAAAACATGCAAATTATCATGAATATGCATGAGATACATATCTTCATATAGAACAAAAATGTTATAGAATTCTATAGAAATTTAGATCTATAGGAAACTTATTCTATAGAATTCTGTAGAGAAAACTGATTTCTATAGACATCCTTAAAAATTCTATAGAGAAGTGGGGACGCCATTTTTTATATTAAATTTTCTATAGAAATTTAAATCTATAGAAAACTTATTCTATAGAATTCTATAGAGGAAACTCATTTCTATAGACAACCTTAAAAATTCTATAGAGAATTAAATTTTCTATAGAAATCATAAATCTATAAAAAAATTATTCTATAGAATTCTATAGAGGAAACTCATTTCTATAGACAACCTTAAAAATTCTATAGAGAATTAACTTTTCTATAGAAATTTAAATCTATAGAAAACTTATTTTATAGAATTCTATAGAGGAAACTGATTTCTATAGACAACCTTAAAAATTCTATAGAGAATTAACTTTTCTATAGAAATTTAAATCTATAGAAAACTTATTCTATAGAATTCTATAGAGGAAACCGCTTTCTATAGAGAATCCTTAAAAGTTCTATAGAGAATCTGGAATGTTATAGAGTTCTATAGAACTCTATAAAGCGTTCTATAGAATTCTATACAACTTTTTTGTAAGGGAATGGCAGCTAGGCTAAAGCCGGGGTAAAAATAAATGCGCCTCCAAATAGATTTTCTAGATAGACGGCGCGATAGAAAAACATATTATTATTATTACCTTCAAACCATTGCTATCAATTCAACTCACACCTCGTAATCAAATAATTTATCAAATGTGGTTGAGTACAGATAAGTTGTATAATGAACTCTTACTATATCAATCAAGTAATATTATGGTTGTATTATGGTTGTTGTATACCTAATATTATTAGACATGATTTGTTATGTATGTAATACTTATGTTAAAATGTATAACCTTGTATTTGTGATTTGAACCCAGTAATAATATCAATCAAACAAACAAGTAATTCAACTGCCATTTTTCAATGTTTCACACAGGGCTGGACCCAGGAGAAAGTTAAGTTACATCTCGAGCGTGGCTACCTTGTGGACCTAGCGGAGTCTCATTTTCAATTCAACATCGATGCAACCCTGGAAGATGTCATTCTTATCAATGTAAGTTGCTTTCTTACAATTAAGTACAACATTCTATACTACCTTTAATTAGCCTACCCGTTCAATCCTGATATTTGAATTAAAGTTTAATCGTACTTGTAAAGGGATTGGGTAACTGTGCCTCAGATTCTAAACAAAAATCCTGGATTTAGCTCATGCTGCAATCATAATTATAAACCTTAGGTCATACATGAATCCCAGGACTTTTACAAGCCAATCACCTGTCTGATTATCAAGATATCTATGGTTGGAATTACAAATTTCAAAATTTGTTTTCCTAATGGTTTTTATAACCCTACAGTCTATTGGGGGAAAAATGAGTATGGTAAAACCGGTTGCTCAAAGATTTTTACTTTTTTGAGGCACTTCATGATCATTTTGAAGCGCAATTTTGTTAGGGCTTTGATATTACACCATATCCCAGACACTGAGAACACATAGGGCCATTGTTAAATAAAGCCTTTAAAGAAGAAAACTTGAGGGTATAGCTTATAATGCTCCACCGGTGAGTTGGCTCAGTCACTAGAGCGTTCATGTCTGTCAGACTTGACACTCCTGTTGCCAATCTAAAAAGAAAATCTTAACATAATAAAAAAAACATTAAAAAAAAAATCTTGTCTTTGAGGGTACGGCTTAATGCTCACTTATGTCGAAAAATCCAAAGTCCCTGCCTATTTAAATCCCCTGCTCTGTCTACAAGCTCAGGTTCCAGTGCAAATATCGTGTTGCCAATTAAAAAAAGAGAAGCTTATAGAGGTTATACATTCATTTCATGCCATTACCTAGCTACGGTAGAGTGTACCACACTCACACGTGTAAAAAAAGCCCATGCCTCATCCCATGCTCAATTTACAAGAGCACTCACCACTTGAGTACAAATATGTTGCCAATTCAAAGAAGAAAATCTGGGGCCTGTTGCGTAAAAATTACCATTGATGGCAACTTTGCGATCAATGGCAACTACCATGGTAACAGGGCTGAACAGCCAATCAAAATCAAGGTTTCCATGTAGTTACCATTGATGACAAACTTACCATCAGTGGTAAGTTTTATGCAACGGGGCTAACGGTTTGTAAATTTATTTCATTTTAATCCTGTCATTTAGGGCACGGCTTACAATGCTCATACGCGTGAAGAGATCCGGAGTCCCTGCCTCATCTCGCGCACCGTTCACAAGCTCACGTTCCAGTACACTGCCGCAGAAGAGCCACGCCTCTTCGTGGTGCGGAACGCTGAATACAACGGGCCTATTCTGGACGGGAGACTAGATGTGGACAGCAAACGGTCTCTAGTGAGTTCTCCCAATTTTATTCAGTGATTCAGTTGCAAGTTTTGGGAAACAGGCCTGATATTTATCCAATTTAAATCGTTTTCCCGATTTTTTTTTCCCCCCCAATTTTGTTTGTTCCTCCCCGCCCCTGATTTTTACCCCTATTTTCCTAATGTTTTCCTTATTTACCTGTTTTTCCTGTTTTTTCCTATTTTCCCCCAATTTTCTTACTCAAAAGAGGGAGGGAGGAATATTGTTAGATGCCATTATTTTGTTCTTCCCAAATTTTTTTAAAATGTTAATTGTAATTGTTTAATGTAATTATAAGTTCATTAGAAAAAGGAAAAAAAGGGCCCTGTTTCGTGAAATTTGTTATCAATAACAAGTGTTATATACCTCACTTAAGTAATCCAGCCATCTGATTGGTCGAAATTGCATTCATAAACTTTGACTGTTCCCGAAAATTCCCGGTAACCATGGTTAAAAAACAGTTCAAAATCCCAATAACCATGGTTACCGGTAAAATAGTTCAGTCTCCATGGTTACCCCATAGGTTTACATGTTAAAAAATGGTCTGAGCGTTCGAGGATACCGTACGTGTACGAAGAATTGGTCGGTAATTTCAATACATTTGAATCTCGATCGATCTAACCGACAATTTTTATCTTGCATTGTTGACATGAAGACGAAAATAAACTTCCATTAAGCCAAAACAACATCTGCCGATAGATCTTGATCTAAGTTCGTGCCAATACGCATTGCAAAAGTAAAAGAAGGGCCCGATTAATGGAGCAGCCGCGAATCAATCACGCGAAGCCGTTTTAAATCCATTTTAATGTATATATTAGAGAAAACTGTTAAGTATGGTAACAGAGCGCGATAGCCGTGCGGTTTAAGGCGCTGATTTTAGATACATCACCTTTTGTACGCAAGAGTTCGAATCCCATCTTCGACAAAAGTTTTTTATTTTTTATTTTTTATTTTTTAGTCTATTTTTTTTCGGCATATAAAAGTATTAATGACTGCTTTAATATTTGAGAAATAGTTGTTTGTATACGCTCTCGGGAAGGTTACAATTGGGCTATTGCCCTCGGCACGCCTCGGGGCAATAGCACAATTCTAACCTTCCCTTGAGCGTATAAAAACAACTATTTCTCTCAAAGCAGTCATTAATACTATACTATAACTCTCTGAAACTGTTGCTCACAGCTAATGAATTGCAGCTATTTCAGTAAAACAATTATTTCAATGTGCTGTTGGTAACAGGTTTTATGAAAACAGTCCCAGATGGAGTTAAAGGGCTTGTCAATAGAAGCAAAAGAGTTATGAATTTTTAATGACATGAAAAACTTTGAAAATCACTAGACAAATTGGCAACTCACTCATGAGGCTCTGACGTCATTGCCTCACTATCCACTAATTGTTTGCTTATATTGATAATATAAATTTCCATTCTTCCCCCGAAAATATATGTGTATGTATATTTCTGTTACCTTGATTTCAAAGGTATACATGTATATAGGATTTGATATGACTTGAAGCTGTAAGTTGCTATTCTGTTGTCATCCCTTTGCTTAATGATACACCGAGATATCACAGCCTCAAATCTTCCAGTTTTGGAGAGGTTACCATCAAAGGTAGGAGTTCGTACACAGTATGATTGAAGCAATACTGTGGGGTCCTTCAGACAGGTCTTCAAGCTATAGGTGTCGAGTTCAAACTTTACTGAAACATCCAATCTAAAATCTCAACCATTAATAGGCCTTGCCCTTGTCTGTTATTGTTCCAATTATTGATCGAATTACTTGACCGTTGGAGCCGCCCGTAGAATATAAAACATGCTTGCTTACAATATATTTTATCACCTGACAAAGTGTTGCAGCGGCGCACGGAATGTCACGATCTTTTGTTGTCCATACATTGCAAGACAAACGAATATCACTAGCGATATTATTTCCAATATTGATGTCCTTGTTCACAACAGATTTCCATCACAGAGATATCTTCCAACATGTGCCTGAAGCACGCTGCCGAACTTCGTCAGAAGAACTCCAAGGTGATGCTATCTAGGAAAAGCAGTGGCGCTGCTGCAAAGGAGGAAGAGGACTGCATCCCCAACACCTCTGATGTGGAGCAGGCAGCAGGGGTGTCACCATCGGTCCCAACCAAGACCACGCCCAAGCCTAAGAGCTTCCTCCCCAGCCTGGGCTTGTCCATGTCTAAGGAAAGGGTGAACGGCGAAGCGGTGGAGGAGTCGCCCGTGAAGACAAAACAGGGCGAGGAAACGCCCGAAACGGAGGAAGGCGCGGCCCCTAGGGTCAACGTTTAATCGCAACAACGCACCTTAAGAACACCAACTTTAAGCTTGATCATTTTTGCATACAAAAGAGTGACAAAAGGATCTCTGAGCACAACATATTTTAAAGTTCACTTACAAAAGATGTTTTCAAAAAGGATCTGTGTGCAAAACAATTTTTCAAATATTGCATTGAAAGGATACAAAAATAGAATGCAACATTGCAAGCTCTATATTTTTCCAAGGATTTTATTACAAAGAGGTCTTTACTGGCAAACAAAATATGTCTCGCAGATAAGCCTAGCAATGTTTACCAATGCTTCAAGTTGTTTGTGAGATTTTGTGCTAACAAAGGTACGGAAAGTATATTGCATTGGTTTAAAAAGTATGCAACGCCATCGACATTTTGAAAAACATGCTCATTGATATTAATAGTCATATTCGAGTGAGCTGCAACAAGAATACTTCAAATTTAAAGCCAGTTAATACACGGCAAAGTGAATATATTATATTCAAGGTCCACGGATTAGTTGTTCATTAATTTGAGGATTTTGAAGATGTTAAATTAATCATGATTGGATATGAGGAAAGTGTTGGGAAACTAGACAAAAATCATGGTGAAACAATTGATATAAATTTCTTTGAAGTACATTTTACAAGAATATCTTGAGACTTGGAAATAGAGTCATTTTGCTTAAAGCAATGTCTTTCCTGAAATAAAGATAATGAAATATTTTCATTATAAATGTGAGCTATTATTATTATTATTATTATCATTACAATGTGTGCTATTAAAGATAATAAAACTATTCAGTGTGAATGAAACACAAGAAGTATTTTGAAGAAGAAAACAAATATTGCCTCTCCTGTGCCATTTTCTTAAAATTGTATATATATTTTTTTTAAATTAGTGTAAAACATGTTTTGTAAATTTGCATATCACTACATACAGGTACCGGTATACTAATTGTCATATTACAATAATTTTCAAAGTAATAATATTGTAGATGAACTTATTACATCATTAATAGAGAAAGTGATGATAAAGATGAAAGAAAATGGGAACGAGAGGAAGAGGAAGGGATGATGGGTAAGAAAGAGAGGAGAAAGGTTAAAAGGAGAAATAGTTGAACAACTCTAAGGGATCGCAATTAGAACAACGCAAGAAAGAATAAGTTCATGAGATGATTGGTTTGGTAATAGTTAATTGTTTTTTGCAATGAACATGTACAGTTTGATATATTCTCCAAGTGGAAGCATTTTTCTAGAAGAAAAAACACAATAATAATTCAGTTTTAAAGAGAAATATTAAAAAATCAAGGGCTATATGTTCCACGTATACAAAAAATATCAATTTTTAAGGTGACGCATAACGTTTAAGAGGGTTTCATTTTACGGATAATCTTTGATTTTTAGTCTGCAGTGAGACATAGAGTGAGAAGCGTATTTTGAGGATGCAAATAGAAAAGGAACATTACTACCTCGGGCACAACACCACATTGACTCTAAACAAACGCAATTTTTTGCCATTGGGTGTTTTTCTGCTTTTTTTGGGGGGATGGTCTGTGGTTGATCGATTTCACTGAAATAGAAGCTGTCCAGGGGGCCCGTTTCACAAAGCATTTTTCAATGACAAATGACAAAAATCAGTGAAAAATCTGCTAATTACCAATCAGAAGCAAGGATTTCAGTAGCTTATAACAAAAACTATCATTTGTCACTGATGACAAGTTTTGTGAAATGCCCCCAGTTTTGGCCCTGATTCTTCCTCCTTCTTGAAAGAAACTAGAACAAAATTTTATCTTCAAAAGACTTTCGTGTCTGAAGAAAAATAGTGCACTGTTCGCTTAAGGGGTGGGGGGGGGGGGGGGTTAGATAATGTTCACTTTTGCAAAAATTGTTGGTCTCTTTGAACACGGACCTAAATGTACAATATAAAATGAAGCAAACCATTTGTTATAATGGATGATGTTCTGGTATAGTTATTTCTCCTTTCAAATGATATTCAAAAGGCCAGTGTAAGTCGAGCCCTGTTAGTAAATGGAGGGAAAGATATACATAAAGACAGAGAGAGAGTGATAGAGATAGATAGATAGAGACATTGGAAATTATGATTAACATTTATGATCGCAATTATTTTCAAAAATTCAACCTAAGGGCAACTATACCCTTTTGTATATCCAATAGATCCTTTTCAGATTACGTGATAAGGTCATCGTCATATTCGCTGATTTCCATAGGTGTCGCACAATGCCATTGAAATTGTCTAAAGCAGGGCTCCCACTTATAGCCGAGTTGGAACCTCGAGTTGTGGCGAGCTGGCGCGACCTTATGGCAAGCCGTTTTGTTATTAATTGATATCAAGAAGTCAATTCTTGATATCAAGAAATAATTCTACGTTGTAAAGCAATGGTAATTCTTGATATCGAGAATTCGATTTCGTGATATCAGGAATTCAATTTCGTGATATCAGGAATTCGATTTCGTGATATCAAGAATTGAATGCTTGATATCAATTAGAAATATGTTTTAATGATAAAACTGCTTGCCATAAGATTGCGCCAGCTCGCCACAACTCGAGGCTCCAACTCGGCTAAGTGGGAGCCCTGCTTTAGGTTGAATTTTCATCTCCTGCTACCAATATCTCTAATATTGTGACCAACTCGGACCGGGTTGGCCAAACTCTCTTGATCTATGGCACTGATCTGGTAAAGCCCATAGCTCCCTCTCTCGCAGTTTTAGAGACATTGTTTCTGGACTAACTTATTCGTGTTTAGCCTCGTTCAGATATGACGTGGCAAAACAGCTACGTTTATTTATTTCTCTTTTTAAAAAGTATTAATATGACGTAAATGTTAATACGCGTCACGCACTCACATTCAGCATTTTTTGGTTCTGTTAATGCTCAGTGAATTCGTGCAGCACCTAAGGTGTGGGCGGTCGGTATCCATTTAAACGTTAACAAACTGTGGCGGCTTTATTTACGGCGGTTTACTGCGCCATATCTGAACAGGCCTTGACACCTAGAACCGGTCTCCCCTATACCCATCCCTCCCCTTACACAAAACTACTCTGAAAGAAAAAAAAAATGGGGGATACCATTGCTTATATTCGCTGCTCCTAAATAAACAAACCAGTATATGCATGTATCCTGTCAATAATGGAATAACAAGAATCGAGAAGCCATAGTTAGCGTACACCAACGTCCTTATTAGGGACTTTTAGATTTGCACAACGGAGAACGTGGACTGCCCTTTTAAGGCAATGTAACGTCCTTTTCAGGCACTGGCAGTGACGTCACATTGCCTTAAAAGGGCAGTCCACGTTCTCCGTCGTGCAAATCTAAAAGTCCGAATGTACGGCAGCCAATTTAAGGTATTCACTGTCCTGTCTATATGAAGGGGCAAAGGGGCAAATTCCCCCCCCCCCCACCCCTTCGATCCCCCACTGAAGTCATACTCTACATATCAAAATAAGGATTATCTAGATACATTTCTTGGCAATGATTCCCGCGGTTTTATCGATCGAAATTTATTCATAAATTAAAGCTTCGGGATAATATGAACAGTATCTGTCGGGATTGGGTCGTATTGACGGGGTCATCTCTTTGGAGCGGGGTTGGTTAAGAAGAACAGCACCAAGTGTTGAGAACTTTAGAAGCTCGCTTTAGCATGTACCACCTGCCATACAAGTTAGTGACTTGCGGAATACCGCACTCCTGACTTCAATTTCAGAAGATTCAGAAGATGAAATATCAACAAAAGAGGGAGAAATGGAGAGGAAAAAAAATTAGTTCCAGTTTTGTGGGCAACTCGGAGTGTATTATATTTCTGAAGAGGCCAATGGTCGTACGTAATTTTGCGGGCTATTTGTGTTATCTAGTGAATGTAATTTCACACTTGTTCTTTAACATATTTATTCAATATATTATATATCCTTGATAGTTATCATTCGTTAACATAAATTTCGAAAATGGCGCTACAAGCTAAAGCAAAATATTGAATGCGAATCTGAATTTGAACACATATATACAAATATATTGTTTTACTATCACGTTGTATTTTTTTTTCCTTAAACAAATTGTAAAAAGTAATGCGAGTAATTTGATTGATTGTTATCTCTGTATTATATTCCAGAAGATACCACTCCTTGTTATTGTAATTTTTGTAATTTTGACTTTTGCACTCAATTATCTATGTAACACCATTAATGTGAAATTAGTTATCCATTGTTATAAAAGAAAATGAGAATGATCCTATTTTAGGGATTATAATCAATACAAATTTGAATTGAATTGAAAATTGTTTTAACAAAAAATAAAATAAAGAAAAGTATATAGCCCTTCTCATTCCTCCAACCTCTCCCACTGAAATCAGGCGTTTCGGAACGCCCCCCCCCCCCACCCTGACAAGAAAGGCAAGGTATGTCTAAGAACGCCTCCGACTGTTACGACATTCATGTTTTGCTGAGTTCTGGGAAGAGGTGAAAATAATTTGTGAGCGTTACAAATCGTGACGAATTTGTATGCCACATGATTGTGTGGTCCCATATACATCTTTCTGTGTACAGTGCTTGTAACTTTACCAAGACTGGGCCAAATTTCTTATCAATTTGATAATTCCAGAACCTTGCAGTACACACCAATATAAGTATATGCTAATGATCGATTCCACACCGTTTGTTTTACAATGCAATCGCATGACCAGAACTCAACTTTATCTTTAAACTTGTTCAATTTTTAGGGATTCTTCCTAATATTTCATTCCGGATCATGTATCATAATAATTATACGGAAGGACAGAGGGAGGTTTGTACTTTATTATGTTTCCTCTACTGGGCTCTGTTTCATGAATACTGGTTACATTGTATTAGTGACAATTTACAATAACTGCTATAAGCTACTGAAATCGTGACTTTTGATTGGTTGAGGGCATATCATAGAGTTTAACAGGGCCCTCAAATTGCACGTTGGTCGCTCTTTGATAATAATAAGGGCGTAGCATGGGGCCAATCATAGAGGGGGCCGGGGTGCAGGAAGGGTGCAGCGATCTTGGCACCTTGGCACCTCACTACATACAGGTACCGGTATACTAATTGTGATATTACAATAATTTTCAAAGTAATGATATTGTAGATGAACTTGTTACATCATTAATAGAGAAAGTGATGATAATGATGAACGAAAATGGGAACGAGAGGAAGAGGAAGGGATGATGGGTAAGAAAGAGAGGAGAAAGGTTAAAAGGAGAAATAGTTGAACAACTCTAAGCTAGGGATCGCAATTAAAACAACGCAAGAAAGAATAAGTTCATGAGATGATTGGTTTGGTAATAGTTAATTGTTTTTGCAATGAACATGTACAGTTTGATAACCAAGTGGAAACATTTTTCTAGAAGAAAAAACACAATAATAATTCAGTTTTAACCCTTACTGTACTGGGCTATTTTGAGCACCCACTGACTGGGGGGGGGGGGGGGGGCCTGGGAGGCCCCCCCCCCCCTATGATCTCGGCCGTCGATTGTCCGATGAACAAGAAAATTTGCATGTTTGTAGATATTTACGTAAGGAACAAGATGGTATAATTAGTTTTTTCTGAATATGCAAATTTTTGTCGTTAGCCTAATTAATTATGCAAAATGCGCTAATTTTATGCATTTTACCGAAAACGTGTTAAACTCCACTTTTTGAATGTTGAAACTCATTATTCATATGAAACTTCTTTTCTAACACAAAAAAGTTATTTTAATGTAATTAATAATGATAATTTATGCAAATTTTGATGCGATTTTCATTTTTTTTTTTTTTTGATGACATGCGCATACTAATTGTTATGTAACGCCTCTCAGGTATATCCGATTTCGACGAAAATGGTATAAAAATATGCGTAAGACTTGAGGGAAAAAGTCATGAAACAACAATTAAAAATTCCAAGCGGTTGCGGCGCAAGCTCCGAAAATGTCGAGGGGGGGGGCCTCCCAGGCCCCCCCCCCCCCAGTACAGTAAGGGTTAAAGAGAAATATTAAAAATCAAGGGCTATGTTCCACGTATACAAAAAATATCAATTTTTAAGGTGACGGGTAACGTTTAAGAGGGTTTCATTTTACGGATAATCTTTGATTTTTAGTCTGCAGTGAGACATAGAGTGAGAAGCGTATTTTGAGGATGCAAATAGAAAAGGAACATTACTACCTCGGGCACAACACCACATTGACTCTAAACAAACGCAATTTTTTGCCATTGGGTGTTTTTCTGCTTTTTTTTGGGGGGGGGGTGGTCTGTGGTTGATCGATTTCACTGAAATAGAAGCATTTTTCAATGACAAATGACAAAAATCAGTGAAAAATCTGCTAATTACCAATCAGAAGCAAGGATTTCAGTAGCTTATAACAAAAACTATCATTTGTCACTGATGACAAGTTTTGTGAAACGCCCCCAGTTTTGGCCCTGATTCTTCCTCCTTCTTGAAAGAAACTAGAACGAAATTTTATCTTCAAAAGACTTTCGTGTCTGAAGAAAAATAGTGCACTGTTCGTCTAAAGGGGTGGGGGGGGGGGGGTTAGATAATGTTCACTTTTGCAAAAATTGTTGGTCTCTTTGAACACGGACCTAAAATGAAGCAAACCATTTGTTATAATGGATGATGTTCTGGTATAGTTATTTCTCCTTTCAAATGATATTCAAAAGGCCAGTGTAAGTCGAGCCCTGTTAGTAAATGGAGGGAAAGATATACATAAAGACAGAGAGAGAGAGTGATAGAGATAGATAGATAGAGACATTGGAAATTATGATTAACATTTATGATCGCAATTATTTTCAAAATTCAACCTAAGAGCAACTATACCCTTTTAGGCTTTTGTATATCAGATTACGTGATAAGGTCATCGTCATATTCGCTGATTTCCATAGGTGTCGCACAATGCCATTGAAATTGTCTAAAGCAGGGCTCCCACTTATAGCCGAGTTGGAACCTCGAGTTGTGGCGAGCTGGCGCGACCTTAATTGATATCAAGAAATCAATTCTTGATATCAAGAAATAATTCGACATTATAAAGCAATGGTAATTCTTGATATCAAGAATTCGATTTCGTGATATCAGGAATTCGATTTCGTGATATCAGGAATTCGATTTCGTGATATCAAGAATTGAATTCTTGATATCAAGAAATATGTTTTAATGATAAAACTGCTTGCCATAAGATTGCGCCAGCTCGCCACAACTCGAGGCTCCAACTCGGCTAAGTGGGAGCCCTGCTTTAGGTTGAATTTTCATCTCCTGCTTCCAATATCTCTAATATTGTGACCCCGGCCCCCCCCACTCAGGTTTCAAAATGACCGCATGCGTGTTGCCAAAATGTCCTTTTCGTAACAAAAGAAAAAGGTCGAGCCGTATTGACTTTACACACCGGACTTTTGCTGAAAAGGGGGGGTCCGGAAAAAGGCTCGTATACAAAAGAAAAAGGTCGAGCCGTATTGACTTTACACACCGGACTTTTGCTGAAAAGGGGGGGTCGGTTGGAACACGCATATGCGTACCCTAAATAACACTGAGTGGGGGGGCAACTCGGACAGGGTTGGCCAAACTCTCTTGATCTATGGCACTGATCTGGTAAAGCCCATAGCTCCCTCTCTCGCAGTTTTAGAGACATTGTTTCTGGACTAACTTATTCGTGTTTAGCCTCATTCAGATATGACGTGGCAAAACAGCTACGTTTATTTATTTCTCTTTTTAAAAAGTATTAATATGACGTAAATGTTAATACGCGTCACGCACTCACATTCAGCATTTTTTGGTTCTGTTAATGCTCAGTGAATTCGTGCAGCACCTAAGGTGTGGGCGGTCGGTATCCATTTAAACGTTAACAAACTGTGGCGGCTTTATTTACGGCGGTTTACTGCGCCATATCTGAACAGGCCTTGATGACACCTAGAACCGGTCTCCCCTATACCCATCCCTCGACCTTACACAAAACTACTCTGAAAGAAAAAAAAAATGGGGGATACCATTGCTTATATTTGCTGCTCCTAAATAAACAAACCAGTATATGCATGTATCCTGTCAATAATGGAATAACAAGAATCGAGAAGCCATAGTTAGCGTACACCAACGTCCTTATTAGGGACTTTTAGATTTGCACAACGGAGAACGTGGACTGCCCTTTTAAGGCAATGTAACGTCCTTTTCAGGCACTGGCAGTGACGTCACATTGCCTTAAAAGGGCAGTCCACGTTCTCCGTCGTGCAAATCTAAAAGTCCGAATGTACGGCAGCCAATTTAAGGTATTCACTGTCCTGTCTATATGAAGGGGCAAATTAAGGGGCAAATTCCCCCCCCCCCCCACCCCTTCGATCCCCCACTGAAGTCATACTCTACATATCAAAATAAGGATTATCTAGATACATTTCTTGGCAATGATTCCCGCGGTTTTATCGATCGAAATTTATTCATAAATTAAAGCTTCGGGATAATATGAACAGTATCTGTCGGGATTGGGTCGTATTGTCGGGGTCATCTCTTTGGAGCGGGGTTGGTTAAGAAGAACAGCACCAAGTGTTGAGAACTTTAGAAGCTCGCTTTAGCATGTACCACCTGCCATACAAGTTAGTGACTTGCGGAATACCGCACTCCTGACTTCAATTTCAGAAGATTCAGAAGATGAAATATCAACAAAAGAGGGAGAAATGGAGAGGAAAAAAAATTAGTTCCAGTTTTGTGGCAACTCGGAGTGTATTATATTTCTGAAGAGGCCAATGGTCGTACGTAATTTTGCGGGCTATTTGTGTTATCTAGTGAATGTAATTTCACACTTGTTCTTTAACATTTTTATTCAATATATTATATATCCTTGATAGTTATCATTCGTTAACATAAATTTCGAAAATGGCGCTACAAGCTAAAGCAAAATATTGAATGCGAATCTGAATTTGAACACATATATACAAATATATTGTTTTACTATCACGTTGTATTTTTTTTTCCTTAAACAAATTGTAAAAAGTAATGCGAGTAATTTGATTGATTGTCATCTCTGTATTATATTCCAGAAGAGACCACTCCTTGTTATTGAAATTTTTGTAATTTTGACTTTTGCACTCAATTATCTATGTAACACCATTAATGTGAAATTAGTTATCCATTGTTATAAAAGAAAATGAGAATGATCCTATTTTAGGGATTATAATCAATACAAATTTGAATTGAATTGAAAATTGTTTTAACAAAAAATAAAATAAAGAAAAGTATATAGCCCTTCTCATTCCTCCAACCTCTCCCACTGAAAGCAGGCATTTCGGAACGCCCCCCCCCCCCACCCTAACAAGAAAGGCAAGGTCTGTCTAAGAACGCCTCTGACTGTTACGACAGTCATGTATTGCTGAGTTCTGGGAAGAGGTGAAAATAATTTGTGAGCGTTACAAATCGTGACGAATTTGTATGCCACATGATTGTGTGGTCCCATATACATCTTTCTGTGTACAGTGCTTGTAACTTTACCAAGACTGGGCCAAATTTCTTATCAATTTGATAATTCCAGAACCTTGCAGTACACACCAATATAAGTATATGCTAATGATCGATTCCACACCGTTTGTTTTACAATGCAATCGCATGACCAGAACTCAACTTTATCTTTAAACTTGTTCAATTTTTAGGGATTCTTCCTAATATTTCATTCCGGATCATGTATCATAATAATTATACGGAAGGACAGAGGGAGGTTTGTACTTTATTATGTTTCCTCTACTGGGCTCTGTTTCATGAATACTGGTTACATTGTATTAATGACAATTTACAATAACTGCTATAAGCTACTGAAATCGTTACATTTGATTGGTTGAGGGCATATCATAGAGTTTAACAGGGCCCTCAAATTGCACGTTGGTCGCTCTTTGATAATAATAAGGGCGTAGCATGGGGCCAATCATAGAGGGGGCCGGGGCGCAGGAAGGGTGCAGCGATCTTAGCACCTTGGCTGCTTTCTTCGTCATTCTACACGGTCGCAGGAAGGGTGCAGCGATCTTAACACCTTGGCTGCTTTCTTCGTCATGCTGCACGGTCGCAGGAAGGGTGCAGCGATCTTAACACCTTGGCTGCTTTCTTCGTCATTCTACACGGTCGCAGGAAGGGTGCAGCGATCTTAACACCTTGGCTGCTTTCTTCGTCATTCTACACGGTCGCAGGAAGGGTGCAGCGATCTTAGCACCTTGGCTGCTTTCTTCGTCATTCTACACGGTCGCAGGAAGGGTGCAGCGATCTTAACACCTTGGCTGCTTTCTTCGTCATGCTGCACGGTCGCAGGATGGATGCAGCGATCTTAACACCTTGGCTGCTTTCTTCGTCATTCTGCACGGTCGTTCGTTGACCACATGTGCAATTTTGCATAAAACAATAGGCACCCATTGATGGAGGGATTGCCATGTTCAACACATTTGCTTTGCAAAATTACTCATGTCTGGGGTCGACTAGCTCCTGGATAACCCTTTTAACACCGGTGTAAATTAATTTTCCACTGAAAACAAGCAAATAGTCTCGAAGCTTTGGTATATATATTGATCCCATGATTCACAGTGAGATAGTGAGTGTGGCATAGAAAGACAAAAATAATGTGGATTGGAATGAACCAGGTGCTTTTATTCTCGAAGAATAACTTGGAGGAGGACAGGGGGAGGGGGGTTGAGCAGGGACGATTCCAGTATTACGTAACAGAGGGTCACACAAATGTCTTTATTTTTTATATTTTTTTAATTAATTAATTAATTTTTTTTTTTTTTTTTTTTTTTGGGGGGGGGGGCCTTCTTCAGATTTCTCTGACAAGCAAAAAAAAATGTCCTCAAAATGGGGTGAAATCTTATAGTTTTAAGTGCACTACAGGTTAAAGCCTAGCCTATCCGATATGCGTCGGGCTTTACAAGTATTCTAATCGCGTTTATTTGGAGAGTGATATCGGCTCGGGCTTTTCCTCTTGAGGCCCCCTCCCCCCACCCTAAATTTTATTCGTAACCCATGCCTTATGTTGATTTTTTTTTTAATTGCAAAAGTGAATTTATGACTTTTTATTGAATATGATTCTAAATAAAATCGTGTCAGAAACTAGATTATACATGTACTTGTATTTTTTTGGTTTAAAAACCAAAAGTTACTCGGTATCGTTTCATGAAGGAGCGGGGAAAACACTTATTATAGATAAATAATAAAAAATAAAAGGAGTCGTAGGCCAGAGAGTAAGAAAGAGAAAGGGGGAGAGATAGAGAGAGAGAGAGAGAGAGAGAGAGAGAAAAGGGGAGTTAGAGAAAGAGAGAGATAGAGGAGAGAGGCGGAGGGTGTGAGAGAGAGAGAGAGAGAGAGAGAGAGAGAGAGAGAGAGGGTGAGACAGTGAGAAGGGGGCTTTATTAATGGTCCAATTTCATTCCTCCTGTCTCTATCCTTCTTTTCCTTTCTTTTTGAAGGGGAGGGTTGGAGCATTTTCCCCGGGTAGTCACGCCACCGTCGATCACATAACTGCTACACTTCTCTAGATTTAACCATGGCAATGGCACTGCGCATGTTCATCTTTGCTGTATTTCTATTGGATCACATCGCTGCTGACGTCATGCAGTCGAATCAGCACCTCCACCCTTGTTCCGGACGCGGTGGTGGTGGTGGTGGTGGTAAGGGGGGGGGGGGGTGGATGGAATGGGTTAGAAGTTATATTGATATAAATCGCACCACCAGTGGATCGAGTCAGTCCATGTTGATGTGAATATTTCGCAGGAAATTGAAACGCAGTGATACGAAGATCTTCACAAACTTGATATCATTAAACTCAACAGCAGACCAGAAGCTGGTTATTTTCTGACGGTCTTACATTCATGTTTAGACATTATGGCAGCATTCCACTTGATTATCTGCTTATTTTCTCCACTTCTGTTTTCCGTTGTATCACCATCTACCCTGGCATCTACAACAATTGCTCCAGGTAATTATTCGAGCGTCAGTGATTTGTTACCTCATTTGATTTAAGAATGATAACAATGTTGCTATCTTTTACCTTGTCTCATTTTTAATTTGTCGTAAAATGTGTGTGTGTGTGTACCCTCCCCCTTCTTCTCCCTCCCTCTCTCTCTCTCTCTCTTTCTCTCTCTCTCTCTCTCTTTCTCCCTCTCTCTCTCTCTCTCTCTCATTATCTCCCTCTATTCTTCTCTTTCTCACTTCCTCGCTCTCCGCGCTCTCCCTCACTATCTCTCTTTTTTATTAATTCTCTCTCTCTCTCTCTCTCTCTCTCTCTCTCCCAATCTCTCTCTCTCCCAATCTCTCTCATTACCTCTCTCTATTTCTCTCTTCTTCTCGTTCAAATTTTATCTTGTCATCTGTATCCTGTGTGACGTCGTAATTTGTATGTATGATAGCAAAATATTCAAAAATTTTCGTTTTTTTTGTCCTGACTGCTTGTTGTGGCTCTTCTCACTTCCTTGTCCTTAAAGGTAATACAAAGTTGGGGTCATGAATTTGGTTCAAATGAACATATTGGAAGCATATGCGATCCTACAATATTCAGTGATCGTTGTCGCAGTTGAAATCGAGTCTAAGGTTATGAAATTGTAAATAATAAACTCATTATGTTGTATAGCTCCCTCTCAAGGTCTAGATATTAATTAAGCTATAAAACAATGTTTGGAAATTATATATCACAACTACATAGTCTGAGATTTTTATGGTCGCAGCTACCATTGTATGGCCGCAGGCGCTATTTGAAATTTATCAAAATATGCCGGGAGCACCGGTAAATTTTTCTCGAAAGCAAAAGTGTTTGAGGGGCTAAATTTTCCAGTGCTTATAACACCCACAGGGGCATCCAAATACATCAAAATTGTAAAGAATCACTATCCACCCAATTTTCAAAATTTCCCAAAACTTTGTATTATCTTTAATCTTTGCCAAGTTTGAAGAAAGATTCTGTCTCCCTGTGTAATCAATGTACTAACTATTTATCTATCAGTATTTCATCGCAGTAATCTGTTCTCAAATAGATGCATACATGGACTCTATAAACCTCAGGTTTAGATAAATATTTATGTCATTCTGAATTCTAAATTTGTTTTAGATGAGACTGGAGAGCCGAATTTAGAGGATTTGGTGTCAGATTTTCGCAAGGAGTTGGCTGATTTGAAAGATATTGTCGCATTGCTTCAGGTAAATATTTGGTCAGTCCGATTTATTTTAATTCTTTTGATAATTGTTTCAGACGCCTTCATGCATCTTATTGGGGAAATTAGTTCCTTACATTTTTGTTAATAATTAGCTCTCCTCAGACAGCTTTTTGGATAAAGTCAAAATATTAAAGAAACAATCATAAAGTTAGAAATATTTGACCCACTTGATTATATTGTGTTTCTCTCTTCTTCTTTGTTCTTCTTACAAATAAAAATTGAAGCAACTGCCACTTAATAACAAATTTTCTAAAAACACGATATCAATTATATTTATACCTTCGGCATCCTCATGATATTAAACAACTTTTTTGGGTCATTACACCAAATACAGGAACACTCTAACTCAGCTTTTTTATAATAAAAATGTTGCTTTACAATGTTACCGAGCAACTGAGCGCATCATTTTCCTGTTTTTTTCTTGTAAAGTCAATCTGTAAACGTTTATGTTCATATATTCATTGTGCTGTCGCTTTTTAAACTTATTTAAAGCGACCTTTTCTTTAATATGGCCCTTCATCGATCCCTGATCTTGAATAATATATAAAAGCATTTTAAATACTTTGTATCAATTTCGTTAATATCGTTGTATTTCAATCTTTCACAGAACCGCGTCATTACGCCCGAGGATGGATCCGAAACTGGGAGGCAACAGCACGCTCAAGACGTACGTGATTTTGTTGCGAAATATTTGCTCCGAAACAGACAAAGCGCCCTCTCCTTGACCAACAGTTCTGTAGCTTCGTCCGAAGACCTGAGCAGTACTCTCTTCACCTATCATACGAACCCACCATCTGGTAAGACGGATCTTTTCTTTCTTTCCTTAGTTTCTATCTTTCTTTTGTTCTTTCTTCGAAAGCTAGATTGTATTTGTTAATGTTTGGACCGTACGACTCCATCGGCATTCCTTGTCGGTCCTATAACAAAAGCAATTCTAAAGTGGATGCAGAATTTAGCCGGGTATGGTTTATCAATGACCATCCTTCATTCCCTCCCCCTAAAAACTCAGAGCGACCTAGCTATGAAAGAAGAAAGGCCAAACGATTACCATGTAGGTTTTAAAAATTAGTTTCAAATTCTGCCAAAATGTTACCCATGTCGTATGTTCTGAATATTATCAGTTATCTGCACCTAATTAACTACACCTATAGGCTAATTATAAAAGTCGAACATGCATATGTAAACAGGAAGAGACAAAGGCCCTCCCATCTAAACCCTCTTTCAATCCAAGTTAGGCCTTCTTTTTCTTACTGTTTTTCTTGTATCTACATGATACTACTACTACTGCTACTACTTCTACTACATCTACTACTACTAATTCTACTTGGTCTACGACTAATACTACTACTTCTAGATGAGGCCCAATAATATGCCGTTATCTTTTAGCACATATCACATTATCATACAGTATACCGTCTCTCTGCGCTTAAACCGGAGTGTTGGCTCAGTCAGTAGAGCGTCCGCCTCACAACCGGGAGGTCATGGGTTCGAACCCCGGCCGCGTCATACCAAAAGACGTTAAAAGATGGGAGTTGTTGCTACCTTGTTTGGCGTTCAACAATAAGGGATAGAGCAACGTCGATCTGGCGCTGCTTAGTGGCTGCCGGGCTCACGATCAATTGGGCAAAAAGAATTTCCTTTTCGGTTTAATAAAATTTGGAGTGGACTTATTAGGCTATTATTATTATTATTAAACGACTTTGGATAATATTACAACAGCTGCACTCATACAGTGCATTCAAGGAATGAATTCTAATAGGTACCCACCTTCTTTACCTGGGTCGAGTGTGGCAATTGTAGATTAATGTATTAAAGGGAGGCTTTACTACTTCAGTCAAAAGGGATTAGACCACCCAGTGAGCCAGCGAGGTCACTGTGACAGGTGGCTATCTCGTTAACTCAGCTCTCATTTAACATAAGAAAAAGAGGATCATGGGGGACCAACAGGCACTTTGGGAAGTTTTCTATATAGAGGGAGCAAGTAGCTACAAGTACGACAAAGTGCCTTTAACAAAGGTCAAAGAACCCCGTACCTCGTGGTTCACAGTCCGGAGCCTTATCCACCTACGACACCTTTACATTACCTGACAATAGTATGAACACAATAATAAAGACGCAAATTACATATCGTAGAACTAATATGTCAAGATAGCGATGGCACATGGAGGTTCGCAAACAGATTCATTTCTTTCTCTTTTCAAAATTTGAATGCGTAAAAGCTGTTATCTTCATGTTATTACTTCATTAAAGGTGGCGCGGTCTATACGCACTGGGGAAGAGACGACTGTGTCAATGGATCCGAATTGGTCTATACAGGTAGGTCTGCATACATGCATAACATTCAAAGGCATGGAGGGGCTCTCGGGGACCAAAGTGAAGGGTCTCATTGGCCAAACGTTACTTTAGGAATTAGGTTATCAAGTCCAAAAAGATTCACGAACCGATGGTTAATAGAACGAATGTTCCAGAGACTAACAGTAAAGTTCATGGCCATGCAAACGTCCACAATAATTCATGTTTTCAAAGAGAAAAGTAACACTGCAAGATAAGTATTCCAGACTATTCTAGAATGGCTCGATCTGGTCCTTTTAGGTTACTAATTTGCATTCAATTTGTTTAATTAAAACACAGGTATGGCTACGGGTGCCTATTACACTCACACTGGCGGTGGTGTCAACTATCTTTGCCTTCCCCACGAACCCATCTACAGTGAAATTGAGACAACTGCCCACGGGAGTAGATCCCTGCTTTACTCTGCTGAATTGGAAACAAGCACAGCTCCACACCTGCAGAGCCTCCACGACCAAACACCAGCCTGTGCCGTCTGCCGTGCCCCACCAAACCGCCCCACGAAGCTCTTGCTTCCCGGTCGTAACGAATGCCCATCTTCAAAATGGCGTCTGGAATACAAGGGGTATCTCATGTCGAGTTGTTACACGCATAAGACCAGGACCGATTTCGTCTGCATGGACGAGGATGCCGAGGCAGTTCCTGGAACGACTGGCAGTCAGGATGGAGCCCTTTTCTACATGGTAGAAGCTCGGTGCTCTGCAGGAGGGATCCAATGTGGCCCATATGTGAACGGCTATGAGCTCACATGTGCTGTATGTACCATTTAAACCATTCGTCTTGAAATAATATGCCACTGCAATAATATTTGCTCCTGATGATGCTAAGATAACTGGAACATGCACGATCATATATTTTCTAGTCGCAATACTATAAACATTGTTTAATCGAACTTATATGGGATACATGTAAATAGAACAAAAGCGGCAGCTGGATTATTTGCGTGCCCACGTGTTTTTATGTAGTTCCTAATTGACTCTGTAGATCTCAAGCAATAATCGTTTACCTAGCTGCTATTGATGAAACTGTGTTGAAGTCTAAACATACTCCGGTCTAGCCTATAGGCCTATTGGTTAGTTATACGCAATCTGGAATCATTAAAACTCAATTTCATTAACAACAGTGAATACATTCTGAATAGGACACAGGCTATATAGCGTGTAGCCTGAGAATTCGTGATACATTTTTCAAAATGGCGTAGCTACAGGGGTTACGGTGGCATGCATGCCGCCCCCTCCACCCCCTCCCCCAGGCGCGGATCCAGGATTTCTTAGGGGGGGGGGGCCCAAATTTGAAATTATGCGAGCCAAATATTGGAACGTAATGGTGACCAACAGTGACGTAATGCGGGGGGGGGGGTCGGTGCAGGGAGGGGCGAGTTTTCCCCACCCTCCTCCACGAAACGCGGAAGCTTTGACGTTTCATTAAATTATTAGAGAAAGAAGACGATTCGTTGTAGAGTTCTCGACTCTTAATCCTTGTCTAAATTCAGCCCCCCCCTCCTGCGCGGAAGCTTTGACGTTTCATTAAACTATTAAAGAAAGAAGACGATTCGTTGTACCGTTCTCGACCATTGATCTTCGTCTGAATTTAGTTTTTCCCCTCCCGCGCGAAGCGCGGAAAATTTTACGATTTATTAAATTATTTGAGAAAGAAGACGTTTCGTTGTAGAGTTCTCGACTCTTAATCCTTGTCTAAATTCAGCCCCCTCCCCCTCCTGCGCAAAGCGCGGAAGCTTTGACGTTCCATCAAACTATTAAAGAAGCGCGGAAGCTTTGACGTTCCATCAAACTATTAAAGAAAGAAGACGATTCGTTGTACCCTTCTCGACTCTTAATCCTCGTCTGAATTTAGGTTTTCCCCTCCCGCGCGAAGCGCGGAAAATTTTACGTTTTATTAAATTTGTAGAGAAAGAAGACGAATTGTTGTAGAGTTCTCGACTCTTAATCCTCGTCTGAATTCAGTCCCCCCTCCCCCTCCTGCGCGAAGCGCGGAAGCTTTGACGTTTCATTAAACTATTAAGAAAGAATACGATTCGTTGTAGAGTTCTCGACTCTTAATCCTCGTCTGAATTCAGGTCCCCCCCCCCCCCACTCCCGCGCGCGAAGCGCGGAAACTTTTAAGTTTCATAAGATTATGAGAGAAAGAAGACGATTCGTTGTACCGTTCTCGACTCAAAATCTTCGTCTGAATTTAGTTTTTCCCCTCCCGCGCAAAGCGCGAACAATTTTACGATTCATTTAATTATTAGAGAAAGAAGACGTTTCGTTGTAGAGTTCTCGACTCTTAATCCTTGTCTAAATTCAGCCCCCTCCCCCTCCTGCGCGAAGCGCGGAAGCTTTGACGTTTCATCAAACTATTAAAGAAAGAAGACGATTCGTTGTACCGTTCTCGACTCTTAATCCTCGTCTGAATTTAGTTTTTCCCCTCCCGCGCGAAGCGCGGAAAATTTTACGTTTCATTAAATCATTAGAGAAAGAAGACGATTCGTTGTACCGTTCTCCACTCTTAATCCTCGTCTAAATTCAGTCCCCCTCCCCCTCCTGCGCGAAGCGCGGAAGCTTTGACGTTTCATTAAACTATTAAAGAAAGAATACGATTCGTGGTAGAGTTCTCGACTCTTAATCCTCGTATGAAATTCAGGTCCCCCCCCCCCCGCGAGAAGCGCGGAAGCTTTCAGTTTCATAAGATTATGAGAGAAAGAAGACGATTCGTTGTACCGTTCTCGACTCAAAATCTTCGTCTGAATTTAGTTTTTCCCCTCCCGCGCAAAGCGCGAACAATTTTACGATTCATTTAATTATTAGAGAAAGAAGACGTTTCGTTGTAGAGTTCTCGACTCTTAATCCTTGTCTAAATTCAGCCCCCTCCCCCTCCTGCGCGAAGCGCGGAAGCTTTGACGTTCCATCAAACTATTAAAGAAAGAAGACGATTCGTTGTACCGTTCTCGACTCTTAATCCTCGTCTGAATTTAGTTTTTCCCCTCCCGCGCGAAGCGCGGAAAATTTTACGTTTTATTAAATTTTTTTTAGAGAAAGAAGACGATTCGTTGTAGAGTTCTCGACTCTTAATCCTCGTCTGAATTCAGTCCCCCCCCCCTCCCCCTCCTGCGCGAAGCGCGGAAGCTTTGACGTTTCATTAAACTATTAAGAAAGAATACGATTCGTGGTAGAGTTCTCGACTCTTAATCCTCGTATGAAATTCAGGTCCCCCCCCCTCCCGCGCGAAGCGCGGAAGCTTTCAGTTTCATAAGATTATGAGAGAAAGAAGACGATTCGTTGTACCGTTCTCGACTCAAAATATTCGTCTGAATTTAGTTTTTCCCCTCCCGCGCAAAGCGCGAACAATTTTACGATTTATTAAATTATTAGAGAGAGAAGACGATTCGTTGTAGAGTTCTCGACTCTTAATCCTTGTCTGAATTCAGTCCCCCCCCCCCTCCCCTCCTGCGCGAAGCTTTGACATTTCAATAAATTATTAGAGAAAGAAGACGATGCGTTGTACCGTTCTCTATACTCTTAATCCTTGTCTGAATTTCAATGTCTGAATGTTCTTTGTCTGCTCCTTTTACTTCCTACGCCCTCTTCCGATTTGGGGGACCGTCCCCCCCCCCCCCCCTGGCTACGCGCCTGCGGTCAGATAAACACATTTTGATAACTTGTCCGGCCCCGGAAGCTTAGGTCAGATGATCATTTTTTTTTAATACCTATTATTTTGTGACACTGGCAGGTCACTATTTGGCGTGGGGTCCAGGGGGCGGATCCCCCCCAAAAGAGGGGTTTTAGGCATTAAATTACCGTCAGATGAGCATCTAAGGGCCCGCCGTAGCGCCCTACGTGGAATCCAGGGGTTTTAGGCATTTAATCACGGTCAGATGAGCATATTTCGATGCCTCATTTTTTAACACTGGCAGTTAACTATTCTTTCTTTCTTGCTCTCATTCTATTTTTTTCCTCTTTAATATACTTTTTCAAATAAAGTGGGGGGGGGGGGGGGGGGGGAGCTCGAGGCTCCCGATCCCTGCCGTACCTCAGGCCCTGACATGTAGGAATCTCAAGAATCATATTTCTTGTCTGGCTGTAAATTTAGGAATTTGTCATTTTCCAACAAACACATATACAAACGTATAATTTACTAAAAAGTGAGGACAAATCTCGAAAATTATGTCATTTCAGCATTATTTGTAATCCACCGTTGTGGAATTAGAAATAAACCACGTTTGAATTTGATTTCCCCAAAGGCCCCCCCCCTATTAGTACGCCAGTATCTCCTCTTTTCCTTTTTTCTTTCCCTTTCCTTCCTTCTCTCTTATTTTTTTGATTGAGGGGGGGGGGGGGGTCAACAGCCTGGGAGGCAAGGCCCTTTCGGTCCCCCCCGATCTCCTTCTTCCCCCTTTTCTTTTCTTCTTCTTCTCTTCTTTCTTTTCCTTTCTCTCCTCTTTCCCTTTCCCTTCTTTTCCTTTCTTCTCTCTCTTTTTTTTTTTTTTTTTTTTTTTGCGGGGGGGGGGGCCAAGGCCCGCTCGGCCCCCCCCCCCCCTGGATCCGCGCCTGCCCTCCCCTCCTCTCCCGGCCATCCATCGAGTAGAAAAGAAATAAATGGAGAGAGATCGAGAGAGGAATGACGACGAGAAAAGAAGGACCAAGTTATACATTGACCCCCTATTGAGTAGCCTTGTAAATTCGCATTTGTCAGTACGACCGGTTTCTGTTAATCATTTTGAATATATCCTTTAATTCTTTTACTCTTTGTACATTCAGCTTAACATGCCTTCTTTTGAAATAAAATGAATTGAATTGAATCGTTGTATGATATTTGTTTACCGTAACGCACGAGATTTCAGTAAACTTGTAAAAAAAAAGTTAAAAAATTAATAGAGACGTATCCAAAATTATGATTAGAAAGTAGAAGATGGGAGATGAGGAGAGTGAGAGAAAGGAAGAGAGAGAGAGAGAGAAAGAGAAAGAGAGAAAGAGATAGGGAGAGAGGGGGTAGAGAAGGAGGGACTAAGGGAGAGAGAGAAATTGATTTAAGTGGGGTTAGAAACGTCTGTTATATAAATGTAATTATTATTATTTTGCATCACAGTATATTCAGCAGAGTATAGATGTGGAATACTTTCCATTCTCAAATAGCTAGTACAGGATAGAGAATGAAAGAGAGAGAGAAAAAAAAATGAGAGAGAGAGAGAGAGAGAGAGAGGGGGGGGGGCACAGATGGCTCATGAGGCAGACACCAACAAGTTCATAAAGGTCCACTCATTTGCCAAGCAAAACCCGCAAACAATGCAATACAATTTAGGGGGTTTAGGGGGGGGGGGGTTTACACACAGAAAAATACCAAAGGGGGGTTTTAACCCCCCCCCCCCTGTGTACGCGCCTGAGCCCGATAGTGATTGAGGTACACGTACTTTAAAAAAATCAGAGTTAACGTCAGCCAAAAAAAAAAAGGGGGACCTCCCCTACATTTCCTAAATTGATTATCATTATCATGGACAAAAAAGGGAAATCCCCAGGAAAAACCCGAGTAGTTATCATCTTCAATCTGGCATTGCATTGGACTAATTTGGATATTTTAACTTTGAATTGGCAGCAATGTGTTTCCCCTGAACCTTCCTGTTATTGAGCGATGTAAAGGAAGTATTATGTTTCGAATCAATATACTGGTAAAGTTCAAATAACTGCCTTTCCGGCATGCCCTCTATTTGACGCCTGTCATCGGTGATTGCGGGTGGGGGTGTACTCTTATTTAATAGAGGGGGCGGGTAGGTAGACTGAACAAAATTTGCCTTTTTCCTATCTTTGCCCTCTTGAAGACCTATGATGATTTTTTTTAATAGCCGCTTTCATCAATGATGTAATTCCTGATTTGCCGGAGTCCAGCATTATGTGACAACGAACAGGTGCGTATTATTATAACAAATGTAAACATAATTCTCCACCAGGGAATTATGTAGGCTGGTTACATGTCTTCTTGTATCTAGAATTGGAATGTCATTGTTCGGAACATTAATAAAGTAATCTTAACACCTAAGATCTTTTTTTGTATATATATACCGGATTAATGTTTTGAAAAAGTGCAAATTTTGTGATGAATATTGTCACAATGAAAGAAAAAGCTGTAGTTAACGAATGCGATCTTTTCTGTGCTACGGCTTCATTAAAAGAATAATGTTTGGTATCATATTAGAAGGATATCAATCTTGCTATGAGATTATCAGAGGAGAAATGTATTACCACAAATTAGGAATAGAATAATAATAGATCCCCTTTTACAATGGAATATTGCTTTCATTTTAGGGATTTCCCAACACAAAATTTTAGGGTGGGTTTCTTATTTATTTTTGATGTGACCCTTTCAGGCGCGTACACAGGTGGGGGGGGGGGGGGGGGGGGGGGGAGGGTTTTTTTTTTTGGGGGGGGGAGGGTTTAAACCCCCCCTTTGGTATTTTATGTGTGTAAACCCCCCCCCCCATCACCCCTCCCCCCCCAAAAAAAAAAAAAAAAAAAAAATATTCCCATGGCTGATCTAAAAAGGTGACCTTACCCCCCCCCCCCAACGGACCCAAATGTCCAATTTTCAAATTTCGAGACCAAAAAAAAAAAATAATAAAAGTGTCCTCTTACCCCCCCCCCCCCCCCCTCCGCTTAACCCCCCCCCCCCTTTGGATTAAAAAAAAAAATTATTAAAAAAAAAAAAAAAAAGTTGAGTCGTTGCGATTCTTTTGGGGACAAAAAAAAAGGTGACCTCTTACCCCCCCCCCGCTTATTTAGCGGTCGTCTGAGTTGTTGCGTTTTTTTCGGACCCCCCCCCCCCCAAAAAAAGTGTCCTCTTACCCGCCCCCCCCCCCCCCCGCTTATTCAGCGGCTGGCTGAGTCGTTGCGAAATTTTCGGCCCGATTTATAAATATTAACCCCCCCCCCCCCCCCCCTTGAAAAAATCCTGCGTACGCGCCTGATCGGGCTTCTTCTCATAATTGTGTCTAGTAACCTATTTTCCTCCATTATGATTCCTATAATCTTCTTAATCTTTCATGTAATATTAAATACTCTCATTTAAAGGGCACATGACAACGAAATACAAGTGTCTTCCTGTTAATGTGCAGTCTTGCATACATCTCATATTTTTATATGTAAACTTCTGAATTAGTTTCATAGATTTTTAAATATTTGTTGAAAACCTTGCTAAGCTCCGCCCCAAAAACTCCAGATCTCATTCCCCTTGTGACATCTGTCAGTCATCAATGAGCTAACTTGAGAAAGTGGCATGTAACTTTGGAAAACCCTGGATCCGCCACTGGGTCAACCCCCCTCCCCCCCCCCCCCCCCTTGGCAAAAAGCTAAATACCACAAACAAACCACAAACAAAAAGCCAAATACCACAAACAATAGCAACATATAAGTTGCTATGTCAGACGATGTCACAAGGGGAATGAGATGTGTCATGAGCAATTTAAAAACCCTATCGCTTGTCCCATTGACATGATTGGATAACGTAATACATCATTGCATTGTTCGCACCATCCAAGCGCGGATCCAGGATTTCTTAGGGGAGGGGGCCCAACTTTCTTCTTTTTTTTTTTGCTCCCGAAAATTTGAAAATCGCGCCGGCCGAAAAGTGGCTCAGTGGGGGGGAGGGGGGGGGGGGGGTTGAGAGCACATTTTTTGGTCCTCGGAAATTTTTTAATTTGCACCCCCCTCCCCCTTGAGCGCCAGGGGGGGGGGGGTAAAAAAAAGGGTAAAAATCACGTGATTTTACATGATTTTTTTCTCAAGGGGGGGGGGGTTGGCCCCCCCCCCCCTCCCCTGCATCCGCCACTGGCACCATCATTCCGGTGACGCACATGGTTATCGAGATTTCTTTGATTTTCGAATTAATTGCTATCGTGTTAAAGGTAATGCAAAGTTTTGGGAAATTTTGAAAATTGGATGGATAGTAATCTTTAGAATTTTGATATATTTGGATTCCCCTGTGGATGTATACGCACTAGAAAATTTAGCCCCTAAAACTCTCTTCTGCTTTCGAGAAATTGTATAATAAAAAATTACCGGTGCTCCGGTAAATTTCAAATACTTCAAATAGCGCCTACGGTCATTCCATGGCAGCTGAAAATAGCGTGAAAATCTCAGAATATGTAGTTCTGATATATAATTTCCAAATGGGAATAGCAGATCGGTCGATTGTAGTCAAGAAACATTGTTTTCGGGTTAAAGTAATACCAGTCTTGAGAGGGAGCTATACAACATACGGTATATTATTTACAATTTCATCACTTTAGATTCGATTTCAACCGCGACAACGATCATGGAATATTGTAAAATCGCATATGCTTACAATATGTTCATTAGAACCAAATTCATGACCCCATACCAAAACTTTATATTACCTTTCATTGAGAGACAGAAGTATCAAATATGGAAAATAGTTTGCGAAAGATTTGACAATGTTGTGTTCTTGCTATATTTAGGACGCTCAAGGTCGGCCTTGAAATAACCCTAGAAAATCCACAAAGATCATGCCCTAACTATCCCACACCCTCTCTTCCGTTCTTTATTTTACCTCCTACCTTCTTTTCTTTTGATCAATTCATCCTTCTCGCTGTATATTTCATACCTCCATTTTCTTTCCACCATTACTGTTTGAAATCGACAAGGCTACCGAGTGGGGTCCAGTTTCATAAAGCCTTTTTTCACTGACAAATGGCAAAAACCAGAGACGAATCTGCCGATAACCAACGAGAAGCAAGGATTTCAGTAGCTTATAAGAAAAACTGTCATTTGTCACTGAAGACAAGTTTTGTGAAACGGTAGGAAAAGTAGTCTAGGCGTCTTCTTTTTCCTGCTTTATTTCCTCCTCTTTTTTCTTTTAACGAAAAGGTTAACCCCCCCCCCTCTCTTTGTCGCTCCATCTATTTTCGTTCTCATCCTTAATATATACCCAAACCCAAGTGAACTATTCCCCTTTCATTTTACTATGGTCTTCCGTCCATTTGTCTCTGTCTCTGTCTCTGTCTGTCTGTCTGTCTCTCTCTTTCTATTTGTACAGGCGACCAATAATGCTCCAGACTTCTTATTCTTTTCGCAGATGTTTCTGCATTTATTGAAAAAAATAAAATAAAAAATATTCAAACAACAATAATAATATATAATAAAATTGATTAAAAGAAAATGTGTGAACTGAAATACACAAAAAATGCTCATATATATAATTGAAAACTTGAAAAGTATGGAGGTAAATCAAAGAATCAAGATGAATGCATAGGCCAACTAAAGCATTCATGCTTGAGTCAATAGCAGACGGGAAGGGGGGGGGGGTATAGTAAAAGTATATAATCAGGGCTATAGGACTCCTACTAAGTTTCAGGTTAGGTTTGGTGTTAAGATTATGTACAATATTAAGTCTAGAGTTAAAGTTAGAATTCGGTTAGTGAAGGAAATCGAGGGTGTGTTATAGATCATCTTTCACCCCGTCCTCTTTTACAAGTCACCTTGCAGCCAAAACAAAAGAGTTAAAACCTGGGAAAGGCTTGATGGATTGGAATTAAACAATTCAATTCAATATAACTATTTCATAAGAAAATCACAAAATTCTTAACTGAAAATTGGTCCCATGGACATGCACGTTAATCCGTTCCGTGACTTTTCGGCTAGTTGTCCACCTAACCAATTAATAGGGACTTTTAGATTTGCACGTCGACATAGTGGACTGCTACGTGTGACGTCCTTGTAAGGCACTGTGATGTTTTTTAAGGCACTGCCAATGTCTCAAAAGTACGTCACACGGAGCAGTCTACTATGTCGACGTGCAAATCTAAAAGTCCCTATTGAGCCCTTGACCGTGGTTGTCGGTTTCGTGGGCTGTACTGAACCTTTCATGGTTTTGTGAATGTTTCGGCCAAAATAATGTCAGATGATTATTATGTGACCAAAACCTAATTATTTCTTGTATATTGCAGTTTAGACTTGTAGGCCTTCGGTCTTGTGAACCACAATCGTCGATCGTCGATCGGCAGCAATGGTCTTGTGGTCCTAATTTTGGCTCGGGACCGTCGAACATTTTGTCCACTTGCAATTGTATTATACCTTACATTTATAATTATGTTTCTTTGTTATTCAGTTATATTATATTTGGAAAAATGCAAAAATAAAAAATAAATTAAAATAAAATCAATTCAAATGGTTGACCCCTAAATAGGTTTAAATGGTACACACAGCACATGTTAGCTCATAGCCGTTCACATATGGGCCACACTGGATCCCTCCTGAGGAGCACCGAGCCTCTACCATGTAGAAAAGGGCCCCATGCTGATTGCCAGTCGTTCCAGGAACTCCCATGGCATCCTCGTCCATGCAGACGAAATCGGTCCTGGTCGTTTGCGTGTACAAACTCGACATGAGATACCCCTTGTATTCCAGACGCCATTTTGAAGATGGGCATTCGTTACGAGCGGGAATCATGAGCTTCGTGAGGCGGGTTGGTGGGGCACGGCAGACGGCACAGGCTGGTGTTTGGTCGTGGAGACTCTGCAGGTGTGGAGCTGTGTTTGTTTGGTATTCAGCAGAGTAAAGCAGGGATCTACTCCCGTGGGCAGTTGTCTCAATTTCACTGTAGATGGGTTCGTGGGGAGGCAAAGATAGTTGACACCACCGCCAGTGTGAGTGTAATAGGCACCCGTAGCCATACCTGTGTGATGGGCAAAGCGACATTTAATTATGCCTCTTCTAACTCATTGCATTTTCAAAGTTGAAAGGCGCTTATTTTCATTTAAAAACTCAACGAAATATGCCTACATAGATATAGAATTTTGGTAGGAAAAACAGATAGAACAATCACATTTGCCATTCAAAGAAAATGTCCCCCCCCCATATTGTCCTTTAAGCACTACACGACGAGATTTGGGAAGAATTTGCGATAGCAATTTATATGAACATTCAAACATGTGAAAATCTTAATGACCGAGGATTTGAATAGCTATGTGATTTATATAATCTAAATTTCAAGGGATTTTGAAGTTCCTTGGAGGTTGATTAGCTAAATCGACTCAAAATCGCAGTGACGTTAGACTGATAATGCGATTGATTGTCTATGCTTTGTCGACAGTTGATCCGACGACAATTGCTCCGCCGATATTTGCTCCTACGACACTTTCTCTGCGGACAATTAATTTCTCCACCATCAATTTCTCCGCGAACAATTGCTCCGCATGAAGCGATAAATGCTCCGGTGACATAAACCGCGACAAATCCTCCCCGAATTGACATTTGCTTCTCCGACAGTTGCCTCGCCAACAATTGCTCCGACGACAGTTAGTCCTCAAAAAAGAAAATTGCCCCGTGGAAGACAAATGCACTTTTGGATGATGATCGAAGAGCAATTTTATTGTCAGCGGAGCATTTTTTATTTTGTTTTAAGGTGCACTCCTGATACGTTGGCGGAGCATTTGTCTTCAACGGGGTAGGCCTACTTTTGGGGAGGAGCAATTATCGTAGTATAGCATTTGGTACTGACTACTGAGCACTACTTTTGGGCGGAGCAAACGTCGTCGGAGCAAATGTCGGTGGAGTAACTGTCGTTCGGGGAGCATTTGTCACCAGAGTATTTATCGCTTCATGGGGCAATTGCCGGCGGATCAATTGTCGTCGGACCAACTGTCGATGGAGCAACTGTCGGCGGAGCAAGTGTCGTGGGAGCAAATATCGGCAAAGCAATATGACGCCGGAGCAACTGCCGGTGTGGTAGGCGATTTGTTCCGGGTTCCGCGGAACAAATCGGCGCGCCGATTTGTTCCTCGGAACGAATCTACTGGATCGACTCGTTCGCAGATACGTTCGAAAGCCGCCGTTCTTATCCGACATTGGCCGAACGTTTCTGCTTATATAATCGCGTATATTTTTATTACTTGTGTCGAATAAACATGGTAAAGATAAATTTTAGCTTTATCTTGATACTTTTGTATTTATTGTTGGAATGAAAACCAATATTATTTTTTTGGAAATATTACTTAATAATAAGGTTTATAACCTCGTATGGAATTACCCACGCGCGGTACGAAAAATAAATAAATAAATAACCTACTGACTAGCATATGCGCATAGAGTACATGTATATCATATGCATGCACGCACGTGCATACTCGGCACGGGGGGGGGGGGCAGGCGATAATTTTCTGATATTAGGCCTACATGTACGTGAAAATGTACGTGAAATTAGTGGTTTCCAAACAAGGGGGCGCAACAGATCTGCCACTGTATGTAGCGGAATGGGGGGGGGGGGGGGGGGGGGGGGGGGTATAGACACACTATGCTATGGCTCTGTTTAACACTAACTTTTGTCGGCTAGTACCAAGGGTTGAAAATTCAACAAAATATGTCGGGTTTTTCTTTTATTTCTTTCTTTTTTATTCTGCCGGACACGTCTTTTACTTGAGGAATTTTCTTTCTCTTCTTTTTTTTTTATTTTTTTTTTATTGGTCCTTCTTAATTATCAGCTCGACCACTCATTTCTTTTTGTGTTGACCCCGGCCCCCCCCCCCCACCCCACCCCGCATCTCTTTCATTTAAACTACATGTACATCATTCATGCAGCCCACATGCATAATTAGATTCTGTGATGATCAGCCCGGTAATAGGTGGTTGACGTAACACGATATCATATAAAGCAGCATTCAAACCAAATTAGAAGGCCTGATTAGAAAACACCCCGACATCTGCTTTTACAGGCAAACTAAGCCTATGGCAACAACTGCCCTTTTTGCTAGACCCGACCCAGTCCCCGTCGCTTCGCGACGGCGCTGTCTATAGTTACTGTTTGTGGTCAATCATTGGCCGCAATTATCAACATATTTGAACAACGGGAATCTGCATTTCTATACAAAGTTCTCAAATTGGCAATCGTTGGTGTAGCTAATTTGGAGAAGTTTGATTGGTTGCAAAGGCCGACCAGAATAGTTCATTTTGCTTTAGGGGTGTACCATGGCGTGTATTCAATAATACGTGAGCACGCACGCTCTCCGATGAGATTCGGAACGGATCGGCGGCTAAATATCCCGCCGATTGGTTCCACGGAATGAATCGCCTGGCCGGAACCGATCGCCTGTGACTAGCGGAACGAATCTACGAATCCGGAACAAATCGGCGGGTACATATCCAGGCGATCGGTTCCGGAGGAACCGATCGCCTGCACGGAACAAATCGCCTATGACACCGGCGTAGTAATTGTCCGTGGACGTCGGAGCAAATGTCGCGTAGCAAATGTAACGGAGCAATTGACGATTTTTGCAGAGCATTTGTCACCGGAACAATCGTCGCGGGAGCATGTGTCGGGTTACCCGTTTTTTGTGTTGCTTTTTTTTCTTTCTAGATTGTGTGTTACATTCGTATTGTTGATTTTTATTCATAAGAAAATGAACTGATTACCCGGCCTAACAGATTTTTTGTTGTTATCGAATCCCTACACGAGATTATAAATCCAGGACCTACCTGAATAGACCAGTTCTGATCCGTCAGCGCAGTCGTCTCGTCCCCAGTGCGTATATACAGTGCCACCTGGCGTAGAAAGATGAGAGATGAAATAACTCAATACTTTGATTTTAATTAGCGTACAAAGAGTATCGAAATGCTAATGTCATACTCGCTCGTCGTCCAGGTTACTGGTTCTAAATATCAGACCCTGCGCATGCATGAGGTTCACCGCGAAATCATTCAAGCATCGGTCTGGATCAGGGCAAATTCAGTGTTTAAGGCTGGAGAGATCACGTCCTGCACCATTGTGTGGCAAGAAATTATTTGGAACCAGCAACCATAACGACTTGGCAAGTATGACGTCACACTTCGGTACCTTATTCATGGTTCTAGGACACCTTTCCCCTGGAAAACCACCGCTAGGATAACCACCCTATAGGACGACTACCCCCTAGGGCAACAACCCCCGGACAACCACCGCGAGACAACTACCCCTTAGGACAACTATACCTCCTAGGAGAACTACCCTCTGGACAACTGTCCTAGGGGTAGTTAGTTGTCCGGTGGTAGTTGTCCTACGGTGGTAAACGTCTTAGAGGGTAGTTGCTCTACAGGGCAGTTATCGTAGGGGCAAGCGCGGATCCAGGATTTCTTAGGGGAGGGGGCCCAACTTTTTTTTTCAAATTTTTGCTCCCGAAAATTTGAAAATTCGAAAAGTCGCTCAGTGGGGGGGGGGGGGGGGGGGGTACTTGCCCTAGCGGGTAGTCGACCTAGAGGGTGGTTGATCTAGAAGATTGTGATCCTCGGGGTGATTATCGGGGGGATGTCCAGGGGGTGGGTGTCCGGATACGCTTAATCATATCCCGCTGATTCAACGTCATACCCAAATGTATAACGCATGATAGTTGATGGAGTTAAAAAATGACCTTATACTTGTATATTTAAAAAGATACTTTCCATACATTATGACCCCTTTTTTGCATAAAAATGGGCTGTAAATATGCACATGTGTAAAAATTTAACACTTTGACATGTTCGTGTTTTCGCATTTACATGTTTTCAAATGTCATGAAAATATAAACCTCTACTTGAAATTTCTTATTCTAGCAAAAATACTCACTCCACCCCATACAACAAAAACGCAAACGTTTCAGTGTTCGCGAAGATCCCGAAATGCCATCCCCCCCCCCCCTTTTTAAAAAAAAAAATCCTGAGTCTGCCCCTCATTATTACCAGCTGGTGTGAGCGAATGGTGGCCGAGGAGGATTCGGCTCAGCTCTTCGATTCCTGTCGCAGCTTCGGACTCGTTCGTGAACGTTGTCGCAAGAGCCGAGAGTGATAAATCTCCACTTCGGCGGTTCCGATTGGGCCAGTGGTTCCCTGGGCTATCTCCGATCGTTTCCGAACCGGATTCGTGTGAGGGCTGGTCATGTGAAGTAAAGAATAAAAAAGTTGATTGCAATATTGAAACGTATACCCAGACTTTGTGTTGATTTAATCTGAAAATGACATGCAATATTTCATAGATCTTTTAACAATTATTAGACAATCTTATAAAGAACGAATATTTATGATTGTTATTGATGCTATACGTGATGCATATTCTTTGTTAAATCCAAAGGCAAAAGTGACGGCTGTATATCCCTGTATATTGTTAAGCGTCCAGGCACACTACTCCCCCATCATACGTACCCATGCGCTATAGCTAATGACAATAGGGACTTTTAGATTGAGTGGACGAGAACACGACGAACGCCGACTGATCATGCGTGTCAACGTACTCAACTGCCCATGTTGACTACAATTAGAAATCTTTTAGATTGCACTCGACGATATACATGCATGCAGGAAGTAACACTATGAACATGACAGACAAAGAAAGAGGACAAAATATACAGTTCTTCATTCTACCCACAACAATTGCTGTGGTAGAACATCCCTTCACTGCTATTATGTAAAAATGTGTAGAACAGGTGAATATGCATGTGACACCTGTTTTTACACATTTTTACATAATAGCAGGGAAGGGATGTTCCTTTGTCTACCTGAGGAACTGTAGATTTTATGCGCACGAGACATATACTAGTACCATACTAGATTTAGGAAAATCAAGGTTGACGCATTCTCGATCGCCTACTGAGATGACGTGACGCATGCGCAGTGCCTTAAAATGACGTCACACGTTGCAGTCAAAACTGTCGACGTGCAAATCTAAAAGTCCCTAATTATTACAGGTTGTATACTGTAAGTGTAATGTAGAACTTATTGTTGATGTAATAAAATGTCGAAGGTTATCATAATTTCATTTCATAATTTATGTAGTCCTAGTAGGCTGATGACGTTTGATGAAGAAATAACAAGACAAAATCAAATTATAGATATTGTTTACCTGCAGCAATGGAATAACTTGTCTCAATTCACTCACTAACTCCCGGAAATTTCTCGAAAGTTCTTCCAGACTCGCTGAGGTCGAGGCGTCACCTAATGATGAATTAAAACGGATGGAAAGAAATTCAAATTAAATGATACTTTGGATGAGGTGTCGTGCATGGTGGAGTGATTCATTCATTAAAGAGTTGAGGGTTCGAATCCCAGCCGGGCACTAACGTCATTTGGCATGACATTAATCCACATGTGGCACTCTCCAGTACCCTGTGTAAGATGTGAATTTCTGTTTGCTCATAATGGTGCCTAGCTTGAAGGCTCCAGAGGGAGTTAAGAATGTGCATACATTGACCGGGATTATTATTAATACAATCAGCAACAACAACACAAGTTAGCTCTCTATACTGTTCAAAATGTTTATATAAACCGTCAATAATATATAATAAAATAAAAGCATATCAAATGAAAGAAAATTACCACTAATATCAATGAAGATCAAGTTTTGAACTTTATCGCTTGGATTGCGGAAATAGAGAAAATAGAGCAAGTAGATATTTAAATGTTGATGGATACTATACGTGCATCTGTAAAACATTCTTGTTCAATAATTAAAACAAAGAATGATTGATTGATTGGTTGATTTTTGTTCGCCAAGCTTCCAACATACAATATACAAGAATAACAGAGTCAGCTGGAACAAGATAACCCACGAAAGCTCGAGAGCTTATTTTCAGTGGGGTCCTCGACAGACATGTACAAAATCAATAAGTTAAAATAGTAATATTTACAGATAGATAAGAAAAGAAAAACTTATACAAAAATAATAACGATGATAATGATAATAACAACATTAAACTGATGATAGAAATGATAAGAGGTACAAGAAGAAAAAGAGGAGGAGGAGGAGGAAGAAGAAGAGGAGGAGAGGAGGAGGAAGAAGAGAAAAATAATGATATATATGTAGTATGATGAGGGTTGAGCTCTGAGTGTCAACAGTAATCTCAGGAATGCATGGCTTCTGCTGAACTTTGGAACAGATTACCTTTAAATGTAAAAAAAACTGTCAAACCGTTAACCTATTCAAAACTAGTCTCAAGACACATTTATTCAAAATTGCGTTCGATGTTTAATTAACTCTGTTCACTTTGACGTGTATTCCATATGTATTGTAATTTGTATGTCTATTTGCATTTTTAGTTTTGTATAAGATGTAATTGTATATCAGTCTATTTTGTGTGTATAGCGCTTAGAGACTTCGGTGGTAAGCGCTTTATAAGTAACGTTTTTTATTTATTATTATTATTATTATGGTTTTGACACGCACAGTAAAGTTGCCTCTTCTTTCCACCGAAGATCGTGGATGAGCCGTAATTTACCTCTAATGACCATTAACATTTGAATGGACTGATTGACGCACAATATTTCTTTAAGATACTCATTTATTGTTAAATGGATATGTTCACTTATGCATGAATGATATGATTCCGATTGCAAACCGTCTTAAATAGAATTCATTTATGTTTATTTTGATGAAAGATAAGTGTTTACAAGTATTTTATTTGAAAATCTTAACCGTCTAAGAAGTGTTCACTCTTTCTTTATTTATTTCTTTCTTTCTTTTGCTAAGTGTAAAGCATTTAGAAATATCGACTGCTAGTATAGTGAGACCTATTTAATACAGAATATTTTTATTATTTGAGCCCTTTATTTCGTGATCCAGTCATAGTCTAGAAATACACATCCACTACATAAAAGCACCATTTATAATACCATGAAAGGAGACAAAATAATCCCCATCGCATAGAAGAGGGGAAATAAAGTCAAGGTTTTGAAGAAACCTTGAATAAGTGAATAATATACAAACATAATAAATACATAAAAAAATAAATATATAAGTACATAAACACATAAATACACGAATACCTAAATACTACACAATACGTAAATACACAAGTCTATAAATACATAAGTACGTGAATATATAAATACTTGACTACAAGCAAAAAACAATTTTTAATAAATACATAAATAAACGAATGAATAGATACACTAATGAATGAATAAATAAACAAATAAATAAATGGAAAAATAAATACATATATAAGTCCAATACGCTACTCTATATATCCTAGAGAAAATCACTATTAGATCACGCAATACGTCGTCGTAATATTTACACATTTCAATAGGTGAAGATCAAGGCTTATGCAATTGCCTTAGGAGGAGTTTTCGAAAGCCTTTACCATGGTATAGATAGCAGATAATTACCTCGGCCCCCACTCAGTGTTATTTAGGGCACGCGTATGCATGTTCCCTCCTTTTAAAAACACCCCCTAAGTCCGGTGTGTAAAGTCAATACGGGCCGGATTTTTGTGTACTACGAGCCGGACTTTGGTGCGTGAAAAGTACCCCTATACCAGACATCTTGGGAACACGCATGCGGTCTCTCCGATCCCGGAGGGGAGGGGGGGATGGGATAATTACCTTGCGTGACGGGTGAAGACGCAGCGAGACAGAGAATGGATCCCAAGAAACAGACGAGAAAGTATGATGCTGCCATATTTTGCTTCTTCTTCTTCTTTTCTTCTAGTAATCTTCAAAAGGCTATACAGCCTGTCACGGAGATGAACTAAATATTACAAGTGGTGTAAGGAAGACAAATGAGGTATAATGAGATAAGGCTTCGGGGATATAGTCCCTGGAAGTTTTCTAGCTGGACTGTCAGCGTGCACTACAATTTGTTGGAAGGCTGTACCGTGCACTCTGCTTGCTGTCAAACGGATAGTGGAATGCCCTGATGAGCGAACGTATATTTATAGAAGGTACACCCCCGCCCGCGCCAGCTCCATTGCGCACGCACACACACTGAAATAGTATGAACGATAGAAATAGGGAGAGAGAGAAAGAGAGAGAGAGAGAGAGAGAGAGAGAGAGAGAGATCTGTGCGTTTAACGCACGGATTGGCTCCACGGGCTTTCTAAATGATGACGTCATCATTTCCGCGATCCAATCAAAAGACAGAATACGGGGGGGGGGGGGGGGGGGGGGGGGGAGGTTGTCTGTGATACATGACTTTGTATAAGAGGAATAAATGAAAGTAAATGGATAGATGAATGAGGGAATTATTTAATGAATGAATGATTAACTTGATGGACGAATGAATGGATAGATTGATTGAATTAATGAATAAATGAATGAAAGTATGAAAGAAGGGATAGGGGAATGAATAAGAGAAAAAACACCAAGAAGAAACACCATCAACCCGCAAACAAAAGAAGAAGAAAAAGGTTTCATTTATGCGTCATGGACAAATAGTGAAATATCCCCCCCCCCAACTGTAGTAAGATTTCTATTTCATATACACTGCCCAAACCCGGGGGGGGGGGGGGGGTACTCACATATTAGGACATACGAGGGTGTGCCGCTCTAATGGGTAACTTTTCACAAAAAATCCCTAAACATGGGTCCCACTTTTAACAAAAAATACCATTCCAAAACACCCGAAAAACACCCATTTGGGGGGGAAATATGTGTTTTCGGGAAAATTCCCCTGAATAATGGGTAGGGGTTTCGAGGCTTATGCGGCACACCCCGTCCAAACCAAATGGGGCAAACAGAATCACTGGCATGTTGTGTGTCGAGCCATTGAGGAGGCACACTGGTGTCATTGGCCGGAGGGGGTGAGGGGGGGGGGGGGGTCACGATCTTAATCGGTAGATGATCACATGCGAGGGAAACAAGTCGGTCGAGTGAAGAACCTATATCATCCTCCACCTTGTCCTTCATTGTCTTTTATCGATTTTTCTCTTTCTATTCTTTCTTGCCACTGCATGCGATATGAAACTATAAGTAAAGGAGAGGGCCATCCAGATATTAAGTTGTGTTCTTAATTAGTGATAGAGGACCTTAAGCCGTCGGTCTCCGGTTGCTTACTAAGAAGCATGTATGCTTTCTTAGCAGTCAGGTAAAATAACCACCACTACATTATATAAGTAACAAGTCAGTACAAATTTTGAGCAAACGCCAATTTAAAATAAGAAGGATATGTAGGTGCAGTCAATCAAACAAAAATTAGCAACTCTGTGACTTATCTAACGAGCTCGCCTCCCATTTGCTCTGTACTAAAAACAAACAAAAAACAAAGGCAATCCCTATATTACACATGTCTATTCCGTCATCAATAACTAACAAAATGAAAGTTTATGACATTTTCTGTACAGAGCAAATTGAAGAGGAGCTCTCAAGTTACGCCCCAGTTTTGCTAATTTGTGTTCGACTGATAATAATAATAATAATAATAGTACATAAAGCGCAGAAACTATCCAACATTAGGTATATATTCTACTGCGCTACAAGAGCTCCTGATATGCTTAGATTTACGGTACAGTTAATTAAAAAGAAGTGTTTTCAGTTTGACTTAAAGACGTTTACAGATGGTGATTTCCTGACTTCAAATGGCAAGTTATTCCAGAGTTTTGGGGCTGCACAAGCAAATGATAACATAAATTCTTAATTTTCCTACTTTTAATCGGATATTGCTTAAACTTTCACCGATTGGTCTCTCATTTTCTTTCTTTATTATTTATTTATTTGAACATATTTCATCAGAATAACAAGATCGGAAAGAACTGGTTTACATCCTTTCTGCTTTTATCAAAACCGAGATGATATCAAGGCACACTTCCCTATATCAGTATACATACAGGTATAACCAGGGGTGTGCATTACGGATCGTGTGTTTTCCTGTTATTCCAAAATGTCCTGTTTTGAAACTTAATGAATTGTTATCCAAACTCTGTATAAGTGTGAAATATAGTTGATGCAACAAAGAGCGAGTGAGAGCGTTGATCTACTATCATGGTGAGAGAGAGAGGGAGAGAGAGAAAAAAGGAGAGAGAAAGAGAAAGCAAGAAAGAGAGAGAGAGACAAAGAGAGAGAGAGTAATCGCGGTTTTCCTGCAATGTGTCCGCCTATAATTGTTGGTTTCGAGGTCCGATTTCTTTCCGCATATTTTTTCTCTATTTTTCACTGTAAAATAGTTTATTCCCTTATTTCCATGGAATTTCCCGCTTTCTTCCACCCGCTGCTCATCTCCGGAATTGACCTCTTTTCCATCCTGTTATTAGATTGTCTGGTGTGATGTAAACATTAAAAACCTCACAAAACATAATGATAAAAGCGGGAGGGGGCGTCAGGGACGGGTCTGCACGCTTGCCAGAGAAACACTTCTTTAAAAAAAAAAATCATTCTGTAAGTAATTTTATTTTCTTGTCCTCCAAACAAGGCCACATACTCTATTTTGTCCTTCTTTTTATTCATGTTCACTGCCTCTCCTTCCTGTTCTTCTCTTCTTCCATCTTCCCCTCCTCCTCCTCCTCCCCTTCTCTTTCTTCTCCATCGTCTTCTTCTTCTCCTTCCTCTTCTGCTCTATCTTTTCCTCTTTCTTCTTTCTCTTTCTCTCAAAATATTAATTATTTCGCCCACAGCGCCTCAATGAAAAGGATACAAATTTCTATTTTCACATTATTGAGATATCTAAAAACGTTTTTGAGAACAAATAACCTAACTACCATGTATTTCAATTGTGTGAAAACAATCAAAGATACGTTTTTTTTTAAAACGATTCCCCCCCCCCCACATGGATTGTAACGATTCCAGACTCATTATTTCATTTTTGTTGAGTTTAAACAACTTCAAAACATCGAAACTGTTCTCCCATATCCCAAAGACAAAATATAAGAAACCAACCGCTTCATTTTGGGGCCAACCTATTTTCTGATTTTCCCTAGATTTGCCTGATTCTTCTCGATTCAGTTTGTAGGCGAAGTCACAGAGCTGGCCGTACCATGGACACTAACTCTGGACCAACTCACATCTTCCTTGTTGTGGAAAATCAAATAACTTATGAACTCATTACTAGGATAGCAGGAACCTAGACGAATAAACGTGCTTTAAGTCATGTAATATTTATCTAAGGGTCTAATTTGTATGTCTATTTTGTCCAATTCTATTTGAATTTCGAGAGTATGTTCTCCTCTCATGACCTACTTATTATCAATAACAATGCAACAAAACATTTCCCTTTAGAGCCCTATAAAACTCAATCTGAAATATAAACATTCTCTTTCATTTCAATTTGTTGTTTCCACTAATCAGATTTCATGCATTTTAATGTCTTATACCTAAACTAGTAATGACAACTGATAAATATTATATTGGAAATCCTATATAGAGAAAAGTGAAATACTGAAATACATGTACAGATGTTTAAGATTGATGATAGCTGTTTTATTTTTATGCCTCCGCCACCGAAGGTGGTGCCGGAGGCATCATGTTTTCGGGTTGTCCGTCCGTACGTCCGTCCGTACGTACGTCCGTCCCGTTTGACCGTTATCACAATATCTCAAGAACCATTTAAGATCTAAACTTAAGACTCGGGAATAGTATTTATCACCATAGGAAGACGATCTGATTAGATTTTGGAGTACGTAGGTCAAAGGTCACAGGTCACAGAGGTCAACTTATGAAATTCCTTGTATTGAGTTTGTTAGCGCGATATCTCAAGAACCATTTGAGATTTAAACTTCAAACTTAAGGATAGTATGTATCACCATAGGAAGACGATCTGATTAGATTTTGGAGCACGTATGTCAAAGGTCAAGGGTCACAGAGGTCAACTTATGAAATTCCATACATTGAGATTGTTATCATGATATCTCAAGAACCACTGGAGATTTAAACTTCAAACTTAGTGATAGTGTGTATCACTATAGGAAAACAATCTGATTACATTTTGGAGCACGTAGGTCAAAGGTCAAGGGTCATAGAGGTCAATTTATGAAATTCCATACATTGAGATTGTTATCATATCTCAAGAACCACTGGAGATGTAAAAACTTCAAACTTAAGGATAGTATGTATCACCATAGGAAGACGATCTGATTAGATTTTGGAGCACGTAGGTCAAAGGCCAAGGGTCACAGAGGTCAACTTATGAAATTCCATACATTGAGATTGTTATCATAATATCTCAAGAACCACTGGAGATTTAAACTTCAAACTTAATGATAGTGTGTATCACCATAGGAAGACAATCTGATTAGATTTTGGAGCACGGAGGTCAAAGGTCAAGGGTCACAGAGGTCAACTTATGAAATTCCATACATTGAGATCGTTATCGCGATATCTCAAGAACCACTGGAGAATTTTCACTTCAAACTTAATGATAGTATGTATCACCATATCATAATTTCTCAAGAACCACTGGAGATTTAAACTTCAAACTTAATGATAGTGTGTATCACCATAGGAAGACAATCTGATTAGATTTTGGAGCACGTAGGTCAAAGGTCAAGGGTCACAGAGGTCAACTTATGAAATTCCATACATTGAGATTGTTATCATGATATCTCAAGAACCACTGGAGATTTAAACTCCAAACTTGTTTAAATTGCTCTATGGCGGAGGCATCATTTTCGACTGCGCGCAGTCAAAATTCCATCTAGTTTTTTATGATTTATGAAGTTATGTAAACACAAATGTCATTTTAATTATTTCAAGTGAGGCATAGGGTATTTCTGTACGAAGCAAAAATGCCTGGCTGCGATTTTTTTTAAATGAAGATAATCATCGAATTGACTTCAATTGTTATTGTCAATGAATTTTGTTACCGCAATTATTGAAGTATGAGGCACAAGAAATAAAACTCCCAAGCCAAATAATGAATATTGTACAAGATGTTTTGTAGCAGCGATACTTTGGTTTTTATTACATCATCAACTTGATTCTTCTCTTGGAAAGTAAAATAACAATAATAATGATAACATTTTGGATTTAAACAGCACTTAACAGAGATGCCACAAGGAAATTTAAAAAAATGCTGAACTGACATTCAAAAATTAAGAAATATGAGCGAAGTGAGCGTTGTGAACAGTAACAGAATTCAAAACCCTACTTTTAAAGCACTTTAAATGATTTTTTTGTTCAGATTTTCACGATATTTTAACGATGTATTTTCTAATGTTTATTTGCCCTCCTAAAATGTTGTCAAGTACGTGAAAATCATGGAGATTGGCATCTTTGTTTACAGACTAATTATAGTGCAACGAATAGACCAGTTCACGGTTAGCACATTTCCAAAATGACCTCGAATAACCACAGATCTTCAAAACATGAAGAGGTCCCACTTTGTACATTTTGAAATAATCATTCCTTCAGCGATAGAGGTGCTTCATAAATAGCCTTTGCTTCCCCTTTTTCAAAGAATACTTCCACCTGTGTATCATGGAGTGCACTGCTTGTGCATATATGACTGATTACATAACCTTCATGAGCACGTATCCAGTATTTTGTCTCCGTGTATTTCACAATTTGGTCTGCAATTACCTTTATCTGCTCATGCTCAGACTAGTCTGCAGGCACAAACCCTGGTCAGTCGTAAAAGTGAGTCTGCACTAAAAGACTACCATAGGCCATGTACTGTAGCTGCTCCTGACACATATTGACACAAGGCACAATGATTTTTTGATAAAGTATCAAATTAGGGTCTGTGCTTGCAGACTATGCTCAGACTGCAACTATGAACTGGCTTATTTCAAACATCCAATGACCCAACACTAACTACCTCAACCCTGATATAAGTCTAAACATATAACAACCGGAGTCCTTTTTCCTGTTTTTGTGGAAGCGAGAAAAGGTCAGATGACCCATTATTATAATATTTTGCTTTGTTTACCCAGAGTAGCTTCATCAGTATTAATACCATTCTCCCTGAGGCCGGCCCTGCCAGGGACCTTCTTATTCTTCCCATGTTTCTTCTGATAATAATTCTGAAGATCAGTGGTAGGGATATCACGAAAAGCTTAAAGATAAAGTTGAGTTCTGGTCATGTGATTGCATTGTGAAAGAAATGGTGTGGAATCTATCAGAAAAGGTTGATCATCAAGTATATAAGTATTCGTGTGTATTGCAAGGTTCTGGAATCATCAAAATGATAAGAAATTTGGCCAAATCTTGGCAAAGTTACAAGCACTGTACACAGAATGATATGGGACTACACGAGCACATGGCGAAAAAAACCTGTTTAATCTGATGTTCTTCCACCCTTGCATAATAAGAATGATAACGCTCACAAATTATTTTTACCTCTTCCCAGAAATCAACCTTCTCTTTAAGTCTTACACGAGTTGAGTTGAGAAAGACGTTATTGTTATAAAATTATAAAGCATTCAAGCATTAAAGGAATTTCTCCAGACTGGGTACACAATAGACCAGTTTACAAACAAATATTTTTTTTTCATGTCAAAGGTTATTCTTCACAACCTGAAAATTTGCCCAAGTCTTGCCTGACATAGCAACAAGTAATGTATGCAGACTGGATTCCAAATATTGTAGTTCATTCCTTAATAACAAGTTAGTGAAATAACTCGCAGCTAGGTCGACAGGAAAGAAACATCCATAAATTGAATATGTTAGTACACCAGTTTTATTAGGCAGTCACTTCACCTGGGTGGAGAGAGGCAAATGTAGATAAATATCTTGCCAAAGGACATTAGTGCCTCAGCAGGACTCGAACCACAAAACATGTGATTCTGTCCACTACACTTCCCGTTCATCAGGTTCAAGCTTGCGCATCTTCCCAGAAGCTTACTTTGCTCTTTGTTGGTTCGTATTTAGCTGAACACTAAGAAATCATGTATACGCTTGTAACTTTAACTAAACCATCCTGGTACAATTTGCTTTAAGTCCTCTCCGAGGGCCTTGGTAACGAGGATTAATACCTGAACAAAGGGCACTAGCGAATCGACTGGGTTCCGAACACTGCTCTACCACTGAGCCGTCGCAACTCTTCATGCGTATACTTAAGGATACACAATGAATATTTAGAATCCTACCTTATACCCACTTAGCATCTGCATAGGGAGAAGCAACCATACTGACCACAAAAATATATATAAACAGTTAAATGTAAAGACCAGTTTTGGAAATGCCCCCCTCCCAAAAAATGAAATGGAAGCTCTTATTACTAATCATGTGAAAGAATATGTTTTGACTAATATGTGATGATACATATTTTGCCGGGGAACCGCCTATATTTGGTGAATTATTATATCTATCCGGACCGGATAGATATCACGCACGTGTCACATAGTCCCATATACATCTTTCTGTGTACAGTGCTTGTAACTTTACCAAGACTAGGCCAAATTTCTTATCATTTTGATGATTCCAGAACCTTGCAGTACACACCAATACCTATATGCTAGATGATCAACCTTTTCTGATCAATTCCACAATGTTTCTTTCACAATGCAATCGCATGACCAGAACTGGTCTTCACCTTTAACAACTAAATTATTTATACCCCTTTTAAATTTGATATTTTGTGTTGGTATTTTAACTAAAGAATGAAAGGTGGACTGGATGAATTTGGGCATTTGTTAAAAACTTTTAGATGTAAGCTGTCACATTCTCAAGAAATATAAATTGGGACAATCGATTTTACACATACCGAAGTTAACGTTGTATAAACCGCCCTCGTGTATTAACCGCACCCCTCTTTTTCGCCCTAAAAAAAAAAAAAAAAAAATTGCTGACTTTTTTTTTGCCGACTTAAACAGTAGAGGACCTAGGATAGAACCGTGTGGTACGCCGTGTAATAGAAGAAAAATTGGAGGAATTATTTTTATCAACTACATATTGAAATCTATCAGAAAGATTACTTTCAAACCAAGATGACAGACAAATTTGAGTGTTGTTCTAGTTTCGGAGTGGTGAGTCAACACACGATTACTGAGCTGGGAGACATTGCCAGGCATAGCGCCAGGTGGAGGGGCATAAACCGCACCCAACGACTTTGAAGTTTTTTCGGCGGCAAAAAGGTGCGGTTAATACAACGTTAATTACGGTACTTGAAAAATTACAAAATTTAGTAAGGGTATGAATGACCGAGTTATTAACAATATATATATATATATATATATATAGATATATATATATATATATAAATATATATTAAAATCATGATGATTGTAAAAGATAACACATTTTGCTGGTGCTTGCCCTTTGTTTCTTTGTACTATACAAGGATGCAGCCAGTTCAAAACAAACACAAACAATTACTTCACTCAATTTTGATTTCTTATGCCAATTAACCTTGTTGTACTAACATAAAAGAGAGCAGTGTTTTCCAGAATTACATTTAAAGGTACTATGTCCCTTTTGCAGCCAACCTCAAATTCTGTAGAACTTTGCAGGAATTATGAATATGTCATGTATGTTCTATCTGTGAAATTAAACATTAGCAGTGTCCTAATATTCAAATGTAAGGAAACCCGTTTACTTGCTGGACTTCACTGTCAGACACTATTGAGTGACTGACTGGATTTTTTTCTTCTTTGGTAATAACATACATAAAATGAGCCGTAAAGGGTACATGAGCATTTGTCTAGATCAATAACCCACTTCTTGTGATGGCCAAAATTAAACTGATTGAATCTTTGCGTAGCATAAAACGTATGACCATTCGGTACAATGGTCTGAAAATCAAGACTATTACTTATTGGCTCTATAGCTCCTAAGTCAATTTGACAACTAATAGTCATTATTTTCCCACTTGAAGACATTTTCAATCCCAACCTTTTTTGAGGGAAGTTCTAAATTAGTATTACCTTTCAAATGCCATTGGAATTTAACCTTTTCATTTTTTTGACCTGCAAATGGGACATAGTTCCTTTAAGAAGTGAGCAAATGTAAGACCACTCAAACTCCTTCAAAATGATGTTGCATGGACAAAATAAAGAATAACTCTTCAACAACACAATGACCTCTTCTTCAAAGACTATCTTACAGAAATGAAATCCAAAATGGCGTATCCTCTTCTGACTGATCGCAGTGATAAATGGCAGTTTAGGAGCACAGAAAGCATAGTTGTGCGATATAAGCTGTAACAACAATATCCTATATTTATTGAATTTCTCAATTCAGCCCTACACCACATTCGATACCTAAACTTAACACTTTGCCTGCTTTCTTCGTCTCTCTGCACAGGCTCCTGTTGGCCACACTTGCAATTTTGAACCAATTGCCAGAAGGACTGCTTTGCGGAACACAATGTCTTTGCAAAATTACCCATTAGCTCCATGATAAAACAATTAACACCGGTATATATTAACACTGATTTAAATGTTTTTGATGTAAAAAAAAAAAAAATCATATTTGGTTTGCAGGGTTTTTCCATATACCGGTAAGTGCATTAAGAAAACAAAACTTCCTAAAAAGAAATAGTCCAATATCTATTGTGCCACTTTTGTTTTCCACTTCATGATTTTTCCTGCATATCAGGTCAACACAACAATGTATGCAAGCACTTATCTATTTAACTTGCAAATGGGAAACATTAAAATCGAATGGCAAGCACTTAATGAAATAAAAAAATTGAAATTGAATATTAAAAAAAGAAAAGCTACCAAAAAAGGTTCAGAATCCTCTTAATTTGAGGTTATAAATAAGATAACTTACAAAATATGGAGAATTATATTTTGGCTTGCAGAAATAACCATCAAAGTTTTGACAATTTGAACTGTGCTAGCTTGAATAATCACAGAAATTACTACCCTTAAGTAATACATGAATAAAAAATGTAGAATAATGTAACAATTTCTCTCTAGAAATAATTGTTTTTAAACATGTCTCAAGAGTATGTTTACCGTAATGCAAAAAGGTGATAAAGTTCAAATAAATATCCTTTTTGAGGGACTAATATGATATTCATGAAAACAAAAGGATTCTAAGTGTCTTGAGCTGTTTCGTTAAGAATATCATCATCGACTTCCATTGTTACTTGACCCTGCCCCCTTGCCCCCTCCCGTATCCTCCCTTCAGTTCCTCTCACCAAGTCAGGGATAGGAACCGATGCTAGTTCCTGGTCCTGATCTTGGTCTTGTAAGGATTCAGTCCTTACAAATTGCTCAGTGTTCTGATTCGAGGCCTGCACGTTTACATGACTGTTTCTCATTGGGCTATTAGGGTTTGTGTGGGTTCTAGGTCTGGAGCTGACATTCTGAGCTGACCTTTGACCTTCAATCACATGATGGGATAGTCTTGACCTTGGACTTTCTGAAGTGGCCGGACTACCTTCTTCAGTGTCTCCCAGGGAGCGACCCTCACTTGTACTGGGTTGCACAACATGACTTGCAGTCAAGTCTAAAGTTAGATTATGTCTAATGCTCTGATTAGAGCGCCCTCTAGAGTTCAAACTCTGACTGACGCCCGTCATGTTCCTCTGTTCCTCGGGGTCGCTACCGTCCGATTCCTGGCTCATGGATTCAATGAATCTGATCGGGCCCCTGCTAAGGGTGCGATGTCCATACGAAATGGTGGTCACCGAGGATGAGGATGACAGCGCAGAGCTGCTTGCGTCTCCGCCCGGTCCAACCGCGTGAAACGCCGACCGCTCCGTTCCTATAGACGAGGAACGGATTCCATTGTCTTGAGAAGTACTGTTGGGTTGCTGTGAGCTTTCCATCTCGTCTTGAGAGTCCAGGTGAAGCATCCGGCATGAATGACTGGATGCCGGGATATCCCTGTCTGCAGACAAACGCCTAGATGGGATTGTCCGCGGGGAGATGATTCTCGCGTCTGGATTGTTTGAGCTTGGAAAATAGGCAGAGTTTGTTTCGCACGGTTGATGGCAAGTGACATTGGTAGAGCTTAGCCTGCTAAAGGTAGCAGAACCTTCAGAGGTTCTGGACGCATTGTCTAATTCTGAATGGTTGTCTTCCGTGAACGTCCTTCGCGAATTTCTCTCGTTGCCACTAGATCCGACCTGTCCTCTAGTGTACTGGTTGTCATGATTAGTGATTTCCGTGCTGGCATCACAGCATTCTCCTCGTACACTTCCTCTAACATTCGCTGTACTTCCGCTACTCTCATCTCTTTCTTCCGTTGCGCCATCATGCGATGCCCGACGATGATGCGATCCGGACGGACGTTGCATCTCCTCCTCCCTGCTCTCATCTTCCGCTCGTTGGGCGCTTTCTTCGCTGTTCTCTCCCGCTCGCTCCTCCACAAAAGTGCCACTGCGCAGGGCCTCGAACACATCACTCCTCCTTTCTGCTATCCTCTCCCGTCCTGCCACGTGGCCCTCATTCCCAAAGTCTGTCTGCGTGGCCATGTTCTGGAACACGTTGTTCCCAGTCTGTGTGGACTGGGACACCGATGCCTGGCGAGAGGCCTCGCCCGACGGACTGCCCGTCTGAGAGTTGGAGAGTCGTACGGCCATCATGCCGAGCTCTCTGTAGCTACGCCGTCGCTCCACCATGTCCAGCTGATTAGCAGAGGCCTCCGAAGGTTCAGACGTCGACGTGCTCTCGCTTACCACAGGTTCGTCTTCATTGTCAATCCTGTGATCCAAAAGAATGAAATTCAACAATATCAGGGGGGTGTTTCACAAAGATCCTAAGTTGAACTTATCTCTAAGTTGGACTTAACAACTATGGAAAGCCATTAGCATCTTTGAAAATATTTTGTTAAAATATATTTTAAAAGGCGTAAAATGTTGATTCAAAACATTCATATTTTCTATTGCCAAGGATATTTTGTGTTCTTGATGTGGAATTTATGAAACGTCTAAAATACTTGAATTTTTGCTTTTGAATATATTTTATTTTAATGCTACAAATGGCTTTCCATAATGTTTAAGTCAAGCTTAGAGTTAAGTTCGACTTATGATCTTTGTGAAACACCCTCCAGATTCAATAACTTCGGAAATCATTTTATCTTCACTTCACTGAAATGGTCTTCATTGTCATGTTAAATTTGAAATAGCAACTTGTTATTGGTGTATGCGCAGATCTCTTTCCCATGCACTCAATCAGCTATGCCCAGTTATTAGCCATTGACATGCCATTATATATTACTCCAATCGAGATCACAATTTTGTATCCCTTAAAAATTGTGTCCCATTTTATTGAGTGAACCTGTACAGGCAGACCACCTCAGATTGCATTTGATTGTACATTTAGCATTGAAGTCACTACCTTACCACCATTTTCTCTCATCTGAACAATGTTACTAAGTCCCTTTAAAGGTACTATGTCCCTTTTGCAGCCAACCTCAAATGCTGTAGAACTTTGCAGGAATTATGAATATGTCATGTATGTCCTATCTGTGAAATTTAAACGTTAACAGTGTCCCCATATTCAAATTATGCAAGAAAACCTGTTTACTTGCTAGACTTCACTGTCAGACACTATTGAGTGACTGACTGGCTTTTTTTTCTTTGGTAATAACATACATGAAAAGAGTTGTCAAGCATACATGAGCATTTGTCTACATCAATAACCCACTTCTTGTGATGGCCAAGATTAAACTGATTGAATCTTTGCGCAGCATAAAACGTATGACCATTCGGTACAATTATCTGAAAATCAAGACTATTACTTTAGGGCTCTATAGCCCTAAAGTCGATTTGACAACTAATAGTCATTATTTTCCCACTTGAAGACATTTTCAAGCCCCACCTTTTTTTAGGAAAGTTCTAAATTAGTATTATCTTTCAAATGCCGTTGGAATTTAACTTTTTCATTTTTTTGGCCTGCAAATGGGACATAGTACCTTTAACACTTCAATAATTTTCTTTGCCTCTCTGCAATTTTGCACAGATCAAGAGGCACCAGTTGACGGAAGGATTGCTTTGCAAAATTACCTGTTTTCCGCTTTTGATTACCGGTAGTTCCACGACAACCGATTTAACACTGATATATATCAATCTTGCACTGGAAATGATAAAACAATCTAAAAGTCTTTGATATGTCTATCCCATGATGAATATAATGCATACCTGCCAACATTTCAAAATAAGAATTAGGAATTTTTAGCATGGTATGCCTTCAAAAATAAGAAATCGCACTTGCAGCGGCAGTGTAACTGGCAATACGCGGTAAATCTGTACCAAAAAGCGAATACAGACTCACTGCTCAATCATGCAGCCATTCATGGTACGCAATACGTAAACTCTCAAATTTTGGTACGTGATAAAACAAGCTTAATTTGGCTTAAGCACACTAAAAAATAAAAAATAAATGAAATTTTGAAAAATCAGAATATTCCAAATTATTTGGAAGGGTTTCCAGCCAGCAGGCATGACAATGTGCAACAGGGAGATTATTACAAAAAAATAATTAGGAAACCGATTTAAATCGGGTAATTATCAGGCCTGTTTGAGTGACATATAAAGGGTTAACTCACTTGGGAGTGCAGAAGCATAGATCACCCCTGTTGGTACCGTAGACCAGCCCCGCCCCGGGCCTTGGGATCCACCGGGCAATGTTCACACTGACTACCAACCGCTGCTGGGGGTCTAAGGGGTGGATGATTCGATTGACGAACGTCATCGAGTCCTCGCCGGCTTCTGGCTTCTGCAGCTGGTAGACATCAGCCATTAACTGTATTTAAACGTAGGTATGAGAAGAAAAAAATTGATAAATTGCAATAATCATTTGAATTCAAGATATATTTTATTTTGTTTGTTTGTTTGTACGTATTTTTTTTGTCTTGATTTATGTATTGTATAATGTTTATTAACGAATATATTTCATATTTTTTATCATAAAAAAAAATGTTCAACCTTTATATAAGGATTGTTTCCTTTCAGGTTGCAACCTATTCAGTTTATTTTATGTCCTAGTCAAATATGTTCTTAATGTGTATTTTAAATTATATAGCTGATTGTTATACGAAATGTTGTCTTTTTAACTAAATGAAATCTAATTGAATTGAATTGAACTGAGAACAGGACAAGTATTTGAAAAGATGATTAGAGATGAAACATAATGGCTCAATGGAAAAGCAGTGGTCTTTTAAACCGGGGGGTCCTGGTTCAATGCACTAGTTCCCTTGGCTACGGCATTAATCCTCATATTACCAAGTCCCTTGGAGAGGATTTAAAGCCGTCAGGCCCCTGGTTGCTTAACTACAAGCATACAAATGCTTTTTAGCAATCGGGAAAACAAATCATTAAACCAAACCTATTCTTGGGTCCTCAAAGGGAACATGACGAAATTGAGTACGAGTATGACGCAGCCACAGTCAAACTCAAATCTGACTTGGATTCTGCGCAGGCCCTACATTGTACATGTATTTTATGCAAGTTCATAAAATTGAGTAGTCTACTCAGAAGTCGTCTCATGTTAATTAAAGAGAAGGTTGAGTTCTGGGAAGAGGTGAAAAATAATTTGTGAGCATTACTCATTCTTATAATGCAAGTGTGGAAGAACATTAGTTAAGACATGTTCCCTGAAAAGCATGGCTCTTCAAATGCCTTCATATTCTAAGTATGCATGTAACATCGTAAAAATCGGGGGCCGGCTTTTTACGCCACGTGTTCGTGTAGTCCCATATACATCTTTCTGTGCAAGTGTTTGTAACTTTACCAAGACTTGGCCAAATTTCGTATCATTTCGATGATTCCAGAACCTTGCAATACACACAAATTCTTATATGCTAGATGATCAACCTTTTCTGGTCGGTTCCACACCGTTTCTTTCACAATCGCATGACCAGAACTCAACTTCATCTTTAAGAGTGTATTCAAACTAGAAGCTCATACTTATATTTTGTTTGGATTCAAACCTTTGGCACAGCCTCGACAGATTCAAATTTATTTGAACTTTTACAGTGACCCAAATCCCATTTGATATCTTTTCCTTTGTATTTATTGATCAATGACCTTCTCATGTTCGTTGAATTTGTATACCTGTAATATTTTGTATGTACACATGTGTGTTTTATTGAATGGAATGAATAAATCATAAAATATAGTATTACAACATGAAACCCCTGACACACAGAAACATATATTGTTCGGTGATGAATAATCTATAATGTGCATGTAATGTAACATTTTATCGATGACACGTTTTATGAAACAAGGTCCTGGGGAGGAAGTAGCGTTATACATCTCTTTTTATGGTATACGACCTTTGACCTTACTTACCCCATGAAACATCTGCCATTGTAGTCTCCTTGCAGCCAGACCCACTAAGATGTAGTTGCCGGAGGGAGACAGACTCACAGTGATGGCATTCGGTCCTGCAATCATATATATTACAGGGTTATTATTATCATTATTGTTCTTTAGTATGTTTAGTATATTTTTTATGCAATGGTTGTGATACCTCTGAGGACAAGATTATTTTTTAAAGATTTAACATGACTTATCAAACCTATGACCAAGAATTTAAGTATCCATTGCAATTTTTTCAAATGTTAAATGCGTTTATATTTTTTTGTTAAATCATGCCTTTATTTCATATAAAAGGAATACATGGTTACATTCAATACCAGGTCCATGTTCCCTTTCCGAAACCATGGCAGGTCGCACTACATATAAAACATATACAAACAATAATGCATTACAGTTATAAATATATATCAATCATGCATAATAACAATTACATATTAATCATGTATAGTTACAATTATACATTAATCATTGATCAATATACATTACATTCATATATCAATCATGTATAGTAACAATCATTGATCGTGCCTGCATTAATCATGCATAGGTTGACAACAATTTTTTTTTTTTTTAAACTGGAATCGTGAATAAAAGGCACTAGAAATACTAGTCAAACACATGATGTTGAAATACGACAGGGACAGAAGTAGGTTAGAGATAGCATTTCAGGTTCAAACATGCAACAGTTGAGGGCACGTCTTGGAGCAGACGTTGTACATGTTGTAACCTTGGTCTTTAATGGCCTAATTCGACAACGTAAGACTATGATGGACATGAACAAATCTTAGTAGTTTGATTGACCTCACTATTCCCCTCTCTACTCCAGCGCTTGTAAATTTTTTAACCATTAGGCCTTTTTTAGAGAAAAAAAATATTTAAGCATTCTAAAATGAGAAATATCAGCCCAAAGAGGGAGAAAAATGAAGAAAAAAAGTTTTGAAAAAAGAAAAGATATCCGACTGACCGACCCATGTTTTGGCACCTAAAGGGCAATACAACATTTTTTTTTTTAGGCCTTATCCATACAATTTGAAATCTGTAATTCATGCAGTTCATACAAAGTCATTTGTATAATCACAAATTTATGTAGTCCCATGCATTCCATTGTTTTGAACAATGATTTTTTTTTACCATTTTTTTAACATGCCAAAATCTCTAATTCATGCATTGCATACAGATTTATCCAACTAATCACAGTTAGGGGTTTCAAAGAATGTTTTACACAAGAATATAGTGTATAGTCCCACATAGTGCAATGCATGTATTTTAATCAAAGGATGACCTTACCGAAGCTCTTAGTAAAGAGCACTTCTCCCAGGTTATGTCTTTCTAGCGAGCACACAGCTAAGACACCGTGATCGGGAAACCCCATGTGGCTAGGGATGAACGCCGCAAGACGACGATCGCTCGAGATATCCACGCTGGCATCATTATGAATCTTGCACTCGGAGACAATCACGTTACTCTGGGCTGATAAACAGATTTTGGAAGGAAGGATGGGTACTTTTAATATTTGTAAAGAAAAATATAACTGTCAATGTAGTATTTAGAACGATACTTGTAGAGTATTTGTAATAAGCCAACTCCACATGACTATTGTGCTCATGGCGCAAAAGAAGTAGTAATAACATAGAAAAGTCACTAAAAAAATGAGACAAATTAAAAGCTACAAGTAAATCTACTGAAAAGCAATTTAGATAAGATGAGTTCTGAGGGCATTTTCAAAGAATGATTTACTCACCATCTGTAATATCTGGGAGAAAAAAATCTGACATGTCCCACCACTGGAGCCTGTGTGTTCTATTACTGATGTTGTTTGCAACGGCCATCTGACCTCGTCCTGCCAAAGCGTCTGGGTGAAGAAAAGGAGGATGTTGCGTCAAAAGAATAGCACACATCATTTAGTGTGATGATTAATATCCTCATCGTCATCATCATCACTACTATTATTACTAAAATTGTGATGATCAACACAGACACCGTTTTTATTACAATCAGCATGTCATCATCATCATTATCTATATTGTTACCTTCATTATCACAAACGCTACAACAACTACCACCATTATCACTATCATCATCACATCATCATCACCATCATCATCATCATCATCATTATCATCATCATCATCATGATCATCATGATCATGATCATCACCATCACCATCACCATCATGACCATCACCATCACCATCATCACCATCACCATCATCATCACCACCATCACCATCATCACCATCACCATCATCACCATCATAACCATCATCACCATCATCACCACCATCACCATCATCACCATCACCATCATCACCATCATAACCATCATCATCACCATTACCATCACCATCATCACCGTCATCACCATCACAAAAGGCACAACAGCAACCGCCAATAACCCTAGAATCACCAACACCATAATCAGTACAAAAAACATCCTCATCCGCATGATCATCACCATCACTATCAGCACCACATGAAAAGATTTCAACAAACCAATTACACACGACTTACTGGCAATAGCTCTGTTGATTGCGTAATGTACTGATGGAGATGGGGGCTGGGTGTTATCAAACAAACTGGTACTGTAATGACTGTGTAGAACACGCCTTCTGAAAAGCACAAACGTAAAATGAGGCAACTGTTATCAAATCATCCGAACTCGATCCAACCTGTTGAAGCCTAGAAAAGTCAAATTATATCCTTCATTTATTAATCAATAGTTGATTAATTACTTATATAACAGTATATATATATATATATCTATATGATACAAAATGTTATTCATTGATTACTAGTTGTTAGTTTTGTTGATGCCCATTGCCAATATACACTGTATCATTGTGAAATCAATGAACTAATTTTATCTATTTATCAATCGCTTGTTCAGGAGTACTGCACAGGATGAAGCATATTTTTTATTATATCCTGCATCAAAAATTTGTTGGCTTTTGATTGGTTGAGGATTGTCACATGACCAGAAATATTTGAACCTATTTTTAGAAAGTACTATATGAGAGTACTATTTTGGTTTACTATTTGGGAGTTGAAAAAAAAATGTGAAATTTTTTTTTTTGAATTGAATCAATTTTTTTTCTTCAAATCTTAATTTAATGAAAACAAAATATTTTAAATCTTTTGAGATAAAAATTGACATTTTTTTTCTTCTAAATTTGTTTTCCCCCCAATTTTTTTTTTTTTTTTTTTTTTTTTAAATAAATTTTTGATGCAGGATATAAACCAAATATACCGTGCCTTCTATTCGAGGTACTGGTTAAACTATGGGCCTCGGTGACTCCAAAAGTACCATTTGCTTCGGGGCTATGCCCCTCAGCAAATAGTACTATTGGAGTCACCTCTTGCGCATAGTTTAACCAGGACCTCTCAAGGCAGTGTATATTTGTATACTAGTCAAGCAATCTCTTGACAATTTTCCTTTCAACTCATGTCAGCTCCCTGCTAGCTGTGGGGTTGTATGACATATGCTCAGGCAATGATTGCTTCACGGTCAATTCCCATTGAGAATTGCATTTCTTAAAAATAATAATAGTAATATGCATGTATTACGTGTAATGAGGTAGGTCAAGCCATTATGTTTGTCCTACCTGACAACAACTAATGTATGCAGTTTGCATTCTGACTATTGAAATACAATTATTCATGAGAGATGAATGAAATAATCTGTATCTGGGCATTAGACATATATGCTTTAGATTTGATTACATTACGAATGTTGTCTATTGTTGAAGGAGCAAGTCTCATTCAACTGTGTTACGATTGATACATGAACATCGTTACTATTCAAGTTACCTGAGAGCTGTACGGTGGAAGCCAAACCTAGACGGTCTCCTTCTTCGCAGTCCCTCCCCAGACTGGCCATCCTCATCCCCCTGTCTGCTTAATGGTTGCTCCCCTATTACACCAGGGTTGTATCGCCTCCCTGGAATGTTCAACTGCCCCTGGAGGGAGCGCCGGCTGAGCTGAGGGACTGCCCTCCGCCGCCTTGATGATCCCTCCGGGCATGGTGGACCTTCCCCCTCCTCTCTCGATAATGGAAGATCCCCAGATGCACCCTGTCCGAATCTGCGACCAGGGATGCTCAGATTGCTTGGAAGGGAGCGCCGAGACAGTTGGGCTGAGAAAGGAATTTACAAGGAACAAAATAATTTTCATAACTTCGGGCAAAGTTTTGATGATTTCAATCATAGCCTGCATGCTCTAGCAGTCATAACAGGTTAAATGGATTAGGTAACTTTCTTTCGGATTCTAAAACAAAATTCTAGATTTAGCCCATGCTGCAATGAAAATTATAATCCTATAGGTCAGTCAGGAACCCCATGACTTTTACAAGCCGATCGTCCCTCTGATTATCAAGATATTTATGATTGGAAATCGAAATCAAATTTTGCGTTTTCCCAACGATTTTCATAACACTACAGTGTTCTTCGCTTTCTTGGGAAACACAAGTATGGTAAAACCTGTCAGTCAAAGATTTTTACTTTTTAGAGGCACTTCATGATCATTTTGAAGTGCAATTTTTTTAGGGCTTCAATATTACACCATATCACAGACACTGATAACACGTAGGGCCATGCATCTCAGATTTAACAATGTTAAACCATGCCTTTAAGACAATTGCAATCAGGCCATCAAACAAAAAATCCTCTTGGTTTTTTATATGTTGATGTAGGACTACATCAGCAACTGACAAAGTCTTTGATCTGACACATGAGAGTGGTATCATACAAAAATCTAAAACAAAATTACCAGTGCAAACACAGCAGCTCAGAATTACTGGCTCATATCTTTGTAGGCTACTTTAGTACAAGCAGGTAGCTTTGAATTTACCCCTTTAGATTTGCATTAAGCAGGTTTCCACTGCTGTTATTACTTATGAATATGCATATAGATAGGAATTCTAAAACGTTAAACGTAGCATGTGGTTTCTGATGTGCACTGTACACAAGGCATCATTCCCTGCACGAGTGTAGCCTATGAAGGTGGTGTGAGCCAGCAGTTCTGTGCTCCTGTGTATGCATCATTCTATTAGGGGTTTTCATATAATAATAATATTGGATATATAGCGCACATATCCACCATGCATTGTGCTCAAGGCGCTCCAACTATTACCCCAGCTCTGCTAGGCAGCTGATTTAGGCGCTCACAACATTCAAGGAATTCCTTCCTACCGGTACCCATTGAACACCGCGGTGGAGAGTGGCAAATGTAAATTAATATCTTGCCAAAGGACATTAGTGCCGTGGCGGGACTCGAACTACGGACCCTGTGATCCATATTCCAACGACTTATCCACTAGACCATAACCCTAAAATGTCAAGACTTTGATATCAATAAATTATTCGAATTAGAATTTGCACCTTGATATCTCGCCACACTCCTACCCCTCACAGACAAGGCATGACTAAGAGCAGTAGGGAAATGTGACCCGCTGGAGTCGGCACTCTGCTGTGTGCGTGGTCTACGGGAAGGTATCCTCCCCACGTAAGCGCTCTCAGCCCTCGGCTGGAACAACGGAGCAGCTCGCGTATCCGTCACCACGGCAACCTGAACATTCTCTCCTTCCACCTCGACCATGACCGGTTCTGCTGGACCCGGCTCATCCGTCTGCGAGGAAGGGGTGTCCGAAGAACCGTCGGAGGGAATGATGATCTCCTGGGGGTGTTCGTTGGTGGGGCTGTGGGAGTCTGCTTCCACGGGGGCAGGGCGTGGCAGAGCGAACTCATTGGTGAGGTTCTGGGAGAGTTGAGAGAGGCTGTTGGTAGGAGGGTTGGATGCAAAATTGGCAAGGTTCGACAACGACTCGACGGAATGCCTCATCCTGCGCTCCCTGGATGAACCCGGGAGTCGCCTCATGCTTGACCCAGCGCTATCGTGCGTTGGGAGGCTGGTGCGGGTTATATACCCAAGCGGTTGCGCAAAGCTGCTCGGGTAGTTGGGGGGATCGATGGGGACGCCTGGAACAAATCCCCTCTGGTGGCGGGTTCGTAGAGCATTTAACGTCACAGAAGCAGCGTACTCCCTCGCTTGTTCTAATGTGTCCATGGACTCCGGTGATATGGGGCGATTTAACGAAGAATCTCTGGAAAAGAAAGTTTAGAATCACATGAAGATTAAACATCAATAATAATAATAATTACTACATACTAGAGGATGTTCAGGAAGAATACAAAGTAATAGCATTATCCTTGATGTAGCCTAGCTGCCCTAAGGCGCTAAAAGCATGCAAGGAATAAATAGTCCTATCAGGTACCCATTTACTAAACCTGGGTGGAGAGTGGCAAATGTAGATTAATGTCTTGCCAAAGCAAAACTCGAACTGAGAACCATTTGACCTGTAGTCCGGTGAAATATCCGCTAGACTACTACACTTGTATTAATGCTAATCAAAACTAATCTTTAGATCTTTAGATTTATGAATAATAAAATTGATATTGAAGGAAAAAAATTCCAATCATTTTGAAAGTTAATGATGTACTCCATTTAAATATTGCACTCATCTCCAACTCATGCCACTCAGTTCACAGCTCATGCGATATATCTAAGTAGTCCTTTAGGTCTTTAGTCTATTCAAATTTAAACCCAATGCTGGATCTAAACTAAATTTAAATCACTTTAAAAAAAAGAATGTAAGGCCAAGGCAGTAGTTTTTCCTTCGCTTAAATGTGACTTTAAATAGTCATTTTGTGTTCACTGCACCAGGTTTAACAGAGATATTGGAATCTGTTTATATTTCATTAACTCTATTTTCATATTTCTCATGTTACACATACATTTCAAAATAAAGTACATGTTGTTTTTTGTGTGATAAAATCACAATCAATAATACACGATAAATAACATAAAGATAAGTGGTCAATATAGAGTACTGATTTAAAGGTACTATGTCCCTTTTGCAGCCAACCTCAAATGCTGCAGAACTTTGCAGGAATTATGAATATGTCATGTATGTCCTATCTGTGACATTTAAACGTTAGCAGTGTCCTCATATTCAAATTATGCAAGGAAAACCATTTACTTGCTAGACTTCACTGTCAGACACTGTTGAGTGACTGACTGGTTTTTTTTCTTCTTTGGTAATAACATACATGAAAAGAGTTGTAAAGGGTATATGAGCATTTGTCTACATCAATAGCCCACTTCTTGTGATGGCCAAGATTAAACTGATTGAATCTTTGTGCAGCATAAAACGTATGACCATTCGGTACAATTGTCTGAAAATCAAGACTATTAATTTTGGGCTCTATTGCCCTAAAGTCGATTTGACAACTAATAGTCATTATTTTCCCACTTGAAGACATTTTTAAGCCCCACCTTTTTTAGGGAAGTTCTTAATTAGGATTATCTTTCAAATGCAGTTGGAATTTAACTTTTTCATTTTTTTGGCCTGCAAATGGGACATAGTCCCTTTAACTGAGAGAAATATGATGGGACCTACATGAAAGCAAGCTTGTAAAGCTGTAGGCCCCAGTGAAATAATTTGTGGTAATGAATGGAGGATGGATATAAATAGTGAACAATCCAAATTAATAAAAAAATAAAAAAGGAAATAAAAAAGAAACATGCGATGGTGCTGTAAACATTGTCCCTCCCTTTCTTCTATCTCACCCTTGTTGTCCTTGTAGTATATCCGGGGGTATAGATGGCTCTGGTATGGAAGGAGCAGGGTATGTGTCCGGTTCAAGGGGCTCGGGATCACTTTCTTCTGAGCCTTGGTTGGAATCTTGTGTGCTTGCAAAAAAAAAGGGGGAAAAAAAGAGTAAATTTCATTTTAAAGCCAGTTTTCAGAATATGGCAGTGAAGCTAAATTTCTGAGAAACTACATAGTTAAAGGGGGTGAAGCATGGCAAATACTGGTTAACGCCATCTACGACTTCTTTTGGGCAACTGCACGTAAACGAATGGACTTGATATAACGATCATCGTGCACAAGCGTCCGCGAAACGGATCAAAGTTCTCGTCACACTTCAGTTTTGCATATGTAGCACGCACCTGAATACAGCGGTGGCGTCGTCCGTAGTCGTATCATATACATACATGAAGTCTCGTCGTGCTACGTCCCCTTTAACATGTTATACTAAGTTGTTGAAGTTTTGTAGAGCAGGGTACATCTATATAGTATCCGCGTTTATAAATTGATCTTATTACCAATACTATCAATATCGTAAAGATTAGAACCTCCAGGGATATTATTTTGTCTATTTCTATTAATAATGCTCTTTCTAAATTTCAATTTTTTGTTGTTACTCCATGGCCGAGATCCCAGAATCTATTCACTATGAACATGACAGACAATGAAAGCGGACAAAATATACAGTTCCTCAGGTAGACAATAGTCACAAAGGAACATCCCTTCACTGCTATTATGTAAAAATGTGTAGAACAGGTGAATATGCATGTGACACCTGTTCTACACATTTTTACATAATAGCAGTGAAGGGATGTCTCTTTGTCTACCTGAGGAACTGTATATTTTGTCCGCGTTCATTGTCTGTCATGTTCATAGTGATTATCTCCTACTTTTCAGAATTTCAACTCTTTCCACATATTTTTTAATAATAATAATAATAATAATCTGTTTTTTATATAGCGCTCAATACACCGATCCAACGATGTGCCTAAGTGCTTTACAGACATATTATTACCCTCGTCATTGGATTCAGGCTTACCCACACACAATGTGTGCATATTTTCCACTCCCTGGGGAGCATTCCAGCCAGTCGCCATTTTGCAAGCGCACACTTGCTCGTCCAACCACATGAACGTTTGAATCCTACCGGGTACCCATTTAACACCTGGGTGGAGAGTAGCAAGTGCTGGTAAATATCTTACCAAAGGATATTAGTGCCGTGTCGACCACTCGACCACTCGACCCTGATTCATAACCCCAAATTTATACCAAGGTTTCAAAAAAAGATCACTTACTTCTCATCACTATTGCTGGCATCTTGTTCGGGCAGCAAATTAGCAATACCCGTCAACAGGAAGTGGCCAAGAGAATCAAACTTCACCAATCTGCAAAATGAAAGAAAACATGAAAATTTAGGATGGGCAATTAAGCATATATTTTTTTCACAACACATACAACATTTATAAAACTGCAACAGGCTTTAACCCTTTCAGGGCCCGTTGCATAAAACTTACCATTGATGGTAACTTTGCCATCAACGGCAACTACCATGGTAACAGGGCTCAACAGCCAATCAATATCAAGGTTACCATGGTAGTTACTATTGATGGCAAGGTTACCATGGTATTTATCATTAATGGCAAACTTACCGTCGATAGTAAGTTTTGTGCAACGGCCCAGGACATGATTTTTAAAAGGGCTAAATTGATCACATGTTGTTCTTCAAATTGGCAACAAATATATTTTTATTTTATTACATCACTGCTGTTGTAAAATGCAATGTCTTAGAAAACAAATACATTTAAACCTCTCAATGTGTTGCCAGTTTAGGGATCTCAAATTGCTGCCAGTTTAGGGATTTTAAAGCTTTTATTCCTTTTCAATATTCCTATAAAATTATAATTAGTGTTCAAGGTTCAAGAAATTGCATAGATACTGACCTGACAGTTACTTCTCAAAGTGTTGCCAATTCAAGGATTTTAAAGCTTAGTTTCCTATTTTGAAATTCCTATATTATCATAATTAGTTTTCCAGGTTCAAGGAATTGCATAGATACTGACCTGACAGTTACTTCTCAAAGTGTTGCCAATTCAAGGATTTTAAAGCTTAGTTTCCTATTTTGAAATTCCTATATTATCATAATTAGTTTTCCAGGTTCAAGGAATTGCATAGATACTGACCTGACAGTTACTTCTCAAAGTGTTGCCAATTCAAGGATTTTAAAGCTTATTTTCCTATTTTGAAATTCCTATATTATCATAATTAGTTTTCCAGGTTCAAGGAATTGCATAGATACTGACCTGACAGTTACTTCTCAAAGTGTTGCCAATTTAAGAATTTTAAAGCTTATTTTCCTATTTTGAAATTCCTATATTATCATAATTAGTTTTCCAGGTTCAAGGAATTGCATAGATACTGACCTGACAGTTACTTCTCAAAGTGTTGCCAATTTAAGAATTTTAAAGCTTATTTTCCTATTTTGAAATTCCTATATTATCATAATTAGTTTTCCAGGTTCAAGGAATTGCATAGATACTGACCTGACAGTTACTTCTCAAAGTGTTGCCAATTGAAGGATTTTAAAGCTTAGTTTCCTATTTTGAAATTCCTATAAAATTATAATTAGTGTTCAAGGTTCAAGGAATTGCGTAGATACTGACCTGACAGTTTCAAAAGTATTATTCGTCTGCACGCTGGTGAACGGAGATGGCTCGTTCCAATCCCATAGAAAGATCTGGTTGCCCGTGGCGATTGCGAGGAGCCTGTCCCGGGGATGAAAGGAGAGAGACGTGATGGTCGTCCGGCTTGGGGAACACCATTTTTCACTACTTCCCTGCAATGGTGAAATAGAAACGAGCATGTTCTTGGGGGGTGTTTCACAAAGATTCTAAGTCAAACTTATCTCTAAGTTGGACTTAAAAGTTATGGAGAGCCATTGTACCATGTAGTCTTAAAATAAAATATATCCAAAAGCAAAAATTCAAGTTTTTTAGACTTTTCATAAATTCCACATCAAGAACATGAAATCTCCCATGATTATAGAAAATATGAATGATTTGAATCAACATTTTATGCCTTTAACAATAACTTTTACAAAATATTTTCAAAGATGCTAACGGCTTTCCATACTTGTTAAGTCCAACTTAGAGATAAGTTCAACTTAAGATCTTTTTTAAACACCCCCCTGGAGATGAAGCATATCCCATCACTTTACCAGATCACCAAAGAGCAGGAGGGTGAGGGAATGCATCCAATGATTCCAATCGTCTTTAAGCTTTAAGTCAGGCCTGTAAACCCTAAATGGCACCATACATATGCTGTGGATCATCATCATCATCATCTTCTTTGGGTATTTTCACATTATCATATATAACAAATATTGATGTTGGTTAATGCTATTTGATAGCTATTCTTCATAAAATCCAACAGCAAACTTGAAATCTGTCCTTTTGTTAGTGAGAAACACAACAACATTTACATTGAATCCGGGGCCATTAATTCCAAGTTCTCTAAGAAACAAATGCTATTTAATAAACCTACCAGACTTTTTTCAACTACTTTTTGTTTCTTTCCCCACTCCCAAGGGAGTAAGACAGGGACCAACTGGTCTCCATAGGCGATGGCTGAATGCAGGTTTTGATGGAATGTCTACACACTTAGACTTAAATGACGGTTTTGAAAAAGTGGCCTTTGGAGAGAATTACGTGAAGGTCCCAGACAGTGACACGCACTTCGCCTCCCAGACAGTTCTTGGCCATCTCAAAGAAACAAATGCTATTTAAGACACCTGTTCATTACTTCTTCTTTTTTTTTTTTCACTCCAGAGGCAATGGCTGAATAAACGTTTTGATGAAATGTCTACACACTTTGACTTATATGAGGTTTAGAAAAACTTGAATGAATTACCTGAAGGTCCCAGACGCGCACCTCGCCTCCGAGACACCCTGAGGCCAGGACCTCCTTGGAGGAGGGGTGAAACATGATGGTCCAAGGAGTTCGAGGGTGACCTGCCAGGGTCAGAATACACTTCCTGGTCTTGACCCTCCAGATGTAGATGTGATGATTGCCATGGGTCGAGGCCATGAGGGTGCTGTCATAGCTGAAGCTCACCAGGAAGGTGGAGCGGACATCGCTCGGAAGCCGCAAAGGCTGCACGAGAACGTGGACAAAAACAGGGATAGCAGTTGGCATACCGGGTAGCTTAATTCCAAAAGGAGCCAAGTCCACTTTTGATGAAGTCACTGATGTTTTTTTTGTTTTTTTTTATTTCCACTTTTTCATATCAATACAAAGAAACATACAAATAAATACATGTATAATAAATAATATGTAAGTTTGACAAAATTTGTTACTAGTCAAAATAAAAGTTTCATACAAAAGGAAAAAGCAGGAGAATACATGTCGTAAGCGTAAATGCATGAAGATGTCAGAACATTGATCACTTTAATAAGAACCTGTCTTTCAACAAAATTATTTACCTAAATTTCGGAAGCAATTATGAAAAAATGCACCTTCTAATATCACTTTTTCATCACTTTTTTGTACAAAATCTGGTAAACAACGTCTTTTTTTCTCTAAAGTTACAAAAATGGTTTTAACTCCTTTTGGAATGATACTCTTCATATCAAGGAAGGCACTGCTCAACTCTAGTATACCCCAACAGTAGGGTTCTGGTACATGAACATTCAAGGCCTGGGGTTAAGGTTAGGTTTAGGTTCAGCGATTTGTTTAGTTCACTAAAGGCGCACGCACAGAGTTCGCTGAATTTAGCAAACTCCCTGTGCGCACCTTTTTTCATACTTTTTTCGTGAAATAAGTATCACATTGGCAATGCTAAAACTGTGTTTATATCCCGACTATTTGCATTTCCGGTAGAACCAACGTTCGGGAACTCCAGGCACATGAACATTCAAGGCCTGGGGTTAAGGTTAGGTTTAGGTTCAGCGATTTGTTTAGTTCACTAAAGGCGCACGCACAGAGTTCGCTGAATTTAGCAAACTCCCTGTGCGGGCCTTTTTTCATACTATTTTCGTAAAATAAGTATCACATTGGCAATGCTAAAACTGTGTTTATATCCTGACTATTTGCATTTCCGGCAGAACCAACGTTCGGGAACTCTTGTTACATGTAGAGGTCAACGTTTTGTATATAACGAATCACATGTTAGGCACACAGCTCACAGGAAAGGTAAGCAAATCGCTATCCCTCTGCCCTCCGGTACCATATTTCTACATTTCTGGTTAACGCTTTTCAAACTGCTTTGTACGAGAAGAAAAAAAGAGTCCACTAGCAAACTCCAAAGCTAGTGTGCAGGGTTTTTCTAGAGCGGGAATGGGTGATTACGAATGCATGTTACTGTTTTAGGTTTTCGTTTACATCACTCTTCACGCAGGGGTATGGGTGCCAATTATTAAGGCTAGGTGATATCAATATCATATTTTATTTCATCATCTAGCCCTTAACTTAGGGCTGAGCTGACTGATATCTCCATCACTTCAGAAACCAGCAAACTGTTCCCAGGGGTTCTTAATAATAATACCTTTAGGCCTAGTCCTTAGCTGCAAGAGCCTGCAAGTCTTTTCCATCAATGTCTTAACTCTAAACTAATTCAATAATTGACATACATGTAGGTCTATGTCTAGAATATACAAAATGTTTCATCATTTTCATGTTTAACAGGTTCAAATTTTTGCATTGGCAATGATTAATGAAACAGAAATAGACCCTACCAATCTAGTCTAGTCTATTTGCATAATTTAATGCTTGCTTCGGCCACCATTTTACTGTTACTTGTTAGACCAAATATTAAATTTGCTCGTACCTTTGTGACTTGACAAAATAGGACAATAACCATGACATAGCTGCATAGGCTACATGTAAGTTATTAAATAATTTTATTAACATAAAACAAGTCCAACTCCAAACAAAGTGTCAGTGTGTGTCAGACTCAGAGATGATCGTGATCTTCTTCTTGACTTAAGTTCTTGCCTTATTCATTAATCATTATTGTGCGTTTCATTCATTTGAATACTTTATTATTACTATTATATCGATATCAAATTTTCTGACATGCAAAGCATGGAACAACAGCTGCTAGCCAAACTGGATGACAACACACTCGAAACAAATGGAAGAAAAAAAGGAATGTCAACTGAAAATAAATGGGCACTACACAAAAATAAGCACTCGGGACCGAAGACAATAAAATGCTCTGTACTTACTACGATTTGGGATGAATACTTGGCACCAATAAAATCTGCATGATTTTTCAGGATATCATTTCTTCCAGGCTTCCTTCTTATTCCAATACTTCTGTCTCGCACGCCTCTAAATACGTTTTTTGGAGGCTTCATTTTGCCCCTATCCCCGAAAAAAAATCGTTGCAAATTACCCGTCGCAAAGCTACTGCGCATGCGCTATAAGCGTGAACCACTTTTGTACAGGATACAGAGCTTGCCAAAGAAAGAGATATATCTTCCAACTTTTCCTTCATTTCTTTCTTACTCCTTTTTTCAATATTGTTTGTTTGTTTCTTTCTATCTTTCTCAATGTTGTTGTTTATTAGTGTGTTTGTTTGTTTCTCCCTTTCTAGTTCTTCTTTCCTTTTCTGCAATGCCATATGCGAGAAAAAAACATGCAAGCATTTATATAATTATAAAGTCACTTCATGACGGCTTTATACTTCAAATCATCTTCAACTCCCTCTTATACTTAGGCATATTATTCCCTCCCCTTAACCCACCTCTATTCACTTTTCAAAACATATATTTATATTGCATTTTTTTTATTATGTTTAACTTTTATACCTTTCATCCTCAATTCCGTATATCCTCTCAAAATGATGATTATCAGGTCCCCACCCCGTCTCTCTCTCTCTCTCTCTCTCTCTCTCTCTCTCTCTCTCTCTCTATCTCTCTCTCTCTCTCTCTCTCTCCCTCTCTCTCTCTTTTTCCTCTCTTCCCTCCTCCCATCTTCCCTCTGTCTGTCGGTCTCTCCTATGCAAGAGACACAACAACAACAACAACAGCAGAATGATATATTAGGGGCGCATTGCCCTCGGGGGTTCCCATAACTGCAAGGCTATAATATGCACTCTATGCACTGATGCTTTCCTGAATCCAGGGACCCCTCCTTCTGCTACCCCTGTACCACTTTCACAAAGATTCTAAGTCGAACTTAACTCTAAGTTGGACTTAAATATTATGGAGAGCCATTTGTAGCCTTATAATGAAATACATTCAAAAGCAAAATTCAAGTATTTAGACTTTTCATAAATTCCACATCAAGAACATGAAATCTACCAAGATAATAGAAAGTATGAATGATTTGAATCAACATGTTATGCCTTTTAAAATATTTTTTACAAAATATTTTCAATGATGCTTACGGCTTTCCAAAAGTATTAAGTCCAACTTAGAAATAAGTTCAACTAAGGATCTTTGTGAAACACCCCTCTGTATTTATCTTTAATAAATAGTTCTTTTAATGTTCTTATCTGTCTGTAAATATTACTATTTTAACTTATTAATTTTATACATGTCTGTAAGGGACCCCACTGGAAATAAGCTCTCGAGCTTTCGTGGGTTATCCTGTTCAAGCTGACTTTTTTTGGATCTGTTATTATTGTATATTGTTGTATATGTTGGAAGCTTGTCGAATAAAAATCAATCAATCAATCAATCAATCTACCCCTTTCCTTTCTCTATCCCGGCCCCTTCATATTACACCGTGCTCTGATTGATAGGCGCACGCTATTTAAACGGTTATATCATTGACCTCAGTACACGCATGGTTGATCATGTCACAAACAGCGCTCAAAATACACGGGGGCGGTGGGCGATTCGCCCCCGTGAGCTCCATAATCGCCCCCGTTAGGTTGCTCACGGGGGCGATTGCAAAATTAAAAATCGCCCCCGTGGAATTATAAAATGAAGATTATCTTTTCTGATATAACTTTAACATAATATTAAGTATCAATATTGAGTATCAATTTTCAAACCTTAAACCAATCAAATGGAACTTAGTCTGAAAAATACTCTAAGGTTGATTCAATGCGAGTGCACACTATGCTGAATGAATATTCATTTACACCCCACTCCCTCTTTTAAACCGAACCATCCTTTACAAATTATGTTTACTTGCTCGGGAAAATAACTTCTGTATTGAAAGGAATCAGGAGCCTGTATGTGACTGTATCGCGCCTTAAATTTCAATATTTTTAGGGCAATTAAGGTCACTTTTCTGTAGGGCACACTTCTATATTACAGCACAGATAGGAAGAATTGGAAAGGGCACACAAAATCTCCAAGGCCAATGAGAGGGGCATTGAGGCCAATCAAAGGGGCATCCAAGGCCATGACCTTGGTGGCCTTGGATTAATTTAAGCCCTGCTGTATACTTATTGCGTGTTACACAATTTTACAATAGCCACGCCTGCAGAGACAGAAAGGCATTAACTATATGCGAAAGTATGAATCAAACGCCCTACTGTCTCCAACCAGACATATTGTTAAAGGCCCACTGCACTACTTGTAGCTACTTGCACCCTCTATATAACAAACAATGCTTAATCGGTGACCATTGGTCCCCCATGATCCTCTTTTTCTTATGTTAACTGAGAGCTGAGTTGATGAGATAACCACCTGTCCAGTGACCTTGTAGGGCGGTCTAATCCCTCCTGTAAACTATGGCAGATAAGCTTTAATAAAGGTCCATCCATTTTCAAGATAAAGTTCAAGTTCAAGTTTTATTGATCTTTCATAACACACATTACAAAAATGACATGAATATAACAAGTTCGCATAGTATGGCGTTACAATAGAAAGATGAGGTTAAGTTGGTTAAAAGCAAGGCTTGAGGAGTTAAGGTCCCTCATACCTAGCTAATGAGTATGTCCGAAATGAACAAACTGAAGAATACTACATGCATTAAAGGTAAAGACCAGTTATGGTCATGCGATTGCATTGTGAAAGAAACGTTGTGGAATCGATCAGAAAAGGTTGATCATCTAGCATCTTTCTGCAAGGTTCTGGAATCATCAAAATGATAAGAAAATTGGCCCATTCTTCGTAAAGTTACAAGCACTATACACAGAAAGATGTATATGGGACTACCCTATATCTCTCACAGACCATGAGAGAAACAAATTTACCAAATATATGAATTAGTAGGCGGTTTCCCGGCAAATTTTTTATCATCATGTATTAGTCAAAACATGTTTTTTCACATGATTGGTAATGAGAGCTTCCATTTCATTTTTTGAAATTGGGGCGTTTCCAATACTGGTCTTTACCTTTAAAATGCTTACAAACTAAGCTTACTGAAGAGCTGAGACAAATATAAACATGAATAAGTATAATAAAATCTACTGACTACTAAATAATGGCTAAACAAGAGAAGCAGGAAAATACTACGAGCATAATGTCAAAAAACACGGTATAGAGGGAGAGAAAGAGGCAAAACAATAAGACTGAAAAACAGACAAAAACTAAACAAGACAGACAGATGAGTAGATGTAAGAAACGGGAGTAGATTATGCTGACCTATAGAGCAAATATTTTCTTAAATATGGATCAAACTATAAATCTAGACAATATCGACTCAAAAAAGTAACTTCAGTTTGCGCTTAAATACTTAAATACTGACCGATTGCGCTATTGTTGGTTCAAGGGATTTCTAAAACCTAAAGCCTTATAAAGGGCGATCGGTGATAATATATCAATGAAACGGTCATGGGTGTGCAATGATAACAGGGCAGGGGGGGGGGGCCTTGGGGCCGGGTCGCGTCCTCACTTTTGTTAAAGAGCATAATCCAGCCCTCGAAACAATTTTATTTGTACCTAACTTTAAAATATGAAAAACAGAATGGAGAAAGCTTGAAATATATTGGACCAACTTATGAGTGTTTGAATCATTAAGAATCGCATATTGGCAAATTGGCAAATTGGTGACTGGTCGACCTATGACCTATCCACGGACAAATCTCCGGTTTGTCATATACGTTTGTCCTAGTTATCCTCGGGGATTGTCTTCGGGGGTTAGTTGTCCTCGGGGGGGGGGGGGGGGGTAATTGTCCTCGGGGGTAATTCTCCGGGGGGGGGCCGTTCCGGGGGGGGGGGAATGTCCTTTGGGGTTAGTTTTCCGGGGGATAATTTTCCGGGGTTGATTGCCCGAGGGTAATTGCCCTAGAACCCAGGAAAACATTACTAATTATGGCTAGGTCACATATACACCAGGCCCCGTACGATTATCCCTACCCGGCGGTATCCGATTTTCATTTCTCCGGCATGTGTGTTCACACATTTTGCGGCGTCTGTGCTTCCATTTAGAATTGACAGAAAAATCATGAGGGGCCCGTCTGAGCACCGACCGGAGACCATGGGTCCTTTACGGGCTTTCTACGGCCTAACGGTCAGATGAAAACGCCGGGAGAATTGGAAGCAGCCAACTCAGCACCACGGAGCCCGTATGGCTGGTGAAAATATCCCGGTGCCCGTAGGAACTGTACGGAAGCCGGCCGGGCATCGGACGAAAATTCCCAAAATGTCTGTTTTTACTCGCCGTACGGGCCCCGGAGTGTATAGGTGAAAGCCCCATTACGGGGGGTAAAAATAGCACCCCAAAATATGGCCCCTCCGCTACACGGCTCGTGGACGATGTTCCGCATCGTCATTGGGTCACCCCCCTTTTTTTTAGCAAAAAGTTAGATCCGCCCCTGAGGGGCCTCCACTGAAAACTGCCAATGACAAATGTGTCATAAAAAGTTACACGTATCCCAAGGAGATATATCCAGGAGCAGCTTTTAGTTAAAAAGTTTTACTCTGTGTTACCTTGAATCATATTATATTGTAAAAAAAAACTAATATCCTGTGCTGCCAAGGATGACTGAACCGTAGGCTTTTCAAAAAGTATTGTCAGAATCCTCTTGTATTTTGGGCTGGAGCAATGAATGTGGGTCAAAAGCCATTATGTGTGTGCAGGGGCGGCGATTTCTTTTCATGACCGGTGGGACGAAACTCGAGGGAGGAGGGGTCAGTGGCGTAATCAGCAAGATCGTGGGGGGGGGGGTAAAGTATTTACGATCAGGTAGAGCAAAGCAAGTGGAGCGTAAATTGGCGTGGGGTCCCGGGGCAAATCCCCAGCGGGGGTCAAGGGGCGTAGCCCCATGAAGCTCAGGAGCTTTCATCATTTAATAACGATCAGAATGAGCATCTAAGGGGCCCAGAGGGCGGACCCCCGGAAGCTTAAGGTTTTAGGAATTTGATTACGGTCGGATGAGCATATTTTGATACCTTATTTGTGACACTGTCATGCACATCACTAATTAGAGTAGGGTAAAGGGGGCATAGCCCCCAGAATCTAAGGGGTTTTATGCATTAAATTACGATCAGATGAGCATCCAAGGGCTGCCTTATGACCCTTAGAGGGGTCCAGTGGGCAGAGCCTCGGGAAGCTCAGGGAAACCATGCCATTTCAGCAACATTTTGTAAATCACTGGTATCGAATCAGAAATGAACCACGTTTGAATTTTATTAGGAGGGTCTCGCCCCTAAAGTCCCCCCCCCCCATTATTAAGCCAGTGCTAGGTTTTTTTTTTGAAGTTTTACATTCCTTCGCAAAACTATAGTATAAATACAAGTTATTTACTTTTTTCACACTTCCCTTTTCTACAATATTTACTTTTACACTTTGAGGGATATTATGTGAGGGAGGCTGCCGAGCGAGAATATTTTTGCATTTGTTTTGGTCTAAACGCTGTACTCTTGGGCCCTCCAGAGCCTATAGTTTGTTGCAATCTTTAGTCATATTTTGCTATTATAATACTTTTTTGTGCATTTTTCATTTTTCCGGGGGGACCACACCCCCTAAAAATTTGAGGGGGACTTGCCCCCCCCCCCCTCTCCCCCCGGATCGGCGCCTGTGTGTGTGTGTGTTATCTCGTTCCAAAAAAGTTGCTCATTTATTTACATTGACTATTAGCAGTCGATAAAACAGGTATTGAAATAAATTTAAATTATTACAAGCACAAATTATATTTTTTTCGTTATGACGATTACAATCTTGACTTCATTCGTATCCTTTGTTTAAGGTTACCTTCTCATTATTTGAGTGATACAAAATGGATAAAGTTTATTTGGAATTTTATTTTTTTTTTCTTCATAAAAGTCTACTGTCAATTTATTTGACATAATTATGCTCTTTTTTGCATTTGTGTGTTGTGACCTTTGACTTGTCATTCGCTATTCGGAATTAATACCTTATGCTCCTTACGCGTGTGAAATGGCCCAGAGTGGAAAAGTGACAAGAGAGAACTTAGATATCGTGAGACAAGAAGTTAGTAGGCTGTGTAAAATAATTAAAGGTAATCTTTTGGGCTAAAACAAGGTTCTGTGAGCCTAGATGCATTGCACCATTATAAACAATGAAACACTGAGGCACGAGGCATAATTCAACATTTTAAAGGATTTAAGACCAAAGGAGCACATGCATATGGCCTGACCCACATTGGTTTCTTATGCCCAAACTTTGGCCGTTAATTTAAAGGGATAGTTCTGTTGCAGAGGGCGCTACACAAAACAATTGTTTGTAAGATAATTAAAAGCTGAGTGTCAAATTTGAAAGAACATACAATTTAAATGACAAAATCATCTTTCTTTGAACAAAATCAGTTCAGAGACGGCTGAAATATTCATAAATATAACCATTTCTAATATTTGTGTATACCACCACAAATATTAGATAATTTGAACCAGCCGTTGAAAAAAACAAAATAACGCCTTATTCCAGCCAATGCCGATGTTGGCCTTTTGTTGGCCTTTTCGGTTATAATACGCACAACCAGCTGGCCCATGTATTGATATAATTAATTAATTAATGGTTACCATTTTTTCTTTTTTATAATAGAGCTGAATTGGTATGATCGTATTGGCTAAATTCCACGCATTTTGGGGTCTAAAATTACCTTCATAGGAATTTTAGGTCCTAAAATGACACTAGAAATATCTTAAATAAGAATAAGAGCAATAATCATGCACTTTGAAGGCATTTGCGGTCTGAAACAAGAACTCAACTTTTAAATTCTGTGCAAATAAATGTGAATAACTTGCATTGAAAAAAAAGCTAGAATGAAAAGACAACTGAGAATGAAATGCAGAGCCAGCAATCAACTGTTCATGAGGACAAGGGCGCCTCTCCTTGAAAAATGTATTCCATTTTCAATGTTAGCTTCCCCCCCCCCCCCCCCCCCCCCCCCTCACCACAAGGAATTGAATGAAATCACTTTTAAAATGGACAGGACCACCGATACTAAGATATTATGATTATGTTATAAAGACCTAATATAAAAATATATAAGTACAAGGAAGGTTGTATTATATGTATGCAAAGTCACTCTGTGTGTGTGCGTGTGTGTGTGTCTGTGTGCGTGATATCATGTGTATATTCACGCGAACAATACGGGACTTTTACATTTGCACATCGACATGGTGGACTGTTAAGTGTTGCGTCTTTTTAAAGCACTGGCAGTGCCTTAAAAGGACATCACAGTACCTTAAAAGGACGTCACACGTAGCAGTCCACTATGTCGACGCAGGGGCGTCGCCAAAGGGGGGGGGGGGGCGACACCCCCACCTGTCAGGATATTGTCGGTAAAATTGCGCTGCCGTCGGGAAAAAGAGAAAAGGGGGAGGGAAAACAAGAGAGGGAAAAAAAGAGAGGGAAAAAAAGAGAGGGAAAAAAGAGAGGGGAAGGGAAAGAAAAGAAAAAAAGAAAAGAAAAAGAAAAGAAAGAAAGGAAAAGAAAGGAAAGAAAGGAAAAGAAAGGAAAGAAAAGAGAAGAAAGAAAGAGAAAATAGAAAAAGAGGGGGGAGAGGAAAGAAAGGAAAAGAAAGAAAAGAAAGAAAAGGAAAAAAAGAAGAAAAAAGAGTAAAAGGGAAACAAAAGAAACGGGGGATGAAAGAGAGGAGAGAGAGGGGAGGTAAGAGTCTGAGAGAGGAGGAGTGGGAGTAAAAGAGAAAAGGGGGTTGTTGGGTGGAGTCGTCTCGTCGAGGGAGCAAGAAAGACACGGGTAAATATGTTGCTGTGTCGGGTCAGCTGTGTCGGTATTCTTGCTCGATCCTCATCAATGCATAAGTTTGAAGTCGGTGAGATGTATATTATCGGTCGGCCGACAAGTTTTTTTCCCTACGAACTGCGACTTCGAGAGTGACTACAACTACAATACTTGTAATTTCTCGAAGTTTCACTTTCCTATAATATCAGCTAAAGAAATCAGAGGTTTAACATTTTCGGGGAAACTAAATTCAAACAAGGTTTAAGAGTCAACAAGGGTACGACGAATCATTTTCCTTTCTTTATATTGTGATGAAACGCCAAAAATTCCGCGCTTCGTGCTAAAGGGGAAACTTCATTTAGACGAAGCGAGAACGGTACAACGAATCGTCTTCTTTCTCTAATAATTTAAGGAAACGTCAAAGCTTCCGCGCTTCGCCCGAAAGTGGGAAACTGAATTCAGACAAAATTAATAGGGCTCATTTAGAGTCGAAAACGGTACAACGAATCGTGTTCTTTCTCTAATAATTTGATGAAACATCAAAGCTTTCGCGCTTCGCGCGAGAGGGGTAAACTGAATTCAGATGAATAGGGCTTAATAAGATTCGAAACGGTACGAGGAATCGTCTTCCTTTCTCTATATTGTGATGAAACGCCAAAAATTCCGCGCTTTGCGCGGAAGGGGAAACTTCATTTAGACGAGTCGAGAACGGAACGACGAATCGTCTTCTTTCTCGAATAATTTAAGGAAACGTCAAAGCTTCCGCGCTTCGCGCGAGGGGGGGGGGGGGGGGACTGAATTCAGACAAAATTAATAGGGTTTATTATAAGTCAAAAACGGTACAACGAATCGTGTTCTTTCTCTAATGATATGAGGAAACGTAAAAGCTTTCGCGCTTTGCGCGAGAGGGGGATACTGAATTCAGATGAACAGGGCTTATTAAGAGTCGAAAACGATACGACGAATCGTTTTCTTTCTCTAATAATTTAATAAAACCAAAAGTGGAGGGGGAAGCTTCATTCAGATTAGGATTAAGAGTCGAGAACAGTACACCGAATCGTCTGCTTTTTCTCATAATTTAATGAAACGTCAAAGCTTCCGCGCTTTGCGCGGGGGGAATACTGAATTCAGAAAAGGATAAACAGTCGAGAATGGTACAGCAAATCGTCTTCTTTTTTTTATAATAATTAAATGAAACGTCAAAGCTTTCGCGCTTCGCGCGGGAGGGGGGGGGGGGACTTCATTCAGCCTAGGATTACCAGTCGAAAACGGTACAATTAATCGTCTTCTTTTCCTAATAATTTAAGGAAACGTCTAAGCTTCCGCGCTTCGCGCGGGAGGCTCATCACCCACACCCCCTTATGAGCGCGGTTTTAAAGGAATAGTTGAGTGTTGGTCAATACTCACATTAGTGAACGAAACTATGATCTAAACATAAAAAACATACAATAAATGTCTAAGAATGCATCATTGAAGATATAAATCCGAAATATTACATTAGAGTGAATTTATATGCAAAAAACCTGTTCGACTGCAAATGATTTTATTTATCAAAAATTTTACTTTCGAGGCGTGTTCAGTGTAATTGTATAGCGCCACCTCTCGGTCAAGCGGCAGCACACCGTGAATTTTCGCCAAGACGACGATCGGATATGGGCGTGCAAGTAATATCCGAACCATGTCTATAGCGCGCTGACTGATTTATATTGTACACATTATGGTATGCGAGGCATGGTATGTGGTACTGGTAGCGCTATTGTTTTTGAGCGCGATATGCGAATACTGTATGTGTATGTAGTGCGAGTACGCTCGACCTAGTAGTAGTGTAGTGTATGTGTATGTATTGTACGTCGTATGACCCAGTTGATTACTTCTACAGTGTAAAGAAAGTGGCTTACTCTATCTATCAACCAATATGTGAGACAACGCAAGGGCAATTTTGTATTTCGTTTGTAGGAACAAAGCTGTGGAATGATCTCCCAGATGAAATTAGATTAAAAACATCGAGGTTATCTGTCCACCTACCTTCTATGTAAATGACGTGGGTCTTCGTTTTTCCTTTTATATTACTTGTCTTCCTTTTATAATATGTGAAGAGTTTCATTCCAAATGGAGCCAAATCCACTTTGGGTACTTCTGAGTAAATTGCCTTTTTTATTTCTCCACTTTCCCTTTAGCCATGTATACCTTCATGTTGTTATATATGTTAAAGGTGTCACCCTGCATGGACCTGATTATCTGCCAATAATAATAAGAAAAAATCTTCCCTTCGGCTTTTCTGATGTTTACTAAATTTTTAGATTTTTTATTTTCGTGGATTTAGCTCCTTTTGGAATGAAACATGTTATTGTACCTAAAAAGATAAAAAATAAATCATATTTTCTCAATAAAGTCACTGAAATTTTATTCAAATTTAGCAGCAAACCTTTCCTTTTAAATATAGTAATAGTGAAATCACACATAAATATAACCTTTCGAAAAGAAAGTAAACAACATTATTAGTTTCATTCCAAAAGGAGCTAAATCCATTCAATTCCAAAAGAAGCTAAATCCATGTTTCATTCAAAAAGGAATTACTAAATCCACATTTTTTTTTGGCACATATCGCACGACAACCAAATGCCCTAAGATGTTGATACCCACTTTGATAGAAAAATAAGGTTTTACAAAATGGAAAAATACTAGAAGAGAAAAGGTAAGAAAGAGTAAAGACGGATTGAGGACGGTAAACCCCAAACAAGAGACTCCAAAGATCTACCCCAGAATCCTCTCACCGGCACCAGAGTTGCCTAGGCCAATGATGGCCGAGAAGATTGCGCAATGTACCGCGCCGGTCTGGCAGGAAGGTGCCAATTGCGGTGAGGGGTTTTCATGGACCAGTAGATCTGAGATTATATTATCCCAAAAAAAGAGATGAATATGAATTGACAAATAGTACCAAAAATAGAAGAAAAAAAAAAGAAATAAAGTGAAAGGCGTAAATATTCTAAAAAAGAATGAAACGCCGATAATACCAAACAACAACAACAACACAAAATCTAAAAATTTGATAGAAATCAGAAATAACTGGTGGATTTTTTTGTCTTATCATATGTTATAGGTCCAGCGCGACACCTTTAACATATATAACAACATGAAGGTACATGGCTAAAGGGAAAGTGGAGAAATAAAAAGAAATAAATTAAAACAAATATTAAAAATTGTTGTATCAGTATACTATAATGAATAACAGTAGTGAATTAATTTAACATCTTACTTGATTCATACTTGTCCATAATGCAGTGTTTTTCAGTATTCTTATTTTGGTACTGCATGCAATTGTAAAGTTAAAAAAAAAAGAGATTGTAACTTCTTGTAAATAAGTTGTGTTCTACGGTGCCGGTGTATTGCATGACCTACTAATAACTTGTAAATGTGTAAAGACATAAGATTTTAATATAATTATAGTAATGCTAAAATGAAGATACATAACATATTTTTATGGTGTACATTGAAAGCTTTATTCTGCCATAACTAACAGTTAAATTTACACAACATTATTCAGATGAATACAAATTATACTTGCTGTACTGAAGGCAATATTTAAACGTGATGTTGATTCCAACCATTGCATACAAACAGATCATGTGTATTAAAAAAGGCACATTTTTATTTAGCATCTATCGCTATGACAACTTTAACCGTCGTCATTAAGAAGGAGCAATATACTTTATTTGTATACCACCATGTCTTGTTACTTATTAGTTACTGCTTATTTATATACATCTTATCTTGTGTCTTTCATAAAAACTTGACATTCTCTATAGGCAATGTGTAGATAAGTTTACCAAAGAAAAGTATCTATAACAGTAATGTTTCTACGCGCTTGACAAATATACTATTACCCCGGTCATTTGATTCAGTGCTTGCCCGCACACAATGTTTTGACTAGTACGTGATCATACAAATTTTGCCGAGAAACTGCCTACTAATTGATATATTTGGTAAATTATTATATCTATTTGGACTTGATAGATATAACGCATGTGTCGCGCACTTGTGCGTAGTCCCATATACATCTTTCTGTGTACAGTGCTTGTAACTTTACCAAGACTGGGCCAATTTTGTTATCATTTCGATGATTCTAGAACCTTGCAGTACACACCAAGACTTATATGCTAGATGATCAACCTTTTCTGATCGATTCCACAACAATCCTTTCACAATGCAGTCGCATGACCATAACTGGTTTTATCTTTTAAGTTTCACATCTTACTTTATATATAAATGCTTTAAAAATTGTCTGAGTGATTCTTTTCCTTAATGTGTACGAGTATACATGTATACATACTCCATATCGATCTCAAATCCTGAATCATATCAGTTTCAGCACAAAATTAAGTATAGTTAGGTACATATATGTCTTTCATCTTCCCTAATGCTCGACTATGAATATCACCTCAAGTGATTAACATCCAACATAAGGTTTTTCAAAAAAATAGCACAGACATTTCAAAACTGGTCATGTCCTATACGCACACAAAAGACAATTCTGCGTTGTGTGTACTGAGTTTCATATGAATCGATCAAACTACTTCCAATAGTTTGCTCACATACTTATTTTACACACTGCACATGCATTGAGTTTTATACTGTTATTATAATGCCTCATCAAAGATACCAAAACTATAAAATTGCTAAAACTTGGAAAGAATATGCTCCACAAGATTATTAAAACAAAATTGTATTCTTTATGCAAAGCTTGGTTACCATGGAGGTACCTTAACAGACAGACACAACAAATGTGTCTTGCACACCCTCGGGTCAATCGGTATACCAAGTTTTATTACAATTTGCGTACAAATTGGAAAAAATTTGACCCAGTTTTTTACAATAGACCAACAGAAAGACTCGCCTGCCCAACTGTATCCTTATTCCTTAATACACCCTTTCAAACTACAAAGTAGTTACAGGCAGCATATCTCTTGATGGTATAACCTTGAACCGCAATACTTTGGCGTTGAGCTGATTCACGTTCATTGATTCAAATGATGCATGAAACCAACTGTTTTGCTGTCTTGTGATCATTTCTCTTTTTCGCTTGCATTATTTTAGTCACATTGATTGCATTAAACAAAAAATGAAGACTATTTACAATAAGATATTCTACAAATCTTTCTTCTGTCCATGTTGATTTTCAACAGGTTCCGAAGTATAGTCTTTTTCATGATCGACTGTCACCTCAGTTACATGCACAGTCACTAAAACCAAACACATTGTTGACTCATGGTTTGACCTCTTGGCTGTAAATTTTATAATTACTACCGTAACTTCTTCAAGGAATATAGGTTGCCAAATAGATACAAATTGAAATATCCACCATTTCCACATGAGCAAGCACTGATTTTATCACAAATTATGAATTGTATAAATCACATAGAGCTTTTATACACTGATGTCACAATTTGTCTTTTATATTCCTACATTTCTTCCATTTGTAAACTTGCCAACCTCTTATTGTAATACAATATACAAGTGCCAAGCATGGTGGCTAATCTAGCAACAATAACAATTTATTTCTGGTACATGTATATCATGCGTTATGTGACTTTTTTTTTATACTGATAGATAACCACATCCCCATGATCCCCAGGGACACTCTAGTATCAAGTTTGGTGGTATTTTGTCAAAGGGTCTCTGACATATCAAGAATACATGCTCGTAATGCTAAGCCATGCAATCTTTCACCTCCGGACCACAAAATCATTAGCAACCAAATGAGTCCAAAATGTTAAGTTCCAACCAATCCTCAAGATAGCCTAAAAACATGCCACATGGACAAATTAAATTGAGGCGATTAAGAGTCTTGCATGCAATCATGCAACAATGAACCTCATTTGACCTTTGACCTACTTATGTGACCTTCAACTCCAGAATATCATGGAGGCCAATAATGGGCATCTACCAATCAAGTATGGTTACAAACAGATGCAGGGTTGGAAAGTTAGCAACCCTAATTGATTTTTGCAGGTAAGATTTCACATTAGACTTCATTCAAATTTGTGTACAGTCACGGAGGATGGACGGAAGGACGCCATTTGGATCCCTTAGTCTCTGCTCGAAAAAAAGCAGTTCTCAAGTCAGACAATCCCAAATGTTCACTACAGAGGATTACATGGATTTCTCTAATCGGCCTAGTCTCCTGGCTAGGATCACATCAACTTGTGGTGGAGGAAATGGTGCAAGCCGGGGCCTTGTGTGTCTAGGGTCATCAGGGAGCAGAACAGCCTTCGAGAACAGTGGTCCTTGGTCCTGTTCTCTGCGTTCCAGTATCGCACCGATGAGTCCTTGTACATACATGTAGGGGTAGGTCTTGGGGACCTTCTCCTTCCGGGCCACGTAGTTGTTGGCACGCTTTGACCATACTGCAACATATCTGTATCATAAAATAAAAGAACATGCAAAATGTAACAAGTTGCATTATATGCACACTCATTCTTGTCAATTGGAAATGATTCATATCTCTTAAAGATAAACTTGAGTTCTGGTAAAAAAAGAAAATGAATTCTCACAGAATCTAACGAAACTTACACTGAATGTTCAAGATTACAAATAAATGTCATGTGCCAAACAATTTTGGAAGAAAATGTATACTGGCTGAGCAATGAGCACAGAAAGATAAGGAAATCAGGGTAGTACTAGCCCCGACAGGCCGACACCATGTGTGTTGTCCCATATACATCTTTCTGTGTAAGTGATTGTTACTTTACCAAAACTCTGCCAAATTTATGATGATTTTGATGACTCCAGAACCTTGCATTACACACCAAGTATATTATTACACTGAATCCAAGTCCGCATTTAGGGTCCAAAATCAGCAGCATGATTGACAAACCATCAGCTTACAGTCCGTCATCTACATAATTTAGATGTGCGTCGTGTACAGGGACAACTTCTTTAGATGACGTCATATTTTGGCGATTTAAAAGGGGCGTTCCCAGGAAGGACAATTAGATATTTAATAATTTCCCCAAAATTGATAAATTTCATGGGAAAGAACTGCCAATTCGGATTGCCCTGTCCAACTACACAGGGAAAACAAAAAATCATGTTTTTTTTTTTTTACTCCACCCACTTTGGATTGCCTTGTCCATCTAAAAAAAAATGTACAAATAAAAATAGGAAAAACAAGAAAGAAAAGAAAACCTTTTTTTCTTTCTTTCTAATTTCCACTCACTTTGTATTGCCTTGTTCATCAATCTGGTCGGGCCTGTCCTTGTGTGCCATGTAGTCGATGACCGCAAGCAAATTCCTTGCCCGGTTTGCTGGGTAGCTGGATGGATAAGACAAACAATTGGTATTACCACTACCATGATGAATGAATAGTAAATGCTTTAGACAAATCTCAGACTCATTGGCCCGTAGTCACAAAGGAGGTTTGTAGGAGGTTTGTACAAACCATGGTTTGACGATGGTTTACATCTATGGAATGCTGCTCGCATACCGAAAATTGTAAATTAACATTGTTAACAAGTATGGAGTTTACATTCCTTCTCCATCAGTTTACAAATGGCATTCCATAGATGTAAACCTTGGCCAAACCATGGTTTGTACAAACCTCCTTTGTGAATACGAGCCATTCACTTCAGTTCTGGATTTGTGTTGTAAATTATCGACTCTTAATTAAAGGTAGTTACATTTCCCTGCTACAACCACTCCAACTTGACTTAACATCAGGTACCGACACAAGTACGATACAAAGTCTGCTGTTTCAAGACTCTGCATGCATCCAAAAGTGATTTCAGCATTTATATAGATGTCATTCATAATTTCTCATTAACTTTGCTATTTGCTTCAAAATATGATATTGTAACTACTGTAATGATATGTTTCAACTTTTCCACAGACAATCTTACTTCAAACATACAAAATGATACTAAAAATACTTACTCAAAGGAATACCGCTTGGAAGCATACATCAGTATATGGTTGTGGAAACACTCGAGCATGCTGGTGTGCCTAAGGAATTATGAAAACAAAATAAAAACTGATATAAATGATAGGGCATTTCATTATTTTCATACCACAAAATCAATATTGAAAATCCCATGTCATACACATGAGCAAATAAGATGCATTATCTTGACCTGCTGATATGTCCCAATTTTATAGGTCATAACCGAAAAAGAGCTCAATCTTGCAAACATGTACGTAATGAACGCATTCTCATTAAATTCCTTTTGATAAATTTAAAATAGCGCCTACCGTCGTACAACGGTAGCTGCTAGTGCTACCATAAAAATCCCGGAATATGTAGTTGTGATATATAATTTCAAAAAGGTAATAGCCAATCGGTCAATTGTAGCTTGTTGTATAGCTGAATTAATATATTGACCTTGAGAGAGAGTTATAGTATACCCCATAAAGAGATTATTATTTACAATTTCATCACTTTAGACTCGATTTCAACGCGACAACGTTCACTGAATATTGTAGGATCGCATATGCTTCCAATATTTTCATTTGAACCAAATTCATCCGGACGTCTAGTGGAGCCAGACGTAGTCTCAGTGGAACAACCGACGATATAGAGACTGAAGCTTTCGGTCTACTGTAGACCTAGGCTAGACTAGATGATAGATCTCAATATCATATGATTCATGAAATCTGAATTAAAAATCCAAGGCAAGAGATAACAAAACGTAATTTCTTAAATTTGCCGATTCCATGCATCTAGTCTCTAGACTAGATCCTCTAGATCAAATTAAAACGGTAGGCCTACCCAATGCAGTGGGGCGTATATCATTTCAACTTACCTCTCAGTGAGCTGGCATAGCCATAGGGTCTATTGCATCCTCTAGACTCGGCAACGAGAAGGCCGCCTGCAGCTCGCGAAGTTTCTCCGCCGTACCCTGGCCTTGTTCACAGCCACTCCCGCGCGCGCGTTTCCGTTTTACACCCTGCCCTAGGCTTTTCGTCAAGAAATTACACGAAACATGCTGTATCCGAAGTCTAAGTTTGTTTATATCGACGTCAAGAATAGCGAAGCCAAAGCTTATGTACAATTTCAATTGGGGATGCGAGGGTCTTCTTGTTCAAGACGGTTTTCCCGATATATTATTGTTTTGTTATCGCTGGGCTAAATTTTGCGAGCTGATCACGCATCCTCACGCTCTTAGAGTATTGCGTATTAATGGATAAAAATAAATGATACGACTAGGAAGATCAACTAGTATAGAGAGTTAGCTAGCGCTACGTGACGTTTTCAGAGTTCTGGTGGTGTGCAGAGCGCCGAGGCAAGATGTGGACGACTAGACTCCGAATACCAGTCGGTTTGTAAAATTTTATTGGAGAAAAGCCTAGGGCAGGGTGTAAAACGGAAACGCGCCTCCCGCGCCTCCTCTGGGCCGGATGGTCGAGCTGCCATTGCTTGTTTCTCTCCTTCCTCTTACCGTCTTACTTAGTCTTATTCCGATTTAGCGTAGCCTTAGCCTTGTCCTTAGGCTTAGCACTAGCTGAGTCCGAGTCGGCCATCGTCCGTGACCTCGAGCTCCTTTTCCAATCTCGATCTCGTTATCGTATTTCAATCAAAGCTTGTCTGTAGCTGTCTAGCGTTCGATCGGCGCCGGTGATAATCTGATCTGAGCTGTGTGTGTTATACTTTACGTGAAAGCAGCGTATTGGAATTGATCAGCTGTACTGTATTACTAGCGCGCGGTCGGATACCCGCCTGCTAGCTACTAGTACTGTACGTACCACACGTATCGGCACGGCCGGTATTAGATGGGCGCTGACATTTTGCGCACTAAATTTCACATTTCTGTGCGTGAATACGTTCTTTTTCTCTTCTCATCTCATGCATATTCATTCCCCCCTGAACAACTGTCGAATCGATAACCAGGATTTTTGATTGTACCTCTAGGTTCAGTTAATCAAGCTCGTTCCAAAACTATATTATTTGTCCATATTTGTTTTTGCCAAAATATTCTAAATGCGATCTGAAAATGACCTTATTTGTCACTTTACGACACTTAAAATTCAAGGTTTTTTTTAAATTGTCATGGCAATAAAATACAATTTTTTTTAATGATCTCATGTATATATTTTGATTGCTCATCATTTTCTCCTCAAATTGATCATTTGGTTTTACAAGTCTCGTTGGGCAGATTTTAAGCTACGAGTCCTCAAAGATAAGGTAATTTTTTCCAATTTCTCCTAATTTCACACCTTTCACCCGAAATCGTAGTACATTATTGAATATGGAGCAAGATACGAGAATTGATAGTTATCATACAATTTATTATGATATTTCTGATGATTTATTTACCTAGTTTTGCAGATTTATAACGTGAAACAAATACTAAACTGAGTTTGAAAATACAACAAAAGCAGCTGATTTATATATTTAGCGTGTACGCGAACACGTGTAGCCCGCTTCGTTCAGTGTAGTGTAACGCCACCCTACCGTTGTGTGAACAATCCCACATGCAGATAAATGTGTCTTGCGCACATTTGGAAGCATAAACACAAGTTTTAAAAAATATTAAAAATCGCTCGAATTGAATTTTATCATGACATTTTTAGATTATGTTTCTTTAGAATGTTGTTTTTAGATATGCACATGTCACAAGATTTTTTTTCTATTAGATTAAAAGAAAATCAAATATTTCTTGAGCATGGTCAGGGGAAATTTTTTATCGCCTGATGAGTGATGTGTGTTATGTTATTAACTGAAGCTGAGCCAGGTGTAGACCGAAAACTTCAGTCTCTATAATCGTCGGTTGTTCCACTGAGAGTGAGACTACGTCTGGCTCCACTAGACCTATAACCGGAGGTCTAGTGGAGCCAGACGTAGTCTCAGTGGAACAACCGACGATTATAGAGACTGAAGCTTTCGGTCTACACCTGGCTCAGCTTCAGTTAATAACATAACACACATCACTCATCAGGTGATAAAAAATTTCCCCTGACCATGCCAAAGTAATATTTGATTTTCTTTTAATCTAATAGAAAAAAATCTTGTGACATGTGCATATCTAAAAACAACATTCTAAAGAAACATAATCTAAAAATGTCATGATAAAATTCAATTCGAGCGATTTTTAATATTTTTTTAAACTTGTGTTTATGCTTCCAAATGTGCGCAAGACACATTTATCTGCATGTGGGATTGTTCACACAACGGTAGGGTGGCGTTACACTACCCTGACCGAAGCGGGCTACACGTGTTCGCGTACACGCTAAATATATAAATCAGCTGCTTTTGTTGTATTTTCAAACTCAGTTTAGTATTTGTTTCACGTTATAAATCTGCAAAACTAGGTAATTAAATCATCAGAAATATCATAATAAATTGTATGATAACTATCAATTCTCGTATCTTGCTCCATATTCAATAATGTACTACGATTTCGGGTGAAAGGTGTGAAATTAGGAGAAATTGGAAAAAATTACCTTATCTTTGAGGACTCGTAGCTTAAAATCTGCCCAACGAGACTTGTAAAACCAAATGATCAATTTGAGGAGAAAATGATGAGCAATCAAAATATATACATGAGATCATTAAAAAAAATTGTATTTTATTGCCATGACAATTAAAAAAAAACCTTGAATTTTAAGTGTCGTAAAGTGACAAATAAGGTCATTTTCAGATCGCATTTAGAATATTTTGGCAAAAACAAATATGGACAAATAATATAGTTTTGGAACGAGCTTGATTAACTGAACCTAGAGGTACAATCAAAAATCCTGGTTATCGATTCGACAGTTGTTCAGGGGGGAATGAATATGCATGAGATGAGAAGAGAAAAGGAACGTATCCACGCACAGAAATGTGAAATTTAGTGCGCAAAATGTCAGCGCCCTGGTAATGTCGAGACGCGCGTGCATACGGCGAGCCGTGCTGATACGTGACCAACGAACTCAAACACTCGTTGTAAATACGCTGGTTGTTAAATGACATAGAGGGAGCTAAACACGTAAATTCAAAAAATAAACCGTCGAAAGTCAAAAGTGATGTCCGGACGTCAAACACTTTTATATAATGTTTTGAAAGCAAATTGCACAACAATTAGAGCATTTGATTTGGAATTATTATCATCTCCCATGTTTTTTTCGATGATCTTTCATATGGTACTGAAATAAACCAAATCTGTTTTGGAGGGGCACTTTGGAAATTACCAATACTCAAATCTTGCTCACTACCGCCCCTCCCTAAAATAAGATCCTAGCTCCGCGCCTGCATTAAAATATAGCTATGATGCTGACTAAATTTAGGAAATAATTCGTATATTAATGTCGTCGAGGAAAATGACCATTTTGCGCATATGCAAGTACTATAGATAGTCCATAGGAAAAATAATTTAGCCTTCGGCCCCAGGTTTATAGGGTTGACTTTGTAGATATTGGAAATTTAATTTTGTCGGTTATTGGTGGCTACTTTTGTCGGTAATCGTTGGCCTCTACACCCCCCTCTGACAAAGGTCTAGCGACGCCCCTGCCTACTGGGCACTGTCCCTTAAACTTCAGGTGAACGGCACGCCAAGTCCAAAGTATTTTGTTTGTTTGTTTTTTTTTTGGGGGGGGGGGGGAGGGGGGGGGGGTTAATTCCCCCTCCCCTGATTTTTGTATTTGTCTTAGTGACGGTAATTCCTGGCTGGAAGATTTTGGCCTGTGAATGATGAGCCTTCTGGGCCCTGTCCCTTGATGGTTCGATGATGTTATTGAAGGAAATTTCTTTCTGGGAGATAATGGCCTTTGAAGGTGAATGACACGCTCAGTCAGTTTTCTTTGTTTTAATTTTCTACTTATTATTTTTGGGGGTAGGGATTCGCCAAATTTGTTGTAGTTCTTTTTACATTTTCGGTTTCTCTCTTTTGTGTGTATAGTCTTAATAGGTATAACTTTTAACTTTTAACGATTTAGAACCTTCAAGATGGCCATTAGAAGCGACATAAACACGGAAGCTTTGACGTTTCATTAAATCATATGAGAAAGAAGACAATTCGTTGTACTGTTTTCGACTCCTAATCCTTGTCTGAATTCAGCCCCCCCCCCTTCCCACCCGTGCGAAGCTCGGAAGCTTTGACGTTGCATTAAATTATAAGAATAAGAAAAGACGATTCGTTGTACCCACTCTTTATAATCATTGTCTGAATTATAAAAAAATGTTTCTTTGTCCGCTAAAAAGTCACAGTTCATATAGGGAAAAAAAAACTTGCCGCCGACAGACATAATACATCTCATCTACTTCAAACTTCTACATTGATATAGCACACGAGGATCAAGCAAGAATACCGACACTGTGGACCCGGCACCCTCTCTCGTCTGCAAGCACAGACCCTAATTTGACACTGTATCAAAATATCATTGTGCCTTGAGAGAAGCCCAGCTACCTACTGGTTGTGTCAATATAGGTCAGGAGCAGTTATAGGAAATGGCCTATGGTAGTCTTATAGTGCAGACTCACGTTTACGACTGACCAGGGTTTGTGCTTGCAGACTACCCTCTCTCTCTCTCTCTCTCTCTCTCTCCTCTCTTTCACCCCCGTTTCTTTTGTTTCCTTTTTCTCTTCTTTTCTCCTTTTCTCCTTTTCTTTTTAAATTTTCTTTCCCTTTCTCGCCCATTTTCCCCCTCCCCCTTTTCCCGACAGCAGCGCAATTTTACCCATCAATATCCTTTAGCGACGCCCCTGGTTGTTATCCCATTATTCTTTTAAAAGAAATGCAACTCCTCACGCTCTCGCACCTCTCTTCTATCGTTGTTTAATTCTCTTTCATTTTTTTTTCTTTCTCCTTTAACTCACAAAAATTCTCTTTCCCCCTCTTTTCCATCTCTTTTTATTTTGTTCTTCTTGTGCTTTTTTTTTGGGGGGGGGGGGGGGGGGGGGGGCTACACGGGGGGCTACTGGCAAGAGGGACCCCATTTCAAGCACACTGCAAAATGGCATGCTCCGCCCCTTTCACGGTAAAAAAAAAACGCCTTCCTATAATATCATCCCCCTTTCTTTCTTTTCCCTTCTTATTATTCTCCTTCCCCCCCCCCCCCCCCCCCAATTTTCTCTCCTCCGTCATTGCCCATTGCTTCCTTTTCCGCCTTTTCTCTCCTCTCACTTCCCCTTTTCCCTCCTTTTCTCCTCTCACCTTTTCTCTCCCTCTTTTTTTCTTCTTTCTCTCTTCCCTTTTCTTTCCCCCTTTTTTCCCGGGGAGGGGGCACGTGCCCCCTGTGCCCTACACCCTGATTCCGCCACTGGAACTACACAAACATCTGGCATGAAAATCGGGCCTCATTTTTTTTTTCAGGGACATTTGTTTTCGGATGCTCTTCCACCCTTGCATGATAACAATGATAACGCTCACACATTTTTGTTTCACTTCTCCCCAGAACTCAACCTTCTCTTTAAATCTCCTGCGGTAAGACAATAACAAGCACAATTTAAGACCAATGAAAGACGTTTTCATAGTGATATAAGCACTCTGTATTTATTCAATCAATGCTGGCTATATGCCCAAAAGAAGGACACGTAAAATATATATATACATGTACATATACGAGACACTACGTGTATGGCTTTCAAAATAATATAGTAAACAATGAGATGTAATATACTGTATAATAATGTGTACGTTTCATTATAACATAGTTTGTTAAAATACCATATTGCCCATAAGTGAATAAACGACTCATTACATAGGTATAAATACATGGAATACCCATGTAAACAAAAATATTTGAAAAAAACCTAAAAACAGTAAGTGATTCATCCACATATTTGGGGCAAAATTTTAAAAAATTGACCACATAAATAGACTGTTAGAATTGAGCATTGACATCGCCCAGCACGTCATGCAAAAATAATTGTACAGGTTGTATTACACCCTTTATGAGAAAATTCATTATGTGTCAAGTGGTTGAATAGAACTTCATCCCAAACATAAACACACGAGTAGAAATAAAATCGAAAGATGTACAATTGAACTTCAAAATATATTCTTCAAAAATGATTTTAAAAGTATATACATGTAATTCTAAGGATATTAAGTACAATAATTGTTGGGGGAGGTAGGGACGTATGTTTATAATGATTTGTGGAGGTGTAGTGATCTTGTGGATAAGGCATCAGACTGTTGATCACATGGTTTGTGATTAAAGTCCTATAACGTCTTTTGGCAAGACATTTGCCACAATCCACCCATGTGGTGGTAAAAGGGTACCTGGCAGAAATTAATTCCTTGAAATGCTAGAACGCCATAATGGCATCCATGCCAAAGCCGGGATAATAACTGTTGAGCGCCAGTAGTGTTAAGTCTGACAGACATGAGTGCTATACAAGAACCCACTATTAATATGGATATACAGTGTACAAGCATAATTTAAAACAGATATTCCTGAAACAGGGCCAAGGTTACACTTTAAGACAAGTCTATTAATCAATAAGAAACTTCTACTACCAGTAATTTCATTGAATGCCAGGAGATAAAATCTCATACATATAAATGTATTTTTGTGCAGTCATTGGAATTTCTACATTAATTCTACCCGAGTTGAAAGCAAAAGTAATACTGATACATATTACATAACAAAAGCAAACATACATGTACAAACATATATGCAATGTAAACATATATCCAATACACGAAGATCATACCAAGTGGAAGACTTCAACACCTTTTTTTTGGCACTCTACAAAAATGCCCCCAAAGCAGGGCTTCACACTAACTTATTTCCTATAGGGGGTCCGACTTGAACCATTTACAGTCTGTGTACATGAGTTCTTCTGTAAAGACTCCAAAATTTGAGGGTTCAGGACTTTATTTTGGCCCCTGTGTGCCCAAGGTGCCCGCCATTGTCCACCCCTGAACAAATACTATGTTATTATTTTCCGGTTTAATTAGGTAATACATTTCTATGTATTATGTAACGGGGCAAGTCAACGTTGTTTTGTGCCATGGATACATAACAAACTTAACTGAACTTGGAATGTATTATCCAATAATGAACGCTTAACAATAGGTATAAACAGGAACCAGAAAATAGCATGAATGCTAAACGAGCCTGGTACCTTCGAACATGAAAAACACTGCTTGGGTACATACCGGAACATTTAGAACAAACAAATTTGAAATGTTTCATGTAGTAAAGCTAATTAAAAACACAACTATAATACAATTGTATAAATGGATGAAAAGTCAAATATAAAAATACCTAGAATTTTATAAGTACATTTTATTCAAAAGGTACTCTATCAGTGCTTTCTTGAAGCAAGATCTGGATGTCTTTGTAAAGTGGAAAATCATTCCATAAAGAACTGCCTACATATGAAACTGAAAAGTTTCCTTTGGTTATTCTGACCTTGGGTATATTCAAGTTTTTTTTCCTTTTGCCTTTTTTGATACTTGTGCGGAATGAAAGAGTAATATTAAATGATTGGTTGAGGCAAACTACATTACAATAAAGATTTGAATATATTATTTAAGATTATATCAATTTTATATCAATTTTGATAGCACTGCAACAGCTTGGCTCAAACATTAAACAATGTAATTCAAAATTTACACTCTGGATATTAATCATATTCATTATTCTACAATATACTCAGTAACCTATGTGAAATAAAATCGAGTAAATAATTGAATTTATTTAATATATTTATTTGACCTATGTGTACGTTCAACATGGCTATTTGGTTTCGCTCACATGTAAAATAAAGGCTAAAACATAGTTTACAAACAACATAAATAGGATACAAAATGATATATTTTGTTGAAGACAAAAGATAAACATACACAATATTGATTTTCATTTGGTTTGGTTATGGTTTGTTTTATTTCCTTAAATTTCATAATTTGCTGTCTTCATGTATATATTCAAAAATGATAATTATTTATCAGTATTCACAAAGGAAATTCAGATCTTAAACTGAGTTGAAGTATACATGACCAAACTCCTCCAATTTTCCCTTTTAGTGGTCTATTGTAGTGAGGATAACTTAAATCAATGTTTTCTCCATCTTACCAGGAAGTTACGCTTTATACCCGCTCACAAATCATTAACTTTGTCTCTAAGCGCCCCAATTCCACACAAAACAAATCATAAACTTATTACCCTTCCCTAATAAAGATAAAATTGCTAAATAATGTTTATAAATTCCCTAAGCAACAATGGCCCCAATTCCACACAAAATTAACGTATCCCAATAAAAATAAATAAAATTGCCAATTAAAACTATTAAATTCCCTAAGCAACAATGGGTGACTTGGCTATATGGAACTTGACCGAGCAATAAATAATAGCGCTGCTATAATTTTTTTCAGTGGCGTATCCAGAAAGAGAATGGCTCTCTTGGTAGCCTTGCTTGCTGTAGACTGGTTACATTTTGTTTCTGCCTTCATTCAGTTAGTGCTCTTTAAAGCATTCCAGAGCTAAATCATTCACCAATTGAAGGTATAATTATTCAATATATACTTTTAATGATAAAGATAAAATCAATTTGATAATGATCAAATCAACTGTATAAATATATACTTTACTGAGCTGCTACTACCTGTATAAAAATATACTGGTACTCTTATCAGGAAGTTACGCTTATCCACTCCCAAATCCAACCCTCACCCTTCACTTTGGAATGATTTTCATATTAATTGATATTACTATTCCATGCTTTAACTCCTCTTTGTCAATGAATGACCTTCTGATGACTTTCTGATGACTTTCAGAAATGAACCTTCCCTGCCAGGGACAAACCGATAGCAAACCGAGTGAATAACCTACTGATGACCTTCAGAAAATGAACTTCCCTGCCAGAGAAAACCAGATAGCAAACCGAGTGAATAAACACTATGATGACCTTCAGAAAATGATACCTTCCCTGCCAGGGATAAACCAATAGCAAACCAAGTGAATAACCTTCTGATGACCTTCAGAAAATGAACCTTCCCTGCCAGGGACAAACAGATAGCAAAACCGAGTGCATAACCTTCTGATTACCTTCAGAAAATGAACGTTCCCTGTCAGGGACGAACTGATCGATAGCAAAACCGAGTGAATAACCACTATGATGATTTATTTTTCTCTTCCTACAGTAGATTAAATAACTTTCTTTATTATCATTTTTGTAAGGTGCAAATATAGACTTTCCATCATGCCTTGCTCAAGGACATAAGTGCCGTGCCGGGGCTCGAACCCATGACCTTTGTATTCCAAGTCAAGTGACTAAACCACTCAACTACAACACCTCTACTAGACATGCACTTCAACAGTCTCTGACGGTGAATGGTATTAGCTTTTTAATCAACAAATAAAATAATACATTTACAGTAAGCTAAATATCCACAATTACCATCTCTGCACAATATCAAATATACCAGAAATAGACATAGAAAATGCTTTGTTAAGATCAATAATGATGGAGCATTGATAACTACCTACATGTAGGCTTATCTTATGTACATTGTCATTAGATAGCTAGAAAAATGCCAACCCACTTACATATATATAGAGGGCAAGCAAGATATTGGCAAGTTTGAAAAGCAATGTGTTAAAATGAGGCTAAGCATTCAAATACAGTCAGCACAAAGAAATAAGGTCCCCAGTTTGAATGTAAGTAAACATGTGTGTGTGTGTACAGTATGTGTACTTGTGCGTGCACATCAATTCACAATGCAAATTGGTGAACAATTCACATCTTGATATCATTACTGTTGATTGATTTACCTGACTGCTAAAAAAGTGTGTAATATGCTTGTAAGTATGCAGCCGAAGAAGGACAGTTCTCCAATGGACTTGGTAATGAGGATTGATTGATTGATTTTTTTTTTCCCCGCCAAGCTTCCAACATACAATAATCAATAATAACAGGTTAAAATTAAGTCAGCTTGAAAAGGAGAACCCACAAAAGCTTGAGAGCTTATTTCCAGTGGGGTCCTAATGCCTTACGAAAGGGCACTGTAGTTTCAAACCTGGGAGCTCCCGGGTACAAAACCATTGTTCTACCGCTGATCCATCGGGCCCCCTCCAAAACCTTGAGATTATTTCCGAGGTATTTAACAGTCAAAGCCTCTAGCAAACCCTAGGACATTCACATAATACTGTTTGTATCTCGAGAAAAAAATGGATGCAAAAGTACACAAGCCTTACCCTTACATGTAGAATTGCTTATCAAAGTAACACGCCCTAACAAACTATACTTAACAACTATATCACTCATACCCTTACAAAGTTTGGTATTTTTGTTAAGTACACATGTACGTGGAGAATAACTTTGGCCGGTTTATCTTTCTTTAGAGAGTGATATACAGTGTACATGAAAGCTTAAATCTTTAAGTATTCCACAAAAACCCTAGACAACCAGTCCACCTTTCATTCTTGATTTGCGGGGAAAAAAATATCAAATTTACAAAGGGTATGAATAATTTACTTGTTAACTGTGCTAGATATTGCTCATTTTATAATAGATGTTCAACTTGATATAAAATTGCTGTGGTGCGTAGATGTTGTATTACTCTTTAGGTGCCAAAACATGGGTGGGTGGGTCGGAAATCTTTTTTTTTCTCTCTTTTTTTGTTTACTCCCTTTTTGGGCTAATATTTCTCAGTTACTTGTATGACATTTTTGTCTCTAAAAAACTGTAATTTTTTTTTTTTTTAATAAGCCGACCTTAAATTTCAAGATTTTGGGATCGGCCGCAAAGGGCAATACAACATTTTTTTTTTTAGGCCTTAGATAGCAATGATTTCAGTGCAAAGAACATCTTGTCATTTATGTACATGTATAAAGTGTACATTCAAACCTGTCTACAGAGGCCACTTTTTCTGTTTCCCTTGAGTGGCCTTAATACACAGGTACTGTATGACTTGATATATACTGTACACTACTGAAAATCAGCTTGGAGATTTCCAGCAGTTCTCAACATCCCTGCATGTAGATCGTATGTAAAAGCCAGAGGTATTCTGAAAACGAAGTTATCTTATAAATATGTTGGTACTGTGTACAACGATAAATTATCAAATTAGGACAATTCATTAGTTAATTTCTGCACAAAGCTGGTTGCATTGCGTAAATTTTAAGGAGACATCGGCACAAGCACCAATGGTAATTACATGTAAGTGTTGGTTCAGCATATTTTTAGTTTGTCATTGCAATTACATCACTTTTCCTAAAAATAAAAACATATACCCAGGGTATTTTCATGGGTAATTGTTGATTTTATAAGTTCCTTGTACAAGGAAGTAAACATATAATAATTCCACATCTTTGAAACAATAGTGTCTTTTTCCAATTTCTATCCATTTAGAAAGTGTTATAAAATTTGGCAAAGCAGTATTCAACAAAATTTGATTTATAACATCTAAATCTCATTCGACCTTTTTAAAATAGAGATATACCCAATTTCATTTGTTTTCTTCACATGTTTTTCCAATGTAAAGAAAATGCTTGATATGATCTACTTGCAGGTATATTGCACTACACAGCAGACTTCCAATGCAGCAATATTTTTGTTATAATCTAAAAATAGCTATGCTTGATCAATGTATATTCTAACATAACAATAAACTGCAGTGTCTCGGAGACCAACTCATTTCTCTTTCTTCTCAATGCTATGTCCGTGGCTCACAACAGACAATGCTATGCCAAGCTGAGCTGTGTAGTACGTCGTCATGACGATGGACTGAGATGATGGGATGGCGCTGCGGAACATATTGGTTGCTAAGACAACGTCAGAGATGCAGAAGAGGATGGCGCCGACACCAGCGGCGACCTTTGTCCACGTCCAGAGGTTCTCCCCGAACTGGACCCTGGCTAGCGCCCTCCACGCCATCATAATGATCAGGATGATGTACAAGGCGCCAAGGAATGTAAGTTCGTAAGCGGCGAAACCCGGGTACATGAACCCGTAGACGACACCGCCCACGAGCATCAGGGGGATGAGGAGGGACGGTTTGAAGGGGTTCGCGCCAAAAGCGTAGATGTACATGATGTGAGCGAGCGCGAAGAAGAGGAGTCCTTCGATGAAGTATTGGTTGACGTAAACGAGGCAGCCATCACCGATACAGGATAAGACGAGGCCGGTGAGAATAGCTAGATGGTAGCGAGGAAAGACGGACAAACCTTGCTTGCAGAAGAGATAGATCTCATGGATGACGAAGCCGCACAGACAGACGATGGGAAGGCACTTGCAGGCAACAGCCCACAGTGAGGCCTCTGGTCGTAGCAGAAAGTAAAGAATCGTCCCATTGATGAAGGGAAGGAGTCTCGGACAAACTGCTTTGGCCTGCAGGGAGTTAATAAAAAGAATAAGAAAATGATTTCAAATTTTGTCACTGACTTCATTCATTAGTCTAACAAGTTAGGGGTCTATATGAAATATCACATTGCTATTTCATGCTAGCTAACATTCTATCCCTCTTCCCATTTGCATTTGTCTCAAAATCTCTTTTAGACTCTAGATCTACAGGTATATAGATCATGATAGATCTAGAGCCTCAAATCTCCAATTAAAATTTTAAAAGATAAACATGGCATGGTTGAACATGTTGAAATAAAAACTGGAAAAATAATAATAAAAAACTTCTCCTGCTGAGCTGAGTATCGTCACTAACTAAACTAGAGTCTAGATCTAGACTAGATCTGGACTAGACTCTAGACAGTCTTATAGAATTGCATTTTGTGGCAAATACTTACAACATCAACCTTGAACATTCTGACCACGTGCATGGTGATCTGATGATGATGGTTCCCAATTCCAATTCAGAATCCAAATAATCTTAAAATTGTAAAGCAGATTAACGGGCGGCCACACACAGTCACAACGAATTACGCCGGTACAATATCCGGCGAGCGCGAGCGGTATCGGAAGCCTAAGTGTACCGCACCGTACAAAAATCGGGTACTGAACTTGAAGTTTAGGTTGAGCAAAAACAATTTCGAAACATGTCGCGTAGATCTATGAACACTTTGTAGTTTGTTCAATAATGATATTGATAGAATCTTTCCGTTTCTTTTTCTGCTCGCGATCCTGTCGATCTACCACTGTTTACAATGACGTAGTATGCAAATCAAGCCGGTAACGTATAACGTGGATAACACTTTCGCAATTTTTATCCTTTGTTTCCTTTTCGTGCGAACAATCGAATTCTCTTTTGTGCCGCGCGCGCAGTACAATTGTGTAAAAAATGCAATGTTTACGTTTTTCTCCGAACAACATGACGTTCGCACGGTTAGGCACGTGACTACTGTTCAGGTGACCGAGAAAAGTTTGTTGACATTTAGAGTTGCTACCAGACTAAGCAATTTATTTTTTCCCTTCACAATGTTACTAATTCTTATGTCATACACAATAATTTTAGAAAAAATGTCGTTAAGTCTATATCTAAGATAAATGAACGCACATTTACATTATAAACAGATTTAAATGCGTTTCCTATTTTGATAATAGCATCATTCAGTGTATGAATATTTTGATTATTTTCCTGGAGAAAAGGAAAGAAAAACAATAAAAAGTGCGTCATCGCTTAAAATTGATTTGCGAAGTATTTCGACCTTCGCTAGTCGCCGGACGGACGATGAGGCCGGGGTGTTCATCAAACATCTTTTTTATCTAGACTTCCGTAATGTTGGTTATTAGCAAATAACTAACTTTAAATACTTTGCACAGATAAGCAGGAATTATTGGTTTACTTATGTACATTAGATTATTCGTGTCAATTAACAAGTATGCTCAAAATGAGTCATTATACTTTTATCAAGAGTTGTGTCATCCTATTCGAGATAACAATTCTATTTTGGAAATAAAAGGATTTCAATATTTACTTAATTTGTGAAGTATCTATTCAATTCAATTCAAGTTTATTTCCACAGTCTGATAAAAATACAAAACAATCAAAAGACAAACAAGAATACACCATAAATATTACATAAACAGATAAAGATGGGGTCGACAATAGGCCTACGTGGTCCATGAAAGTCAACTTTAACAAAAACATGAACTAAGTAACTCAGGGGCGGATCCAGGAATTTCTTCCGGGGGAGGGGGGTGGGTTAAGAGGACATAATGTTGTTGGTCCCCAAAAATCGCAACGACTCAGCCAGCCGCTGAATAAACGGGGGAGAGGGGGGGGGGGGGGGGGGGGGGGGAGGTTGGGGGAGGGTGGTAAGAGCACCTTTTTTTTTTTTTGGTGCCGAATATTTAAAAAGTTTAATAAAAATAAATGTAATTACAAAGTTTATTAATAGCCAACAACCCTTTACTGCCCCCCCCCAAAAAAAACCCCCTCTCTTTCTCTCGATCCGTCCCTCCCCCTCACCTCTTTCTATTTTACTCTTACTCTCTCACCCTAGTTTTCTGATCTAGCTCCCCCTAGTTTCCTCTCTTTCTACCCCACCCCTCCCCTCTCTCTCCTATGGTTTGTTTTTCTTCTTCTGTCTTTCACCTTTTGTTCATCCCCTCCCCCTGCCTCCCTCTTTTTTGTTGGTTCTTACGTCCCTACCCCCCCCCCCCCTCCATGCTCTTTCTCTCTCACTTTCACATTCTCCCAGCCTCCCACATCAATTGCTCTCTCTCCTTTCTAATCCACACAAATCTCTTTTACTCCTTCGCATCAACATCTCTACACTACATAAATCTGACATAGAAATGCAAATCATCTTATGAAGACTGTTCTATATTTTGATGCATATACAAAACATATGAGATGACTAAATTCTTACAATGTCTTAATAATTCAGGCAAAACTAAATATTACAGTTCCTCTGTTGTTTCACAACAATAAAGCATCATATGATCCAAAAACTAAGATTACAATGATTGATAATCGCATTACCAGTACTTATTTGCAAGCTGTTTACAGCATAAACTGAAAAGTATGTACAATTCATTAGGGAATACATAAAATAACATAATTATGCTAGTTTAAAATTATATTTTTTCAGCATTCCATGATCTTGAAAGAAGACAAAGAGGGAGATAATATGCATCAGTCTATGAGTAGCATATATAACTCATTGCTTCTTAACCCATCGACTCCTGCTACCGAGTGGCTCCTGTATTAAGCCTATGGGAATTAAACAATTCAGGAGTCAACAGGTTAAACACAAACATTTCTATCGATATCCAATTCTTCAATTCAAAATATTTCCAACATCTATGTAAAGAAATATCCACCCATGTTATGAGTTAATTTTCCTTTTTTAGAAAGCAACACATATAAGGGCATCAGCGAACAAAGAAAAACCGACAAGATCTGCTGCAACAATTATGTCGTCAAAGAAAGACTAGTCTGCAGCGCTCTAATGTTGTCCGTCAAAACAAAAGGCTTGCTAATGACGTTCTTAATTATAAGAAGAAAGACAAGCTTGTCTATGTCCAACTGCAATAATAAAAAATAAAAAAATCTGTACATTTGGCACCAAAATAAACATTTGCAGACAGCAACATGTAAATGTGGTATCTATAAATCATTTGATTGATACACGTCTGTAAAAACCCAATTACACACACACACCCATTTCTAAGGGAGAGTTCAAGTGTGTATTAACTACTTACTCATGTGTCCCTTTTACATGTAATCAGAGGAGTTTGCAGGCACAAACCCTTGCCACTTGCAATGCATAACGCAATCAATAGGCCCTATACTGTAGCCAGAGTTTAACAGAGCTAGGCTTTGCTCAAGGCTTTAGCAATTATGGTAAATCAGAGTCTATGTATGCAGACTATATTGAGAGTGTATTGAAACTGGCAATATCTCATTATAGAAGTAATAATCAAAACTCTTATATTGAATATAGTATAGTTACACAGAACCCCTAACATACAGCACAAATGAGTGTGAGGTCATTATTCCCCTTTAATTCAATTTATAACCCTAAATGGTCATTGATGGTTCCTATGAGGTCATTCTTTCTCCCCGCAGTTGAAAGTCCATTCGTTTGACAGAACTCCTTCAGGACGGCTACGGTCAACTTGGAAAGCTGTCATGAAACAAAAGAAAGAATTAGAATAAATTAGTCATTACACCTAGCATTTGCATAGAGTTCAAATTAAATTTGCAGAGTCTGATGCTCAGCCAATGCCTAGCTGAAATAAAGCAGGAAAGCACATCTCATTTCCATTAATTTAAGTCCACAATATTGCCCATATTTGAAGAACACTTCTTTGCTAATGTAAGAAAAAATTCCTTTTCAAATAAAAGAAACAGGAACATTGTCAAATCACAGAGGGCTGCGAAAATTCCATGAGATTATTGCTCTGGAAGAGACATGAGGGACCCACTTAACAAAGCATTTTTTCAATGACAAACAACAAATATCTGTGAAAAATCTGCTGATAACCAATCAATAGCAAGAAATGCACTAGCTTATAACAAAAACTGTAATTTGTTACTGATGACAAATTTTGTGAAATGGAGCCCTGTAAATCATCTTGACTGTGGAAGTCTGAATTAATGGGCTTTCATAGATCTAAATTCTATGAATCGCAATATAAATTGAGCCATTTCTTTGCAAGGATAATAGAAAAATTTGTAAATTTTATTTATCACAATTCAGTTGGAGAATTCCCTTTTTACCTGTTCTTTTCGGGCTTGTTCAGCAACATCAATGGTACCACCAGCAGCCTAGAGAGAGAGAGAGAGAGAGAGAGAGAGAGATTGCAGTTTTTATTATAATAGATTTGGCTTCATTTGAGCCTGGGAGGGGAAAAGCAAAGAGAGTCACTGTAACCCTCGTTTGACTCAGGACCTGTAATAATGTGCTATCAGTATTTTAAATATTTTGAGTAATGCCCTTAGGGAGGAAATGCTTAGGAGAAAAACATAAATTAATGGTATTTCTGTACACGACAAATGTGCATTACGCTAGTCAAAATACACTGAACAAATTGCCAATTTGAGAAACGCTCATTCTTTTTTCTTTTAATCAATAATGATATTACATGATCTCATTTTTTAGAAATAAATAATGGTTACTTTCTTGTTATTGGTCTGATTTACATCAAACTTTCGCCTTTTTACTTCTATTTATTTTTCTGCTTTTGTACAAATGAACACATTACCAAGGAAGGATCTCTCTTTGATCTAAAAGAAGATCTGACAGATAAGTGTGAGAAGAGAAGACCTGTACCTTCTTTCTAGCAGCAGGTTTGGCCGTGGGGTCGTACCCCTCGGGGAAGACTGACTCCATGAACTCTCTGATGCCAGGCCCCGCCCTCCTCTCAATCATCTCTTTGTTGGGTTCTGATTGGTCAACAGATAACGAACAATTTGAGTACCGGTAGAACATAGCTTTATCAATACAATAATTACAATTAATAATACTCAGTTCTTGTATAGCGCATATCACATTATATAACGTTCCTATGCGTTTTCAAAGAGCATTGGAAATCATATCCTAACTTTAGCTCCAGCAGTGAGTGAGTTTCAAATCCAAGGGGAAACACAAAGAAATCTTACCATTTTCAGCAATGCTTGACACCAGAATATTGCACTTATTCAGACTCTTATTTTTTATCTTTTTTTTCCTTGTGAGCATCAGAATAGAAGTTATGGATAGATGGAGCAGTACAAATGCCTTTTATTATCATCATTATTATTATCATCACTTTCATCCACAGACCCTGTCTTACCGGTATGGTCGACCATATCATCTGTGGTGTCCCTATCGAGCGCTAGGGCCTCCAGGGTCCTGTAGTGCGTCTGGAGGACTGGATTCTCAAAGTTCTCCGAGGAGAACTGGAACTGTAACTTCTTGACAACGTTCTTGGCCTTGTCGATCTGGTCCGGTGTAGCTAATAGATTCAAAGAAATTCACAGAGATTCACAATACAACTGGAGACCCCATGCAATGTATGCACATTCACCACTCCCTGGGGAGCATTCCTAAAGACATAGGTCAAAATATATTACACAATCTACATGTATGTATTATTAACGACGTTCATGGCCTTATCGATCTGGTCAGGTGTAGCTAAGAGATTCAAAGAGATTCCCAAAACAATTAGAGACCTCACACAATTTTTGCACATTCGCCACTCCCTGGGAGCATTTGTAGAGACATGGGTTTAAATACATTACACAATTTATGTAATGTATTATATAAACATAGTAGCTTGATTTTGTTCTTTTTTCTTTTAATCAATAATGATATTACATGATTTTACATGTTGTAAAGTATTGTGCAATTAGTTGCTGGACTACTACTTTGGAATTTTCAAAAACAATATTGAACTGAACTGAATATCAACACTATAAGTACAGTTCATCTTCAACATTATTATAGACAATATCATCCACAGACCCTGTCTTACTGGTATGGTCGACCATATCATTGTGGCAAAAATTATCCAACGACGATGGAAAACATCATAAAATCCATGAAAAACAACAACAACAGAGGAGGGGCTTTTTTCAATCAATATTCCCCATCCCTCGTCCTTCTAAACAATCCCGACAAGTAAACTTACCCCAAGGGTGAGTGGGATGTTCCAGTTTTCTCATAAACCATACTGAATTGAATTGAATATGAACACTATAAGAACAATTCATCTTCAAAAGAGGAGGGGTGTTTTCAATTAATATTCCCCATCCCTCGTCCCTCTCAACAAGTAAACTTACCCCTCGGGTGAGTGGGATGTTCCAGTTTCCTCATGTCATCGGAGAAAGGCAAGAAGATGAGATGGAATCCTGGAGGAGTGATCTGAACGGAATGCTCATCAAGTTCCTCTTTCTGTGGTAGACACAACAAATTGAAACCAACATTGTGATAATATACAAATAATACACAGCGGTGAGGGCATTAGTAAGAATTACCCACACAAGGTACCTTTGGAACAGTCGAACATGCCCGGGCCGGTATCCGAGGGTGTTTGCACTATTTTGAAAGTATCGAGTGTGGGTAATTTTACTAATGCCCGAACAAAATGATGTGTATTATTTGTTTTATAAGATTATGTTTTATATGTTTTATAAAATGATGTTTTTCAACTAGATTTTACGAATGACCGGTCATTATCCAAATTACGCGTTAGGCAAAATAAATGCCTGGTCACGTACGGTGTACGCTTTCAACCAATCATTTGATAAGGATCCACGTCATCATCTTATAAACTATTCTAGCCTACTACTCTTACCTGGGGCAAGAGGGCGACAAACTTTGGGGGTGAATTCTTGCGTGGAATGTAACGGCAGATAGCGACCTTGTCCCGGGCCGAGCATCGCTGCAGGAGCGCATTGAAGAGAGTATTGCTACCCGAAACAGAGGTCTCGTCTGGGAATAGGAACTGGGCTGGCTTGACATGGAAATACTTCTTGAGGGCCGACCTGGGCTTGAAACCCATCAGGGTTAGGCCTATGATTGAAGGAAGAACACAGATAAGATCTTGCATCTTGAATATTAAACATCAACTTATGATAGACCTGTCTTCATCAGCTCGAGTTTGCCAAATAACCCATTATTTTACCTATCCCGATCGCAAATGAGCCAGTTAATTTGCGTCTTCATCAGCCTGCAGTTGCAATTAGCGGGATATTTGGTTGAGAAAATATCACGATAAATCTTGGTCTTGTTTACAAAAAATCCCGCTATTTGGGATATAGCTGGCTTATTTGCGCCCGTCTGAGCTAGTTTGTGATGAATGTATCGGTCTGGTGAAGACGCAATTTCGAGCTTCGGGATAATATCCCTAGTCTGAAAATAGTAGGTAACGGTATTTGGCAAACTCGAGCTGATGAAAACAGGGCTGATGAGACCCATTCATAGTTATAGTACAAATGACCCTGAATATCTACAGATCTTTTGCACATGGAGTAGTCCTAGTTTGTGCATCTGGAAAAAATACTGCCAGGCAGATTTGGTGTCCGATATACCCCTACCACAATGTACGATGTAATGCGAAACTGCATGAAATGGAAAAACAAAATGGCGACTTCGGATGGATGTTCGCGGCAGCTCCGTTAGACTGTCCCTTCCATTACCTTTGCAATGCATTCGCACGAACTTAGATCAAGATCTATCGGCAAATGTTGTGTTAGGACGTTTATTTTCATTTTCATGTCAACAATGCAAGATAAAATTGTCGGTAAGATGTTTGGAAATGTCCTGTACCATAGTGGTATTGTTTTTTACCGTTTCTAGTCCCATACGTGCAAATTCGTGTTGGTTTTGACTTTTTTTTTTTTTTTTTTTTTACTCTTTCGTTGTAAAGGCCGCACCCCGACTTTTTGATGTTTTCTCTTCCCAAAATACTGCAGCCTTTACGCCGGCAAATACGGAAGTGATTACATAACTTTCAAGAGCAGGTATTCTGTATTCACCTAGGTGGGTTTTTACCATTTTGGTAGAAATGACCTTGATCTGCCCATGTGCAGATCATAGGACGAAATGGTTTATTGTAAAATATAATGCAAAATGGAAGAATGCTTCTCTAATAAATGCCCAGTCTTCGGAAATTATATCTAAGTTAACTAGCCTACTCAACAAGAAGTTTAACTGTTAATTGAATATTTTGAATACAGTATAGCCACAAGGAACCCCTTCCACCAAGAGCAAAATACAGTCAATCACCCAAGGGAAACACACAAAGTGGCCTGTGTAGATGGGTGGTCTTTGTAGACAGGTTCCTTTAGTACATGTTTCAATGAGAAACTGTTTTCAAGGGAAACAACAAATGTGGTCTTTGTAGACAGGTGGTTTTTGTAGACAGGTTCCTTTAGTACATGTTTCAATGAGAAACCATTTTCAAGGGAAACACAAAAAGTGGTCTGTGTAGACAGGTGGTCTTTGCAGACAGGTTCCTTTAGTACATGTCAATGAGAAACCATTCTCAAGGGAAACACAAAAAGTGGTCTTTGTCGACAGCTTCCTTTAGTACATGTTTCAATGAGGAACCATTTTCAAGGGAAACAAAAAAATGTGGTCTTTGAAGACAGGTGGTCTCTGTAGACAGGTTCCTTTAGTACATGTTTCAATGAGAAACTGTTTTCAAGGGAAACAACAAATGTGGTCTTTGTAGACAGGTGGTTTTTGTAGACAGGTTCCTTTAGTACATGTTTCAATGAGAAACCATTTTCAAGGGAAACACAAAAAGTGGTCTGTGTAGACAGGTGGTCTTTGCAGACAGGTTCCTTTAGTACATGTCAATGAGAAACCATTCTCAAGGGAAACACAAAAAGTGGTCTTTGTCGACAGCTTCCTTTAGTACATGTTTCAATGAGGAACCATTTTCAAGGGAAACAAAAAAATGTGGTCTTTGAAGACAGGTGGTCTCTGTAGACAGGTTCCTATAGTACGTTTTAATAAGAAACCATTTTCAAGGGAAACAAAAGTGTGGTCTTTGTAGACTGGTTCCTTTAGTACATATTTCAATGAGAAACCATTTTCAAGGGAAACAAAAAATGTGGCCTTTGTAGACAGGTTCCTTTAGTACATGTTTCAATGAGAAACCATTTTCAAGGGAAACAAAATATGTGGTCTTTGTAGACAGGTGGTCACTGAAGTAGGTTTGAATGTATATTCTTAACAATAATAATAATAGCTAGTTCTTATATAGCGCTTTTCAGGACCGATTGCCATTTTTTACAAGCGCACACTTGCTAATCTAAGCACATTAACTTTCGCACCCTACCAGATACCCATTTAACACCTGGGTGGAGGGTGGCAAATGTAGATCAATGTCTTGCCAAAGGACATTAGTGCTGCAGCGGGACTTGAACCGCGGACCTTGTGATTCACAGTCCGGTGACATATCCACTCGACCACGACACCTCTACTTGTTTGTGATTGGTACACAGTAAATGAAAATGTTACGAACCTGGATCATAAAACTTCTTGACTTCATCCACCTCATCCTTCTCAAAGATGATGTTCTTTCCACCGTACGTCTGGTATTTCTTGATGTCTGAAGGCATCAGAAGCTCTCCCGTATCCTGAAATATTAATATCAAAGAAAGTCACTTAAAGATACAGTTGAGTTCTGGTCATGCGGTTGCATTGTGAAAGAAACGGTGTGGAATTGATCAGAAAAAGTTGATCATGTAGCATATAATTATTGGTGTGTACTGCAAGGTTCAGGAGGAGTGAGATTGTAAAGTGATTTTCAAGCGTAATATTGCATCCTCATACCTAGAATCACTTAACAATCTCACTCCACTATTTAAGTCTTTACTCAGAGCCACAAATACGTGTGGGTTCCTAATGTAACAGGGACACCAAAAATGTCACAAAGTGGGTCACTAATTTATGGAGTTACCCATATATATATAATAACGAAGGTATTATTTCTATTAATAAATTATTCTGGATTTAAAGTATTATCCTAACTATCTGTCAAAAAAGTGCAAAGAGACCACCATCATTAACAGCGCTGATCTGGGATGGCGGCCTCAAACAAAAATCATAGTTCAAAATTTAAAATCCAATTCAAATTCAATTCAAATTCAAATTTAAAAAAAAAAAAAAAAAAAAAAAAAAAAAAAATCAAAATTCACATTCAATTTAAATTCAAATTCAAAATTTAATTCAATTAACCAAACCAATAAGTATTCTGCTTTTCTCACCTCACAGTACATCTTAGATTTATTCTTGAGAGCCTCATTGGTCTGTCGATGTAACTTCACAGGATAGGGTTTAGCCTGCTGCCTTACAAGGGTGTACCTTCAAACACACAAAAAATAGTACTGGTTATTGCATTATTTGGCATCACCTACTCTTTATTGGAACAGCGTGCAAAGGTGGTGACTCTACTCTAGACGGGCCTCCGTTTAACGTTCTCTCCAAGGGACAGATTTTAACATAGCCTGCGTTTATGAAACATCAGCATCATCATCATCACCACAATCACCATAATCATTACTATTGTTACTCCAACTTACACGCCCACGCCTAGTTCCAGTCCCTTTCCGAGGGAGAAGGGAATCCTCCCCGTGGTCCTCTTCTTGTGGTCTTTTGCTCGTACCCTCGCCAGAAGCTGCTCAAACTTCTCAGAAGCATCGGGAATTAAACCCTCCTCATCCTCGCTTCCATGGACAATGTCCTGCAAAGTTCCAGTTACAAAAATTATTTGACAAAGGCTTACAGCTAAAAATCATCATCTTTCATCTCCTTTCTCTCTTAATTGTTTCATTATCATTTATCGCTTTCTTCTCAAATTTTCATCAAAAAACAGAAACATGTTGATTTGGCAGTGCTTGGCAGTATAGAGATCACACTTTGAAGATATTTTATGCCAACTATGCAATCTTATTTTCAATTTTTCTGGCTCCTCCCCCTTCCTCAGGGGCATTGACATCATTAAACAATGTTAATTTCTTTCCCCCTCTCTCTCTCTCTCTCTTTCTCCTCCCCCCTGCTCTCTCTCTCTCTCTCTGTCTCTCATTCCCCCCACACTCTCTCTATCCCTCTCTTTCTCCTCCCCCCTGCTCTCTCTCTCTATCTCTCGCTATCTCTTATCCTCTCTCTATTATCCTCTCCCTCTATCTTCATCTCCCTCTATCTCTCCCTCTCCCTCCCTCTCTCTCTTCTTCTCATACCTGATAGAATTCAGAGAAGCGGAATGGAGAGTCAGGCAGAGCCATATGCATGAGTAGGATCTCGATCCCGATGTCATCCAGATCCTTGGCCTTCTGCTTGGCCTGTCGCTGGAACGCTACATTCTTGTCATGGGGGTGGTCATCGTTAGTAAAGAGAAGAACGCGCTTGTGACCCACCTTCTGTGGACTGTCAAACAAGTTGAAAAAAATCATCATCATTTATTCTATTTATTAATTTATTTCTGATATTTATACAGGGTGGCACACATCACCAATTTGGTGGTCTTTCATGAGGCCTTGTTTGATTTGTTTGTACTATTTCAAAAACTTTTCATTTCCAGTAAAAACTGAATAATAATATGCACCAGTGCTGAAGTCTGGAATTCATTTACGGTTTAGTGTAAGATATTGGGAATTGAATGTGAAGCAATCGTCTCTGGAGCACGTACTGTACATCTGATGTAGGACAAATGGGACACACAGGAACTACATACATGCCAACATTTGAAAATCAGAAATCTGTACAAATTATGCTATTTTCAAAAAAAAGAGGAACAATCCTAACTCTCCTATTCAACACTACAGACAAATTTGTACAGGAAGAGGAACACCTGCATTAAAATGATAATTATCTTCTCCCAAAAAGAGGAATGTTCCTCTTTAATCTGAACAGTTGGCATGTATGGAACTATAAGAAATCATTCTATTCTGAAACGAACTGCATGTGAAGGGCCAAGTCAAGTACAGATCCATGGTCAACTCTACCATGATTTGATAATGTCATACCTTTGTGAAAACATGTTAGAACACGTCCAGAGGGCGTCGCTGAGGCTGTAGCCACTTTCAAATCCAAACTTGTTGGCAAAATCATTGTTGCCCTCTGTAGAGAGAGAAGAATGAAATTAAAAAATGAATGAAAAACGCATTTATAACAAAATGAACTTCAGTTAATCATGTTTGAATAGTTTTCTTTATCATGGCTCATTCACACATGTTTTGTCAATAAATGATCAGCTCATTCTTGTCACATTGTTTTTATAAGGAGGTATTTGAAGAGCGATCCTTTTTTAGGGGACATTTCTGCTTTGGTATTCTTCCAAAGTGACAAAGAATAAAAAGCTCACAAATTATTTCACATCTTCACCAGTCCAGAACACAACCTTCTCCTTAAGTTATCACCCATTAATTTATTAATCGATCAATCAATCAACCAACCAACAAACCAAACAAAAAAATAATCAATCAATCAATCCATCAAACTTTGGTTCTCCACTAAATCAATAATTTGCTGAAATATACAAGTAACCACTCAGTTATCCAACAAATGCGCAAGTGGCGATTGCTCTGGGCTTTATGGGGAATTACAGCGTAACAGACATGACATACACCCTTTCCAACATTTCGAGTATCCGGACTTATCACCTTATATCGATGATTTTTTGGCTACCCGGTAGTTAAGAATTTTCAAAGATTTTTCATGAAATGCCGATATAGGGCAAGTGAAACGGTTGCCATTGGGTTTTAGATTAGGTTTAGGGTTGCAATTAGGTAGTGTTTAGTCCAGGGTTGAAGTTAACTAGATGGAATTCGACTGCGCGCAGTCGAAAATGATGCTTCCGTCATAGAGCAATTTTACAAACCAAAACAGAAGAAATTTTTCGAATTCAAGTTCAATTGTAATCCATTGACAGGTTCTCAGAATATCGTGATTACAAGCAATTTCTCATATACATATATGACCCTTTGATCTTTGACCTCATGACCCTAAAATCTACTCAGTTCATTGGCTCTGCAACATGTCCTGAGTTAAATAGTAATCCATCTGTCAGTTCTAATGAGAATGCGTTCACAAGCTATTTTTGCATACATAATGAGCCCATGATCTTTGACCTTTGACCTTATGAACCAAGAATCTACTCAGTTCATTGGCTCTGCAAGTAACATACATGACCTAATTTTGGCAGGAATCCATCAATCGGTTCTTGAGATAACGCGATCACAAGCTGTTTTTGCATACATAATGTGTGCTGTGGCCTTTGACCTTTGACCTCATGACCACTAAATCTAATCAGTTCATCGGCTCTGCAAGTAACATACATGACCTAAGTTTGGCAGCAATCCATCAATCGGTTCTTGAGATAACGCGATCACAAGCTGTTTATGCATACATAATGAGCCCTGTGACCTTTGACCTTTAACCTCATGACCCCAAAATCTAATCAGTTCATTGGCTCTGCAAGATACATACATGACCAAAGTTTGGCAGGAATCCATCAATCGGTTCTTCAGATAACGCGATCACGAGCTGTTTTTGCATACCTAATGAGCCCTGTGACCTTTGACCTTTGACCTCATGACCCCAAAATCTAATCAGTTCATCGGCTCTGCAAGATACATACATGACCAAAGATTGGCAGGAATCCATCGATCGGTTCTTCAGATAACGCGATCACAAGAACGGGACGTACGTACGGACGGACGGACGGACAACCCGAAAACATAATGCCTCCGGCTACTTCGTAACGGAGGCATAAAAATCTGGTTAGTCTATGATATTAACCGACGTCGCTGGAGCAAGTGTGTCGTGTGATCAATCAATCAATTAAAGGCCATCTGTACTAGTTTGGCAAAGGGGATTAGACCACCCACCAAGGTAACTGACAGGTGGCTATCTCATCAACTCAGCTCTCAATTAACATAAGAAAAAGGGGATCATGGGGACCAACAGGCACCGAATAGGCATTGTTTGCTAATTGCTATATAGAGGGAGCAAGAAGCTACAAGAAGTACAGTGGGGCTTTATCAATCAATCAATTAAACAATCACACGATTTCATGACAACATATTCTGGATGTGAACATACCTGTAAGGAAAGACTCCAACTCCAGAATTCTACTGGCGCTAGGCTGATCAAGGTCCTGTTATGCACAAGAAAAATATAAATGCAAACTGAAATCAACTCTCAAAATAAAGGTAGACAGAAAATACATACATAAATAAACAAACAAACATGAAATGGTTGATTAGAAATGCATTAAGAGGCCAAGGGTTCAAATCCCGACACGGCACTAATATCCTTTTGCAAGATATTAACCTGCACCTGCTACTCTCCACCCAGGTGTTAAATGGGTACCCGGTAGGATGCGACTGTCATTGTTGGTCAAACAGTTTTTGAGCGTCAAGTAACGCCTGGCTGGAATGCTCCCCAGGGAGTGGAGATTGTGCACACATTGTGTGTGGGCAAGCACTGAATCAAATGACCGGGTTAATAGTATATATCTGTAAAGCGCTTAGAGACATTGTATTACACCCTATATAAAAGCAGAATATTATTATATTATTACGATATTGTCTCTATCAATTCTTTACAGCCAGTTGAAACATAAACATGATCAACTTGAGGCCCAATGGGCTTCGCAGTGTCATAGCAATATTGCCAATAATCTTCCCACTATCCCATCTGTCTGTTTTTTTCCAGGTTGACGTTGGATCTACGAGGGTCAGTCAATTTTAAAACTGTGACCATTTTGAATTAAACTAGAACAAATTTCCATTCAGATCAATGAAATCCCCCCCCCCCCCCTCCAAAAAAAAAAAAAAAAAAAAAATTATTTTAATGTTTTAAATGATAATAACAATCATGATAGTTGCTGGTTCCAATAAATGATAGGGGCAGTAATGTTGTAACACTTTAAATGCTTTCTTCGCCTCTTTGTGCAGTTGCTTGTTAGCAACAAATGTAATTCTGCACAAAACAATAGGCAACAATTCACTGAAGATTTACTTGAAGTGAAACGCATGGCTCTGCAAAACTACACATTTCCAGTCTTGGTTAGTTCCATCACAACCCTTTTAACACTGGTATAGATTAATTCAAACAATTCAATAATCTTGAACACTTCTATTCCATGATAAATATCTTGTGGCACAGGAGGCCTGTCTTCATCAGCTCGAGATTGCCAAATATCCCGCTATTTGAACTATCCTGATCGCAAATTATCCAGTTAATTTGCGTCTTCATCAGCCCGAAGTGGCAATTTGCGGGATATTTGGTCAAGATAATCATCCCAAGATATCTTGGGCTAGTTTGCAAAATATCCTGCTATTTGTCCTGTGCATCTTCACCAGCCCGAAGAGTTCCAAGGTCAAGTCTCGAGCTGATGAAGACACGATTTGTATCTTCAGGATTATTTCCCAAATCAGAAATAGCAGCCTATTTGGCAATCTCGAGCTGAAGACAGGCCTGAGGAGAACATTTGTGTGGCCTATAAAGAATTAAACCAACCGCTTACCTGAAGGGCATAGATATGTTTGAAACTTCCACTGTTTTTGTCCTTTTCTGTCCCAAAGAACACCACGCCAACCAGATCCTTATCACTGCTGATGATTTTGTTGCTTAGTACAGTCTTGGCACACTGAAGAATTGAGAAAAGAAAAGAAAACGTGCCAATGTGAACAAGGTCAATGTGTACTGGAATAAAGTGGCTGCCTCCAAAATGTGCAATAATATTCCACTTGCCATCAGAGAATCAAACAGTCTTGCCTTTTCTATTGATATCAACACCATACCGGTGAGTTGGCTCAGTCAGTAGAGCGTCCGCCTTACAACCGGGAGGTCGTGGGTTCGAACCCCGGCCGCGTCATACCAAAAGACGTTAAAAGACGGGAGTTGCTGCTACCTTGTTTGGCGTTCAACAATAAGGGATATTAGATAGGTCAACGTCGATCTGGCGCTGCTCAGTGGCTGCCGGGCTCACGATCAATTGGGCAAAAAGAATTTCCATTTTTGGTTTAACTTAATAAAATTTGGAGTGGACTTTAAAAGATTATTATTATTATTATTATTATACATACCTCAATGCTCATCTCAAAATGGCTCCTGTCATCGTCCTTCTCAAACATCTGCTCGGAGCAGTCGATGAGGAAGATGAGGCTGTCCTTCCCAGCATTCTTCCACTCGGCCCCTCCGTACTCCTCCTCATCATGGTCCTCGTCATCCCCTGCATCATAGTACCCGAAGCCAGAGTTTCCTCCCCAGTTGCTCATGCTTGCTTAGAGTACGGTTGTCAGGGCTGGACTCGTTCGTAGTACCTAGACTATGGACATTCAAAAACTTTCTTATGAATATTCATTAATACTCAAATCAAGATGGCTGCTGACGACAGGTCTTTCTCAAATAATTTGGGATCAGATTCAAAATAATAGAACAAACTATTAATATTATATAGCCGTTAAGGTGCAATTTTCATATTTTTCTATCGTGATAACGTCATTACGAACTCGTAACTTGTGCAGTTTTTTTCTTCATAATCATTTTGCCTTGTGCGTAGACTAGACCTAGATGAAAGATCTAGAATGGATAAAATTTAAATGAGAGTTTAAAATACAGCTGCAATATATGATTATGATTATAATTAGTAAAAAATTGGGCTAAAACTCATTTGCTAAGAATAAGATTAAGAATGGAATGGATATTATTATTAAACTGCTAAAAAATGTATAGACCTATGGAACTACACTAGCTAGGCACATTCATGGGGCACTAGAGGGCGCTTCGCGAGCGTACGAAAATCTGAATGGCCTTGCTGCGGTGGGTCGGCAATAATCAGCCCAAAACTTGGATATGGGAGGGTGGAAGGATATCTTTTTTATAATGTTATCCGGTCTTACCCCTAACCATCCTATGTTTAATCTATGTAGAAATAACATGCGAGTACGATAAGAGAAACATCGGGCCCATTACTGATGCAACTTTTTAAATATTAACCTAGAAATGACCACCAAACGGAAAAAAATGACATTTTTTTCCGACAAATCTTCATAAAATCTGAGTTATAAACAACTCACAACTAGGCTCGGTAATGCAAATACGATTTTCTGAAAATTCAGGTGTGATTTTTTAAGTTTCTTTCAAGTATATTTCTGCGCATCGCAGCGCAAATTTTCTTCACTGCTTCAAAATCACCCTTGAAATTTTTTTTTGCAACGAATTTGATACGGGGTCCGCGAGTGTTCCCCGTTCCTTGCGTATTGAAAGTTTGGTAATACAAAGTTTGCATTGACTCGCGCACGAAAAAATGGCTCGAAAACAAATGTCAAAACGAGAAATAAACAAGCTTTTGTATAGTTATAAGAGATCTACCGAGGTTTCTTTGTCGATATAATTTATTATATAGTCTCAATTAGAATTCAGAATTATCTCACTGAAACCGACGATGTTCTCGATCGTAGTTATTTTCACTTTGCCAGCAGACGTTCTAGCGTGGTTTTGGCAAAAAGCTAGCCCGCCACCTTCCCACCTCGAACCTTTCGAGTTCCGCTAAAATTGTGCGCTGCGGAGCTCCGAGGGTGCGTTGGTATCGCTGGCAAACTCTTGGGCGGCTAGCTCCCCACGACGGACCATTCGCGGTATGGCGAGAGTGTGTGTGTGAGATACGATTTTGGATTCGAGAACGCACGTACCACACAACCGTGCGCGTCATTTTCAGCTGTCGAATGTCTACGACCAATTTTACATGTACGATTTTTAGTACAGATACTTGGTCAGTTTTCTTCTTATATCTTTGGTTTTACAACATTTAAAAATATAATTTCTTCAAATTTGCTCCTGACTCAGTTCAGACTAATTGTCTGATGTGTTTTCAAGTCAATTTCTTGAATATATTTTTTTGCATGAATTTGCCTAACACTAGCGCCGATTTTTCAACATGGATGTCGATTTTGACCCATAATTTCCTGAAAAGGGACCATTAAACGCATTATTTCAGTCATGTTGGTCAGTGGAACACCGATAGCTTAGGACCATATATATATATATATATATAGATAATAGATATATATTTTCTATATCTGGGATATCTTATGTATCAGTTGGAGAAGGGTGAAGCTCCCATGTCAATAGCATCTATTTTTGTAAAGAATAACCAAATACACAAATACTCTACTAGGCAGGCTGCCTTATACCATGTATCATCAGCTATAACTCAGCTTAGGATTAATACACTTGCACATACTGGACCAAAGTATTGGAACTCTTTAGACTGTTCTATTAGGCAGTCTGTAAGCTCTTCTGTCTTCAAACGTAAGCTGAAATTTCATCTACTGTACACCTACAGTGAATAGATCTGATTTTTATTAGTATTCAATATAGGTAACTGGAATAGCATGTCCCCCCCCCCCCCCCCCGTGTTGTACATTATCCTCCTTCCCCCATTTCTTTACTTTTCCGTTATCTTTATTCTGTTTTCTTTTTTAGTCTACCATATTTTGTAAATTAGTGGTAGATCTGATATTTATTTATAGTCTGTATAGGTAACTAGATTAGTATTAGTCCCCCTCCCCCTGTAATATAACCTACTTCTTTAAAAAAAAAAAAGAAAGTTGTTTCTGTAAAGGTGATCTGTGTTTTAACAAGCTGTGGCCTGTGCTTTTTTAACAGACCACCTCTTTTTCCACATTTGTTAAAGTCTTAACTGTTTCATTGTTAATGTATTTATGCTAGTTTACGATGAACTTGTTACTACTGTTACTGAATGAAATGTTTTTTTTATGCAAGTGGAAAGAAATAAATAAATCTTGAATCTTGAATCTTGACCAAACATGGATATGATTGATTGATTATGAATATGAGCTGAAGTGTAATTTTAGCAACATCATCAACATCAACGTGTGGGACTAGGCACAGGCAGAGAGCTCGCAGTCACAATCAATCACTCACAAATAAATCAGTTTCCACAACTACATCTACATGCCACCAACAAAATTAGTCTAAATTTCAAAACAACAAATATACAAGATGTAATAGAAAGATAAAATGTACAAAACAGGCTAGCATACCCTTCGGATTTTTCAAATTTGTCTGCAGAAATGCAAAATGGTATGGTATGGTGTCTTTGCAGGAGCAAATCACTAAATAGTAGCGGCGCGGTTTCATCCCGGGGTTTCATTCAAAGGGCATGACCACTCCCCCCCCCCCCCCCCCCCCCCTTGATCACTTCAATTCAAATATTGCATTTCCGATGGATAGACATATGAGGGGGCAGGCGAATTCCTTATGTATGTGATATAGGGTAAGGCCTACATACAGCAGTGGTAGATTTTGGGGGGCACAAGGCGCACGTGCCCCCCGCCCCCCCCCCCCCCCCCCAGTAAAAAAAAGGGGGAAGGGGGAAAAGAAAAAGGGAGAGGGAGAAAAAAGAGGGGAAAAGAAAAGAAAAGGGAAGAGAGAAAAAGAAGAAAAGAGGGAGGAGATAGAGAAAAGGGAGGGGGAAAGGAAGAAAGGGGAAGAGAGAGGAGAGAAAAGGCAGGAAAGGAAGAAAATGGAAGGGGGGCACGCAATTTTGCAGTGTGCATAATATTGGGTCTCTCTTACCAGGCGTGTAGCCCCCCCCCCCCCCACAAAAAAGCACAATAAACAACAAAAAGAGATTGAAAGGGGGGGGGGGCAAAAGAGAGAATTTTTGTGAGTTAAAGGAGAAAGGAAAAATGAAAGAGAATTAAACAACGATAGAAAAGAGGTGCAAGATCATGAGGAATTGCATTTCTTTTAAAAGAATATTTGGATAACCACCCGGGGCGTCGATAAGGGGGATGTGGGGTGGCGACGCCCCCCCCCCCCGGCCACACACACCTGTCACTTTATTAATGAAAGGGAAAGAAGAAAAAGAAAAGGAAAGAAAGGAAAGAAAGGAAAGAGAAGAGAAGAAAGAAAGAGAAAAGGAAAAAAAGAAGAGAAAAATGAATTCAGACAAGGATTCAGAGTAATAATTTAATGAAACGTGAAAGCTTCCGTGCTTCGCCCGGGAGTGAGGAAACTGAATTCAGACAAGGATTACGGATCGAGTCGAAAACAGTACAACGAATCGTCTTCTTTCTCTAACGTCGTAGCTTCTGCGCTTCGCGCGGGACTCGATCGAGGGGCAAAACAAGAAGTAAGAGTCGGGAGCAGTACAACGAATCGTCTTCTTTCTCTAATAATTAATTTTAATGAAGTTTCAAAGCTTCCGCGGGGGAAACTAAAAAATTAGTTCCTGGCCCCGGGTTTATAGGGTTAAATTTGTAGACATTGTGATATTGGCATTAATTTATTTGTCGGTAATTGGTGGCTAGTTTTGTCGGTAATTGGTGTCCTTTACACACCCCCCCCCCCTCCGCCCCCCTCACCCCACTAAAAACGGTGTAGCGACGCCCCTGATAACAACACAGTTTATACACTCCAGATAATTGTTGCAAGTAGGCCTACTACTGGTGAAGTACCAGCAACGAAGCATAATATACAACAGGCGCGCCGGAAGCAGTTTGGGATTGGGGGGGGGGGGGGGGGGGGGGGGCAAACATTCCAGGGGGCTCACTTTCCAGGGGCAGTGACGTAATGAGAAAAGTTCGGAAGTGGGGGGGGGGGGGCAGACGAAAAATATGCATCACCACCAGTCTTACACGTTACATGCAGGTCCCGCGGAACGTTTTTCAAAGTGGAGTATTATCGATCAGGTAGAGCGTAAATTGACGTGGGGTCCAGGGCATAGGCCTCGGCAGGGAGTCAAGGGGCTGAGCCCCCGGAAGCTCAGGGGTTTTAGGTATTTAATTACGGTAAGATGAGCATCCAGGGGCCCTCTGTAAGGCAATTGACGTGTTCCAAGGGGGGGAGCCCCCAGAAACTCAGAGGTTTTAATATTTAATTACGGTCAGATGAGCATCCAGGGGCCGTCTTAGGGCCCTTGGTGTGGTCCAGAGGGCAGAGCCCCCGGAAGCTCGGGGGTTTTAGGTATTTAATTACGGTCAGATGAGCATCCACGGGCCCGCCTTAGGGCCCTTGGTGGGGTTCCAGGGGGCAGAGCTTCCGGAAGCTCAGGGGTTTTAGGTATTAAATAACGGTCAGATGAGCATCTAGGGGCCCGCCTTAGAGCCCTTGTTGGGGTCCAGGGGGCAGAGCCCCTGACGCTCGGGGGTTTTAGGTATTTAATTACGGTCAGATGAGCATCCAGGGGCCCGCCTTAGGTCCGGGGGTGGAGGCCCCGTAAGCTCTGGGGTTTTAAGCATTTAATTACGGTCAGATGAGCATTTTTTATACCTTATTTGTGACATTGGCAGGTCACTTATTTTTTTTTCCGTCTTTCTTTCTTTTTCTCTTTAACATACTTTTTAAAAAAAGGAGGGGGGGGGGGCTCGAGCCAAGCCACTTTGCAGACCATGACATAAAGGCTTCTAAATAAGCGTATTTCGCCTGACAGTAATGTGGGAATTTCTTATTTTCCAACAAACGCATAAAAAGGTATGACTTACAAAAAAAATGGAGAAAAAAATGCCGGAAAATCATGTCACAACATCAAAATTTCTAAATCACTTGTTTCGAATAAGAAATACATTACCCCCCCCCCCCATCAGTACGCCAGCGTTCAGGGGCTCATGTCTTCTCACCCCTACAACAAAAACACGGACACGCTTTCCCATTCTCGCACAATATGTCCACGATATGCGCGTATCGCTATTATAGAGACCTCCATTTAAAATACCGTATAGGTGGCATGCGCAATGTTTATGAAATTTAATTCCTGTGAACTTTCCTTTTTCTTTGAATGGAATTGTATATCTGATTTAATTCAGGTTTTTATTATTGTTTCGTTCTTTTGGATTAAAAATACAAACCATGTTTACTCCTTTACTGTTTTGTTTGTTTTTTTTTGGAGGGGGGGGGGGCGTTTTGGGGGGGCAAAAATGCGTTTTGCCCCCCCACTTTTTTGATTGGGGGGGCAACTGCCCCCCCTGCCCCCCCACTTCCGGCGCCACGTCTCGCGACGTGACTCGCGTCGTGATAGATAACTTTTCTCTAACTTTTATCCAATCAGAAGGCCTCGTTTTTTCTCTCCAGAAAGTGCAGGGCAGCGTTTCTCGAAACCGTCATAACTACAAGTTCACCGACATCCCATTGAAAGGCGTGTATTAAGTTTAACACACGTTTCAATGGGATGTCGGTGAACTTGTAGTTATGACGGTTTCGAGAAACGCTGCCCGGGTGGACACTAATAATGCGCCAAATGTGGTTCTCAAATTGCAAAATATCCCTATTTTCATATATTTTACCCCATGCGATTTTGTGCTCCCCCCGTAAGAAATTCCTGGATCCGCCACTGATACAGAGGCCATAGTTTGCAGCTTTTTTTCTGCTTCCACTTATCATGGCTGTAATATGATATATAATTATTATGTGGTATAATGTTTGACAACTTTCCTTTTGTATTTTGTTTTGTTTGCCTTACTATAAGTGTGCACTTTTGTACCTTAATTTATATCGTTGTGAAAATAAAATAAAATTATGAAAGTTATGAAATGTGTTATAAGGCTCTGCCCCCGGTTATTGATCTTTAGGGGACGTCGATCATCTTTCGCTACAAATGAATAATTTTCAATGATTAATTCAAGTTAATTGTAACTTAATTATTTCGATATTTGTAGTATAGGCCTACTTAATTGTATATAGATAATCCAAAGTTATGGATGCCATTTCCATCACTGATTGAGAAAGATCTGAGGAGGGAGAAACATCATAAACATGTTTATACCACTGGTTTATACTACATAGGCTACTTTGATTCTTTAACCTTTGGTGTATAATTGACAAATATATAATCTCTTACATAAAAATGTCAATATTAATGTATAATGTATATAGGAGGGGATATCTTGCAAGCCGTACCTAGTCAAACCTATCTTGGAGTTGAAATTCATGAGCATCTCAGCTGGAAGCCTCATATCAATGCCGTTGCAGCAAAAGCAGGAAGAACCTTGGGATTCCTAAGAAGAAACATCAGCAAATGCTCATCGCATATTAAACAACAGGCCTACATCTCCTTGGTACGCTCCCAGCTAGAATATGCCTCCGTCGTCTGGGATCCATACAGACAAAATCAGATTGACCAGCTTGAGAAAATCCAAAGAAGGGCAGTACGCTTCATATGCGGAAACTACCAACGAGATGCCAGCGTCACCAAAATGAGAGAAGATCTAGCACTCCAACCCTTAGAGGAGAGACGCAGGCAAGCCCGATTAACCATGCTTTACAAAGCCATCAACCACCTAGTCGCAGTACCAATTCCAGACTACATCCAACCAAGACTCCGTTCAACACGTCAGCAACACCGACACAGATTCATGAGACCCAGCTCCAACTCTGACAGCTACAGGCAAAGTTTCTTCCCAAGAACACTCCGGGACTGGGATGAGCTCCCTACCAACTTCATTGAACTGCCCTCTGTGGAGAAGTTCAAGGGAGCCATCAGCGCCTAAATCATAGGAGGATCTGTTTTTACTCGCACAACTTGTATACGCACTATGCACTAATCAGTCAATCATGACCACT